>NC_064636.1:172788148-173389981 GCF_023864275.1 Schistocerca cancellata | reverse complement strand
TCGATTTAGAAGGAGACGTCACAGAATCCTAATTTTTCATAGGGACGCAATTTCTGTGGTTATTCTTCAATGTGAGGGCGCGAGGCATCCAGTAAAGAAGGAATAGTGCATCGGAAAGGCGATAGTCGTATCCCAAAAGAAAATCCTGTCGTTTCCATAAAAACGTTCCTCGATTTAGAACGAGACGTCATAGAATTCATAGTTTTTCATAGGGACGCAATTTCTGTGGATATTCTTCAATGTGAGGGCGCGAGGCATCCAGTAAAGAAGGAATAGTGCATCGGAAAGGAGACAGTCGTATCCCAAAAGAAATTCCTGTCGTTTCAGTAGAAACGTTCCTCGATTTAGAAGGAGACGTCGTAGAATCCATAGTTTTTCATAGGGACGCAATTTCTGTGTTTATTCGTCAATGTGTGAGCGCGAGGAATGCAGTAAAGAAGGAAGAGTGCATCGGAAAGGAGATAGTCGTTTCCCAAAAGAAGATCCTTTCGTTTCCATAGAAACGTTCCTCGATTTAGAAGGAGACGTCATAGAATCCATAGTTTTTCATAGGGACGCAATTTCTGTGATTTTTCCTCAATGTGAGGGCGCGAGGCATGCAGTAAAGAAGGAATAGTGCAACGGAAAGGAGATAGTCGTATCCCAAAAGAAAATCCTGTCGTTTCCGTAGAAATGATCCTCGATTAAGGAGGAGACGTCATATAATCCACAGTTTTTCATAGGGACGCTATTTCTGAGCATATTCTTCAATGTGAGAGCGTGAGGAATACAGTAAAAAAGGAATAGTGCAACGGAAAGGAGATAGTCGAATCCCAAAAGAAAATCCTGTCGATTCCATAGAAATGTTGCTCGATATAGGAGGAGACGTCATAGAATCCATAGTTTTTCATAGGGACGCAATTTCTGTGTTTATTCGTCAATGTGAGGGCGCGAGTAATGCCGTAAAGAAGGAATAGTGAAACGGAAATGAGATAGTCGTATCCCAAAATAAAAACCTGTCGTTTCCATAGAAATGTCCCTCGATTTAGGAGGAGACGTCATAGAATCCATAGTTTTACATAGGGACGCATTTTCTGTGTTCATTCTTGAATATGAGGGCGCGAGGAATGCAGTAAAGAAGGAATATACCATCGGAAAGGACATTGTCGTATCCCAAAAGATAATCCTGTCGTTTCCATAGAAATGTTCCTCGATTTAGGAGGAGACGTCATAGAAACCACAGTTTTTCATAGGGACGCAATTTCTGTGTTTATTCGTCAATGTGAGGGCGCTAGTAATGCAGTAAACATGGAATAGTGAATCGGAAAGGAGGTAGGCGTTTCCCAAAAGATAATCCTGTCGTTTCCATAAAAACGTTCCTCGATTTAGAAGGAGACGCCATAGAATCCATAGTTTTTCATAGGGACGCAATTTCTGTGTTTTATTCTTCAATGTGAAAGCGCGAGAAATGCAGTAAAGTAGGAATAGTGCATCGGAAAGGAGATAGTCGTATCCCAAAAGAAAACCCTGTCGTTTCCATAGAAACGTTCCTCGATTTAGAAGGAGACGTCATAGAATCCGTAGTTTTTCATAGGGACGCAATCTCTGTGTTTATTCTTCAGTATGAGGGCACGAGGAATGCTGTAAAGACTGAATAGTGCATCGGAAAGGAGATAGCCGTATCCCAAAAGAAAATCTTGTCGTTTCCATAGAAGCGTTCCTCGATTTAGAAGGAGACGTCATAGAATCCATAGTTTTTCATAGGGACGCAATTTCTGTGTTTATTCGTCAATGTGAGGGCGCGAGGAATGCAGTAAAGAAGGAATAGTGTATTGGAAAGGAGATAGTCCTATCCCATAAGAAAATCCTGTCGTTTCCATAGAAAAATTCCATGATTTAGATGGAGACGTCATAGAAGTCATAGTTTTTCATAGGGACGCTATTTCTGTGTTTATTCGTCAATGTGAGGGCGCGAGGAATGCAGTAAAGAAGGAATAGTGCATCGAAAAGGAGATAGTCGAATCCCAAAAGAAAATCCTGTCGTTTCCATTGAAATGTTCCTCGATTTAGGAGGAGACGTCATAGAATATATAGTTTTTCATAGGGACGCAATTTCTGTGTTTATTCGTCAATGTGAGGGAGCGAAAAATGCCGTAAAGAAGGAATAGTGAAACGGAAATGAGATAGTCGTATCCCAAAAGAACATCCTGTCGTTTCCAAAGAGACGTTCCTCGATTTAGGAGGAGACGTCATAGAATCCATAGTTTTTCATAGGGACGCTATTTCTGTGTTTATTCGTCAATGTGAGGTCGCGAGTAATGCCGTAAAGAAGGAATAGTGAATCGGAAAGGAGATAGTCCTATCCCAAAAGATAATCCTGTCGTTTCCATAGAAACGTTCCTCGATTTAGAAGGAGACGTCATAGAATCCAAAGTTTTTCATAGGGACGCTATTTCTGTGTTTATTCGTCAATATGAGGGCGCGAGGAATGCAGTAAAGAAGGAATAGTGCATCGGAAAGGAGTTAGTCGTATCCCAAAAGGTAATCCTGTTGTTTGCATAGAAACGTTCCTCGATTTAGATGGAGACGTCATAGAATCCATATTTTTTCATAGGGACGCAATTTCTGTGTTTAGTCGTCAATGTGTAGGCGCGAGGAATCCAGTAAAGAAGGAACAGTGCATCGAAAATGCGATAGTCGTATCCCAAAAGAAAATCCTGTCGTTTCCATAAAAACGTTCCTCGATTTAAATGGCTCTGAGCACTATGGGACTCAACTGCTGAGGTCATTAGTCCCCTAGAACTTAGAACTAGTTAAATCTAACTAACCTAAGGACATCACACACATCCATGCCCGAGGCAGGATTCGAACCTGCGACCGTAGCGGTCTCGCGGTTCCAGACTGCAGCGCCAGAACCGCGCGGCCACTTCGGCCGGCTAATTTCCTCGATTTAGAATGAAACGTCATAGAATCCATAGTTTTTCATAGGGACGCAATTTCTGTGGTTATTCTTCAATGTGAGGGCGCGAGGCATCCAGTAAAGAAGGAATAGTGCATCGGAAAGGAGACAGTCGTATCCCAAAAGAAAATCCTGTCGTTTCCAATAGAAATGTGTCTCGATTTAGGAGGAGACGTCATAGAAAACACAGTTTTTCATAGGGACGCAATTTCTGTGTTTATTCGTCAATGTGAGGTCGCGAGTAATGCAGTAAACATGGAATAGTGATTCGGAAAGGAGGTAGGCGTATCCCAAAAGATAATCCTGTCGTTTCCATAAAAACGTTCCTCGATTTAGAAGGAGACGCCATAGAATCCATAGTTTTTCATAGGGACGCAATGTCTGTGTTTATTCTTCAGTATGACGGCGCGAGGAATGCTGTAAAGAATGAATCGTGCATCGGAAAGGAGATAGCCGTATCCCAAAAGAAAATCTTGTCGTTTCCATAGAAATGTTCCTCGATTTAGAAGGAGACGTCGTAGAACCCATAGTTTCTCATAGGGACGCAATTTCAGTGGTTATTCTTCAATGTGAGGGCGCGAGGCATCCAGTAAAGAAGGAATAGTGCATCGGAAAGGAGATAGTCGTATCCCAAAAGAAAATCCTGCGTTTCCATAGAAATGTTCCTCGATTTAGGAGGAGACGTCATAGAAACCACAGTTTTTCATAGGGACGCAATTTCTGTGTTTATTCGTCAATATGAGGGCGCGAGGAATGCAGTAAAGAAGGAATAGCGCATCGGAAAAGAGATAGTCGTATTCCAAAAGAAAATCCTGTCGTTTCCATAGAATCGTTCCTCGATTTAGAAGGAGACGTCATGGAATCCATAGTTTTTCATAGGGACGCAATTTCTGTGTTGATCCGTCAATGTGAGGGCGCGAGTAATGCCGTAAAGAAGGAATAGTGAACCGGAAAGGAGATAGTCGTATCCCAAAAGAAAATCCTGTCATTTCCATAGAAACGTTCCTCGATTTAGAAGGAGACGCCATAGAATCCATAGTTTTTCATAGGGACGCAATTTCTGTGTTTTATTCAATGTGAGGGCGCGAGAAATGCAGTAAAGAAGGAATAGTGCATCGGAAAGGAGATAGTCGTATCCCAAAAGAAAACCCTGTCGTTTCCATAGAAGTGTTCCTCGATTTTGGAGGAGACGTCATAGAATCCATAGGTTTCATAGGGACGCAATTTCTGTGTTTATTCGTCAATGTTAGGGTGCGAGTAATGCCGTAAAGAAGGAATAGTGAAACGGAAGGGAGATAGTCGTATCCCAAAAGAAAATCCTGTCGTTTCCTTAGAAGCGTTCCTCGATTTAGAAGGTGACGCCATAGAATCCATAGTTTTTCATAGGGACGCAATTTCTGTGTTTATTCTTCAATGTGAGGGCGCAAGGAATGCAGTAAAGAAGAACTATAGCATCGGAAAGGAGATAATCGTATCCCAAAAGATAATTCTGTCGTTTCCATAGAAACGTTCCTCGATTTAGAAGAAGACGTCATAGAATCCATAGTTTTTCATAGGGACGCAATTTATGTGTTTATTCGTCAATATGAGGGCGCGAGGAATGCAGTAAAGAAGGAATAGTGTATCGGAAAGGAGATAGTCGTATCCCATAAGAAAATCCTGTCGTTTCCATACAATAATTCCATGATTTAGATGGAGACGTCATAGAAGTCATAGTTTTTCATAGGGACGCTATTTCTGTGTTTATTCGTCAATGTGAGGGCGCGAGGAATGCAGTAAAGAAGGAATAGTGCATCGAAAAGGAGATAGTCGAATCCCAAAAGAAAATCCTGTCGTTTCCATAGAAATGTTCCTCGATTTAGGAGGAGACGTCATAGAATATATAGTTTTTCATAGGGACGCAATTTCTGTGTTTATTCGTCAATGTGAGGGAGCGAGTAATGCCGTAAAGAAGGAATAGTGAAACGGAAATGAGATAGTCGTATCCCAAAAGAACATCCTGTCGTTTCCATAGAAATGTTCCTCGATTTAGGAGGAGACGTCATAGAATCCATAGTTTTTCATAGGGACGCTATTTCTGTGTTTATTCGTCAATGTGAGGTCGCGAGTAATACCGTAAAGAAGGAACAGTGCATCGGAAAGGCGATAGTCGTATCCCAAAAGAAAGTCCTGTCGTTTCCATAAAAACGTTCCTCGATTTAGAATGAAACGTCATAGAATCCATAGTTTTTCATAGGGACGCAATTTCTGTGGTTATTCTTCAATGTGAGGGCGCGAGGCATCCAGTAAAGAAGGAATAGTGCATCGGAAAGGAGATAGTCGTATCCCAAAAGATAATCCTGCGTTTCCATAGAAACGTTCCTCGATTTAGAAGGAGACGTCACAGAATCCTAATTTTTCATAGGGACGCAATTTCTGTGGTTATTCTTCAATGTGAGGGCGCGAGGCATCCAGTAAAGAAGGAATAGTGCATCGGAAAGGCGATAGTCGTATCCCAAAAGAAAATCCTGTCGTTTCCATAAAAACGTTCCTCGATTTAGAACGAGACGTCATAGAATTCATAGTTTTTCATAGGGACGCAATTTCTGTGTTCATTCTTCAATATGAGGGCGCGAGGAATGCAGTAAAGAAGGAATATAGCATCGGAAAGGACATTGTCGTATCCCAAAAGATAATCCTGTCTTTTCCATAGAAATGTTCCTCGATTTAGGAGGAGACGTCATAGAAACCACAGTTTTTCATAGGGACGCAATTTCTGTGTTTATTCGTCAATGTGAGGGCGCTAGTAATGCAGTAAACATGGAATAGTGATTCGGAAAGGAGGTAGGCGGTCCCCAAAAGATAATCCTGTCGTTTCCATAAAAACGTTCCTCGATTTAGAAGGAGACGCCATAGAATCCGTAGTTTTTCATAGGGACGCAATTTCTGTGTTTTATTCTTCAATGTGAGGGCGCGAGAAATGCAGTAAAGTAGGAATAGTGCATCGGAAAGGAGATAGTCGTATCCCAAAAGAAAACCCTGTCGTTTCCATAGAAACGTTCCTCGATTTAGAAGGAGACGTCATAGAATCCGTAGTTTTTCATAGGGACGCAATCTCTGTGTTTATTCTCCAGTATGAGGGCGCGAGGAATGCTGTAAAGAATGAATAGTGCATCGGAAAAGAGATAGCCGTATCCCAAAAGAAAATCTTGTCGTTTCCATAGAAACGTTCCTCGATTTAGAAGGAGACGTCATAGAATCCATAGTTTTTCATAGGGACGCAATTTCTCTGTTTATTCGTCAATGTGAGGGCGCGAGGAATGCAGTAAAGAAGGAATAGTGTATCGGAAAGCAGATAGTCGTATCCCATAAGAAAATCCCGTCGTTTCCATAGAAAAATTCCATGATTTAGATGGACACGTCATAGAAGTCATAGTTTTTCATAGGGACGCTATTTCTGTGTTTATTCGTCAATGTGAGGGCGCGAGGAATGCTGTAAAGAAGGAATAGTGCATCGAAAAGGAGATAGTCGAATCCCAAAAGAAAATCCTGTCGTTTCCATAGAAATGTTCCTCGATTTAGGAGGAGACGTCATAGAATATATAGTTTTTCATAGGGACGCAATTTCTGTGTTTATTCGTCAATGTGAGGGAGCGAGTAATGCCGTAAAGAAGGAATAGTGAAACGGAAATGAGATAGTCGTATCCCAAAAGAACATCCTGTCGTTTCCATAGAAATGTTCTTCGATTTAGGAGGAGACGTCATGGAATCCATAGTTTTTCATAGCGACGCTATTTCTGTGTTTATTCGTCAATGTGAGGTCGCGAGTAATACCGTAAAGAAGGAATAGTGAATCGGAAAGGAGATACTCCTATCCCAAAAGATAATCCTGTCGTTTCCATAGAAACGTTCCTCGATTTAGAAGCAGACGTCATAGAATCCAAAGTTTTTCATATGGACGCTATTTCTGTGTTTATTTGTCAATATGAGGGCGCGAGGAATGCAGTAAAGAAGGAATAGTGCATCGGAAAGGAGTTAGTCGTATCCCAAAAGGTAATCCTGTTGTTTGCATAGAAACGTTCCTCGATTTAGAAGGAGACGTCATAGAATCCATATTTTTTCATAGGGACGCAATTTCTGTGTTTAGTCGTCAATGTGTAGGCGCGAGGAATCCAGTAAAGAAGGAACAGTGCATCGGAAAGGCGATAGTCGTATCCCAAAAGAAAATCCTGTCGTTTCCATAAAAACGTTCGTCGATTTAGAATGAAACGTCATAGAAGCCATAGTTTTTCATAGGGACGCAATTTCTGTGGTTATTCTTCAATGTGAGGGCGCGAGGCATCCAGTAAAGTAGGAATAGTGCATCGGAAAGGAGATGGTCGTATCCCAAAAGATAATCCTGTCGTTTCCATAGAAACGTTCCTCGATTTAGAAGGAGACGTCACAGAATCCTAATTTTTCATAGGGACGCAATTTCTGTGGTTATTCTTCAATGTGAGGGCGCGAGGCATCCAGTTAAGAAGGAATAGTGCATCGGAAAGGCGATAGTCGTATCCCAAAAGAAAATCCTGTCGTTTCCATAAAAACGTTCCTCGATTTAGAACGAGACGTCATAGAATTCATAGTTTTTCATAGGGACGCAATTTCTGTGGATATTCTTCAATGTGAGGGCGCGAGGCATCCAGTAAAGAAGGAATAGTGCATCGGAAAGGAGACAGTCGTATCCCAAAAGATAATCCTGCCGTTTCCATAGAAACGTTCCTCGATTTAGAAGGAGACGTCATAGAATCCATAGTTTTCCATAGGGACGCTATTTCTGAGTTTATTTGTCAATATGATGGCGCGAGGAATGCAGTAAAAAAGGAATAGTGGATCGGAAAGAAGATAGTCGTACCCCAAAAGAAAATCCTGTCGTTTCCATAGAAATGTTCCTCGATTTAGAAGGAGACGCCATAGAATCCATAGTTTTCCGTAGGGACGCAATTTCTGTGCATATTCTTCAATGTGAGAGCGTGAGGAATACAGTAAAAAAGGAATAGTGCAACGGAAAGGAGATAGTCGAATCCCAAAAGAAAATCCTGTCGATTCCATAGAAATGTTGCTCGATTTAGGAGGAGACGTCATAGAATCCATAGTTTTTCATAGGGACGCAATTTCTGTGTTTATTCCTCAATGTGACGGCGCGAGTTATGCCGTAAAGAAGGAATAGTGAAACGGAAATGAGATAGTAGTATCCCAAAAGAAAATCCTGTCGTTTCCATAGAAATGTCCCTCGATTTAGGAGGAGACGTAATAGAATCCATAGTTTTACATAGGGACGCAATTTCTGTGTTCATTCTTCAATATGAGGGCGCGAGGAATGCAGTAAAGAAGGAATATAGCATCGGAAAGGACATTGTCGTATCCCAAAAGATAATCCTGTCGTTTCCATAGAAATGTTCCTCGATTTAGGAGGAGACGTCATAGAAACCACAGTTTTTCATAGGGACGCAATTTCTGTGTTTATTCGTCAATGTGAGGGCGCTAGTAATGCAGTAAACATGGAATAGTGAATCGGAAAGGAGGTAGGCGTTTCCCAAAAGATAATCCTGTCGTTTCCATAAAAACGTTCCTCGATTTAGAAGGAGACGCCATAGAATCCATAGTTTTTCATAGGGACGCAATTTCTGTGTTTTATTCTTCAATGTGAGGGCGCGAGAAATGCAGTAAAGTAGGAATAGTGCATCGGAAAGGAGATAGTCGTATCCCAAAAGAAAACCCTGTCGTTTCCATAGAAACGTTCCTCGATTTAGAAGGAGACGTCTTAGAATCCGTAGTTTTTCATAGGGACGCAATCTCTGTGTTTATTCTTCAGTATGAGGGCGCGAGGAATGCTGTAAAGAATGAATAGTGCATCGGAAAGGAGATAGCCGTATCCCAAAAGAAAATCTTGTCGTTTCCATAGAAACGTTCCTCGATTTAGAAGGAGACGTCATAGAATCCATAGTTTTTCATAGGGACGCAATTTCCGTGTTTATTCGTCAATGTGAGGGCGCGAGGAATGCAGTAAAGAAGGAATAGTGTATCGGAAAGGAGATAGTCGTATCCCATAAGAAAATCCTGTCGTTTCCATAGAAAAATTCCATGATTTAGATGGAGACTTCATGGAAGTCATAGTTTTTCATAGGGACGCTCTTTCTGTGTTTATTCGTCAATGTGAGGGCGCGAGGAATGCAGTAAAGAAGGAATAGTGCATCGAAAAGGAGATAGTCGAATCCCAAAAGAAAATCCTGTCGTTTCCATAGAAATGTTCCTCGATTTAGGAGGAGACGTCATAGAATATATAGTTTTTCATAGGGACGCAATTTCTGTGTTTATTCGTCAATGTGAGGGAGCGAGTAATGCCGTAAAGAAGGAATAGTGAAACGGAAATGAGATAGTCGTATCCCAAAAGAACATCCTGTCGTTTCCATAGAAATGTTCCTCGATTTAGGAGGAGAAGTCATAGAATCCATAGTTTTTCATAGGGACGCTATTTCTGTGTTTATTCGTCAATGTGAGGTCGCGAGTAATGCCGTAAAGAAGGAATAGTGAATCGGAAAGGGGATAGTCCTATCCCAAAAGATAATCCTGTCGTTTCCATAGAAACGTTCCTCGATTTAGAAGGAGACGTCATAGAATCCAAAGTTTTTCATAGGGACGCTATTTCTGTGTTTATTGGTCAATATGAGGGCGCGAGGAATGCAGTAAAGAAGGATTAGTGCATCGGAAAGGAGTTAGTCGTATCCCAAAAGGTGATCCTGTTGTTCGCATAGAAACGTTCCTCGATTTAGAAGGAGACGTCATAGAACCCATATTTTTTCATAGGGACGCAATTTCTGTGTTTAGTCGTCAATGTGTTGGCGCGAGGAATCCAGTAAAGAAGGAACAGTGCATCGGAAATGCGATAGTCGTATCCCAAAAGAAAATCCTGTCGTTTCCATAAAAACGTTCCTCGATTTAGAATGAAACGTCATAGAATCCATAGTTTTTCATAGGGACGCAATTTCTGTGGTTATTCTTCAATGTGAGGGCGCGAGGCATCCAGTAAAGAAGGAATAGTGCATCGGAAAGGAGACAGTCGTATCCCAAAAGAAAATCCTGTCGTTTCCATAGAAATGTGTCTCGATTTAGGAGGAGACGTCATAGAAACCACAGTTTTTCATAGGGACGCAATTTCTGTGTTTATTCGTCAATGTGAGGTCGCGAGTAATGCAGTAAACATGGAATAGTGATTCGGAAAGGAGGTAGGCGTATCCCAAAAGATAATCCTGTCGTTTCCATAAAAACGTTCCTCGATTTAGAAGGAGACGCCATAGAATCCATAGTTTTTCATAGGGACGCAATTTCTGTGTTTATTCGTCAATATGAGGGCGCGAGGAATGCAGTAATGAAGGAATAGCGCATCGGAAAAGAGATAGTCGTATTCCAAAAGAAAATCCTGTCGTTTCCATAGAATCGTTCCTCGATTCAGAAGGAGACGTCATGGAATCCATAGTTTTTCATAGGGACGCAATTTCTGTGTTGATCCGTCAATGTGAGGGCGCGAGTAATGCCGTAATGAAGGAATAGTGAATCGGAAAGGAGATAGTCGTATCCCAAAAGAAAATCCTGTCATTTCCATAGAAACGTTCCTCGATTTAGAAGGAGACGCCATAGAATCCATAGTTTTTCATAGGGACGCAATTTCTGTGTTTTATTCTTCAATGTGAGGGCGCGAGAAATGCAGTAAAGAAGGAATAGTGCATCGGAAAGGAGATAGTCGTATCCCAAAAGAAAATCCTGTCGTTTTTATAGAAACGTTCCTCGATTTAGAAGGAGACGTCATAGAATCCGTACTTTTTCATAGGGACGCATTTTCTGTGTTTATTCTTCAGTATGACGGCGCGAGGAATGCTGTAAAGAATGAATCGTGCATCGGAAAGGAGAAAGCCGTATCCCAAAAGAAAATCTTGTCGTTTCCATAGAAATGTTCCTCGATTTAGAAGGAGACGCCATAGAATCCATAGTTTTTCATAGGGACGCAATTTCTGTGTTTTATTCTTCAATGTGAGGGCGCGAGGCGTCCAGTAAAGAAGGAATAGTGCATCGGAAAGGAGATAGTCGTATCCCAAAAGAAAATCCTGCGTTTCCATAGAAATGTTCCTCGATTTAGGAGGAGACGTCATAGAAACCACAGTTTTTCATAGGGACGCAATTTCTGTGTTTATTCGTCAATATGCGGGCGCGAGGAATGCAGTAATGAAGGAATAGCGCATCGGAAAAGAGATAGTCGTATTCCAAAAGAAAATCCTGTCGTTTCCATAGAATCGTTCCTCGATTCAGAAGGAGACGTCATGGAATCCATAGTTTTTCATAGGGACGCAATTTCTGTGTTGATCCGTCAATGTGAGGGCGCGAGTAATGCCGTAAAGAAGGAATAGTGAATCGGAAAGGAGATAGTCGTATCCCAAAAGAAAATCCTGTCATTTCCATAGAAACGTTCCTCGATTTAGAAGGAGACGCCATAGAATCCATAGTTTTTCATAGGGACGCAATTTCTGTGTTTTATTCTTCAATGTGAGGGCGCGAGAAATGCAGTAAAGAAGGAATAGTGCATCGGAAAGGAGATAGTCGTATCCCAAAAGAAAACCCTGTCGTTTCCATAGAAGTGTTCCTCGATTTTGGAGGAGACGTCATAGAATCCATAGGTTTCATAGGGACGCAATTTCTGTGTTTATTCGTCAATGTTAGGGTGCGAGTAATGCCGTAAAGAAGGAATAGTGAAACGGAAGGGAGATAGTCGTATCCCAAAAGAAAATCCTGTCGTTTCCATAGAAACGTTCCTCGATTTAGAAGGTGACGCCATAGAATCCATAGTTTTTCATAGGGACGCAATTTCTGTGTTTATTCTCCAATGTGAGGGCGCAAGGAATGCAGTAAAGAAGAACTATAGCATCGGAAAGGAGATAATCGTATCCCAAAAGACAATCCTGTCGTTTCCATAGAAACGTTCCTCGATTTAGAAGAAGACGTCATAGAATCCATAGTTTTTCATAGGGACGCAATTTCTGTGTTTATTCGTCAATATGAGGGCGCGAGGAATGCAGTAAAGAAGGAATAGTGTATCGGAAAGGATATAGTCGTATCCCATAAGAAAATCCTGTCGTTTCCATACAAAAATTCCATGATTTAGATGGAGACGTCATAGAAGTCATAGTTTTTCATAGGGACGCTATTTCTGTGTTTATTCGTCAATGTGAGGGCGCGAGGAATGCAGTAAAGAAGGAATAGTGCATCGAAAAGGAGATAGTCGAATCCCAAAAGAAAATCCTGTCGTTTCCATAGAAATGTTCCTCGATTTAGGAGGAGACGTCATAGAATATATAGTTTTTCATAGGGACGCAATTTCTGTGTTTATTCGTCAATGTGAGGGAGCGAGTAATGCCGTAAAGAAGGAATAGTGAAACGGAAATGAGATAGTCGTATCCCAAAAGAACATCCTGTCGTTTCCATAGAAATGTTCCTCGATTTAGGAGGAGACGTCATAGAATCCATAGTTTTTCATAGGGACGATATTTCTGTGTTTATTCGTCAATGTGAGGTCGCGAGTAATGCCATAAAGAATGAATAGTGAATCGGAAAGGAGATAGTCCTATCCCAAAAGATAATCCTGTCGTTACCATAGAAACGTTCCTCGATTTAGAAGGAGACGTCATAGAATCCAAAGTTTTTCATATGGACGCTATTTCTGTGTTTATTTGTCAATATGAGGGCGCGAGGAATGCAGTAAAGAAGGAATAGTGCATCGGAAAGGAGTTAGTCGTATCCCAAAAGGTAATCCTGTTGTTTACATAGAAACGTTCCTCGATTTAGAAGGAGACGTCATAGAATCCATATTTTTTCATAGGGACGCAATTTCTGTGTTTAGTCGTCAATGTGTAGGCGCGAGGAATCCAGTAAAGAAGGAACAGTGCATCGGAAAGGCGATAGTCGTATCCCAAAAGAAAATCCTGTCGTTTCCATAAAAACGTTCGTCGATTTAGAATGAAACGTCATAGAAGCCATAGTTTTTCATAGGGACGCAATTTCTGTGGTTATTCTTCAATGTGAGTTCGCGAGGCATCCAGTAAAGAAGGAATAGTGCATCGGAAAGGAGATAGTCGTATCCCAAAAGATAATCCTGTCGTTTCCATAGAAACGTTCCTCGATTTAGAAGGAAACGTCACAGAATCCTAATTTTTCATAGGGACGCAATTTCTGTGGTTATTCTTCAATGTGAGGGCGCGAGGCATCCAGTTAAGAAGGAATAGTGCATCGGAAAGGCGATAGTCGTATCCCAAAAGAAAATCCTGTCGTTTCCATAAAAACGTTCCTCGATTTAGAACGAGACGTCATAGAATTCATAGTTTTTCATAGGGACGCAATTTCTGTGGATATTCTTCAATGTGAGGGCGCGAGGCATCCAGTAAAGAAGGAATAGTGCATCGGAAAGGAGACAGTCGTATCCCAAAAGATAATCCTGCCGTTTCCATAGAAACGTTCCTCGATTTAGAAGGAGACGTCATAGAATCCATAGTTTTCCATAGGGACGCTATTTCTGTGTTTATTTGTCAATATGATGGCGCGAGGAATGCAGTAAAAAAGGAATAGTGGATCGGAAAGAAGATAGTCGTATCCCAAAAGAAAATCCTGTCGTTTCCATAGAAATGTTCCTCGATTTAGAAGGAGACGCCATAGAATCCATAGTTTTCCGTAGGGACGCAATTTCTGTGCATATTCTTCAATGTGAGAGCGTGAGGAATACAGTAAAAAAGGAATAGTGCAACGGAAAGGAGATAGTCGAATCCCAAAAGAAAATCCTGTCGATTCCATAGAAATGTTGCTCGATTTAGGAGGAGACGTCATAGAAACCATAGTTTTTCATAGGGACGCAATTTCTGTGTTTATTCGTCAATGTGACGGCGCGGGTTATGCCGAAAAGAAGGAATAGTGAAACGGAAATGAGATAGTAGTATCCCAAAAGAAAATCCTGTCGTTTCCATAGAAATGTCCCTTGATTTAGGAGGAGGCGTCATAGAATCCATAGTTTTACATAGGGACGCAATTTCTGTGTTCATTCTTCAATATGAGGGCGCGAGGAATGCAGTAAAGAAGGAATATAGCATCGGAAAGGACATTGTCGTATCCCAAAAGATAATCCTGTCGTTTCCATAGAAATGTTCCTCGATTTAGGAGGAGACGTCATAGAAACCACAGTTTTTCATAGGGACGCAATTTCTGTGTTTATTCGTCAATGTGAGGGCGCTAGTAATGCAGTAAACATGGAATAGTGAATCGGAAAGGAGGTAGGCGTTTCCCAAAAGATAATCCTGTCGTTTCCATAAAAACGTTCCTCGATTTAGAAGGAGACGCCATAGAATCCATAGTTTTTCATAGGGACGCAATTTCTGTGTTTTATTCTTCAATGTGAGGGCGCGAGAAATGCAGTAAAGTAGGAATAGTGCATCGGAAAGGAGATAGTCGTATCCCAAAAGAAAACCCTGTCGTTTCCATAGAAACGTTCCTCGATTTAGAAGGAGACGTCTTAGAATCCGTAGTTTTTCATAGGGACGCAATCTCTGTGTTTATTCTTCAGTATGAGGGCGCGAGGAATGCTGTAAAGAATGAATAGTGCATCGGAAAGGAGATAGCCGTATCCCAAAAGAAAATCTTGTCGTTTCCATAGAAACGTTCCTCGATTTAGAAGGAGACGTCATAGAATCCATAGTTTTTCATAGGGACGCAATTTCCGTGTTTATTCGTCAATGTGAGGGCGCGAGGAATGCAGTAAAGAAGGAATAGTGTATCGGAAAGGAGATAGTCGTATCCCATAAGAAAATCCTGTCGTTTCCATAGAAAAATTCCATGATTTAGATGGAGACTTCATGGAAGTCATAGTTTTTCATAGGGACGCTCTTTCTGTGTTTATTCGTCAATGTGAGGGCGCGAGGAATGCAGTAAAGAAGGAATAGTGCATCGAAAAGGAGATAGTCGAATCCCAAAAGAAAATCCTGTCGTTTCCATAGAAATGTTCCTCGATTTAGGAGGAGACGTCATAGAATATATAGTTTTTCATAGGGACGCAATTTCTGTGTTTATTCGGCAATGTGAGGGAGCGAGTAATGCCGTAAAGAAGGAATAGTGAAACGGAAATGAGATAGTCGTATCCCAAAAGAACATCCTGTCGTTTCCATAGAAATGTTCCTCGATTTAGGAGGAGAAGTCATAGAATCCATAGTTTTTCATAGGGACGCTATTTCTGTGTTTATTCGTCAATGTGAGGTCGCGAGTAATGCCGTAAAGAAGGAATAGTGAATCGGAAAGGGGATAGTCCTATCCCAAAAGATAATCCTGTCGTTTCCATAGAAACGTTCCTCGATTTAGAAGGAGACGTCATAGAATCCAAAGTTTTTCATAGGGACGCTATTTCTGTGTTTATTGGTCAATATGAGGGCGCGAGGAATGCAGTAAAGAAGGAATAGTGCATCGGAAAGGAGTTAGTCGTATCCCAAAAGGTAATCCTGTTGTTTGCATAGAAACGTTCCTCGATTTAGAAGGAGACGTCATAGAACCCATATTTTTTCATAGGGACGCAATTTCTGTGTTTAGTCGTCAATGTGTTGGCGCGAGGAATCCAGTAAAGAAGGAACAGTGCATCGGAAATGCGATAGTCGTATCCCAAAAGAAAATCCTGTCGTTTCCATAAAAACGTTCCTCGATGTAGAATGAAACGTCATAGAATCCATAGTTTTTCATAGGGACGCAATTTCTGTGGTTATTCTTCAATGTGAGGGCGCGAGGCATCCAGTAAAGAAGGAATAGTGCATCGGAAAGGAGACAGTCGTATCCCAAAAGAAAATCCTGTCGTTTCCATAGAAATGTGTCTCGATTTAGGAGGAGACGTCATAGAAACCACAGTTTTTCATAGGGACGCAATTTCTGTGTTTATTCGTCAATGTGAGGTCGCGAGTAATGCAGTAAACATGGAATAGTGATTCGGAAAGGAGGTAGGCGTATCCCAAAAGATAATCCTGTCGTTTCCATAAAAACGTTCCTCGATTTAGAAGGAGACGCCATAGAATCCATAGTTTTTCATAGGGACGCAATTTCTGTGTTTATTCGTCAATATGAGGGCGCGAGGAATGCAGTAAAGAAGGAATAGTGCATCGGAAAGGAGATAGTCGTATCCCAAAAGAAAATCCTGTCGTTTTTATAGAAACGTTCCTCGATTTAGAAGGAGACGTCATAGAATCCGTACTTTTTCATAGGGACGCATTTTCTGTGTTTATTCTTCAGTATGACGGCGCGAGGAATGCTGTAAAGAATGAATCGTGCATCGGAAAGGAGAAAGCCGTATCCCAAAAGAAAATCTTGTCGTTTCCATAGAAATGTTCCTCGATTTAGAAGGAGACGTCGTAGAACCCATTGTTTCTCATAGGGACGCAATTTCAGTGGTTATTCTTCAATGTGAGGGCGCGAGGCATCCAGTAAAGAAGGAATAGTGCATCGGAAAGGAGATAGTCGTATCCCAAAAGAAAATCCTGCGTTTCCATAGAAATGTTCCTCGATTTAGGAGGAGACGTCATAGAAACCACAGTTTTTCATAGGGACGCAATTTCTGTGTTTATTCGTCAATATGCGGGCGCGAGGAATGCAGTAATGAAGGAATAGCGCATCGGAAAAGAGATAGTCGTATTCCAAAAGAAAATCCTGTCGTTTCCATAGAATCGTTCCTCGATTCAGAAGGAGACGTCATGGAATCCATAGTTTTTCATAGGGACGCAATTTCTGTGTTGATCCGTCAATGTGAGGGCGCGAGTAATGCCGTAAAGAAGGAATAGTGAATCGGAAAGGAGATAGTCGTATCCCAAAAGAAAATCCTGTCATTTCCATAGAAACGTTCCTCGATTTAGAAGGAGACGCCATAGAATCCATAGTTTTTCATAGGGACGCAATTTCTGTGTTTTATTCTTCAATGTGAGGGCGCGAGAAATGCAGTAAAGAAGGAATAGTGCATCGGAAAGGAGATAGTCGTATCCCAAAAGAAAACCCTGTCGTTTCCATAGAAGTGTTCCTCGATTTTGGAGGAGACGTCATAGAATCCATAGGTTTCATAGGGACGCAATTTCTGTGTTTATTCGTCAATGTTAGGGTGCGAGTAATGCCGTAAAGAAGGAATAGTGAAACGGAAGGGAGATAGTCGTATCCCAAAAGAAAATCCTGTCGTTTCCATAGAAACGTTCCTCGATTTAGAAGGTGACGCCATAGAATCCATAGTTTTTCATAGGGACGCAATTTCTGTGTTTATTCTTCAATGTGAGGGCGCAAGGAATGCAGTAAAGAAGAACTATAGCATCGGAAAGGTGATAATCGTATCCCAAAAGACAATCCTGTCGTTTCCATAGAAACGTTCCTCGATTTAGAAGAAGACGTCATAGAATCCATAGTTTTTCATAGGGACGCAATTTCTGTGTTTATTCGTCAATATGAGGGCGCGAGGAATGCAGTAAAGAAGGAATAGTGTATCGGAAAGGATATAGTCGTCTCCCATAAGAAAATCCTGTCGTTTCCATACAAAAATTCCATGATTTAGATGGAGACGTCATAGAAGTCATAGTTTTTCATAGGGACGCTATTTCTGTGTTTATTCGTCAATGTGAGGGCGCGAGGAATGCAGTAAAGAAGGAATAGTGCATCGAAAAGGAGATAGTCGAATCCCAAAAGAAAATCCTGTCGTTTCCATAGAAATGTTCCTCGATTTAGGAGGAGACGTCATAGAATATATAGTTTCTCATAGGGACGCAATTTCTGTGTTTATTCGTCAATGTGAGGGAGCGAGTAATGCCGTAAAGAAGGAATAGTGAAACGGAAATGAGATAGTCGTATCCCAAAAGAACATCCTGTCGTTTCCATAGAAATGTTCCTCGATTTAGGAGGAGACGTCATAGAATCCATAGTTTTTCATAGGGACGATATTTCTGTGTTTATTCGTCAATGTGAGGTCGCGAGTAATGCCATAAAGAATGAATAGTGAATCGGAAAGGAGATAGTCCTATCCCAAAATATAATCCTGTCGTTACCATAGAAACGTTCCTCGATTTAGAAGGAGACGTCATAGAATCCAAAGTTTTTCATATGGACGCTATTTCTGTGTTTATTTGTCAATATGAGGGCGCGAGGAATGCAGTAAAGAAGGAATAGTGCATCGGAAAGGAGTTAGTCGTATCCCAAAAGGTAATCCTGTTGTTTGCATAGAAACGTTCCTCGATTTAGAAGGAGACGTCATAGAATCCATATTTTTTCATAGGGACGCAATTTCTGTGTTTAGTCGTCAATGTGTAGGCGCGAGGAATCCAGTAAAGAAGGAACAGTGCATCGGAAAGGCGATAGTCGTATCCCAAAAGAAAATCCTGTCGTTTCCATAAAAACGTTCGTCGATTTAGAATGAAACGTCATAGAAGCCATAGTTTTTCATAGGGACGCAATTTCTGTGGTTATTCTTCAATGTGAGGGCGCGAGGCATCCAGTAAAGAAGGAATAGTGCATCGGAAAGGAGATAGTCGTATCCCAAAAGATAATCCTGTCGTTTCCATAGAAACGTTCCTCGATTTAGAAGGAAACGTCACAGAATCCTAATTTTTCATAGGGACGCAATTTCTGTGGTTATTCTTCAATGTGAGGGCGCGAGGCATCCAGTTAAGAAGGAATAGTGCATCGGAAAGGCGATAGTCGTATCCCAAAAGAAAATCCTGTCGTTTCCATAAAAACGTTCCTCGATTTAGAACGAGACGTCATAGAATTCATAGTTTTTCATAGGGACGCAATTTCTGTGGATATTCTTCAATGTGAGGGCGCGAGGCATCCAGTAAAGAAGGAATAGTGCATCGGAAAGGAGACAGTCGTATCCCAAAAGATAATCCTGCCGTTTCCATAGAAACGTTCCTCGATTTAGAAGGAGACGTCATAGAATCCATAGTTTTCCATAGGGACGCTATTTCTGTGTTTATTTGTCAATATGATGGCGCGAGGAATGCAGTAAAAAAGGAATAGTGGATCGGAAAGAAGATAGTCGTATCCCAAAAGAAAATCCTGTCGTTTCCATAGAAATGTTCCTCGATTTAGAAGGAGACGCCATAGAATCCATTGTTTTCCGTAGGGACGCAATTTCTGTGCATATTCTTCAGTGTGAGAGCGCGAGAAATGCAGTAAAGTAGGAATAGTGCATCGGAAAGGAGATAGTCGTATCCCAAAAGAAAACCCTGTCGTTTCCATAGAAACGTTCCTCGATTTAGAAGGAGACGTCTTAGAATCCGTAGTTTTTCATAGCGACGCAATCTCTGTGTTTATTCTTCAGTATGAGGGCGCGAGGAATGCTGTAAAGAATGAATAGTGCATCGGAAAGGAGATAGCCGTATCCCAAAAGAAAATCTTGTCGTTTCCATAGAAACGTTCCTCGATTTAGAAGGAGACGTCATAGAATCCATAGTTTTTCATAGGGACGCAATTTCTGTGTTTATTCGTCAATGTGACGGCGCGGGTTATGCCGAAAAGAAGGAATAGTGAAACGGAAATGAGATAGTAGTATCCCAAAAGAAAATCCTGTCGTTTCCATAGAAATGTCCCTCGATTTAGGAGGAGACGTCATAGAATCCATAGTTTTACATAGGGACGCAATTTCTGTGTTCATTCTTCAATATGAGGGCGCGAGGAATGCAGTAAAGAAGGAATATAGCATCGGAAAGGACATTGTCGTATCC
Source organism: Schistocerca cancellata (assembly GCF_023864275.1). Classification (NCBI taxonomy): domain Eukaryota; kingdom Metazoa; phylum Arthropoda; class Insecta; order Orthoptera; family Acrididae; genus Schistocerca; species Schistocerca cancellata. The sequence continues at coordinate 173,370,268 of NC_064636.1, read as the reverse complement.
CAAAAGATAATCCTGTCGTTTCCATAGAAATGTTCCTCGATTTAGGAGGAGACGTCATAGAAACCACAGTTTTTCATAGGGACGCAATTTCTGTGTTTATTCGTCAATGTGAGGGCGCTAGTAATGCAGTAAACATGGAATAGTGAATCGGAAAGGAGGTAGGCGTTTCCCAAAAGATAATCCTGTCGTTTCCATAAAAACGTTCCTCGATTTAGAAGGAGACGCCATAGAATCCATAGTTTTTCATAGGGACGCAATTTCTGTGTTTTATTCTTCAATGTGAGGGCGCGAGAAATGCAGTAAAGTAGGAATAGTGCATCGGAAAGGAGATAGTCGTATCCCAAAAGAAAACCCTGTCGTTTCCATAGAAACGTTCCTCGATTTAGAAGGAGACGTCTTAGAATCCGTAGTTTTTCATAGCGACGCAATCTCTGTGTTTATTCTTCAGTATGAGGGCGCGAGGAATGCTGTAAAGAATGAATAGTGCATCGGAAAGGAGATAGCCGTATCCCAAAAGAAAATCTTGTCGTTTCTATAGAAACGTTCCTCGATTTAGAAGGAGACGTCATAGAATCCATAGTTTTTCATAGGGACGCAATTACGTGTTTATTCGTCAATGTGAGGGCGCGAGGAATGCAGTAAAGAAGGAATAGTGTATCGGAAAGGAGATAGTCGTATCCCATAAGAAAATCCTGTCGTTTCCATAGAAAAATTCCATGATTTAGATGGAGACTTCATAGAAGTCATAGTTTTTCATAGGGACGCTCTTTCTGTGTTTATTCGTCAATGTGAGGGCGCGAGGAATGCAGTAAAGAAGGAATAGTGCATCGAAAAGGAGATAGTCGAATCCCAAAAGAAAATCCTGTCGTTTCCATAGAAATGTTCCTCGATTTAGGAGGAGACGTCATAGAATATATAGTTTTTCATAGGGACGCAATTTCTGTGTTTATTCGTCAATGTGAGGGAGCGAGTAATGCCGTAAAGAAGGAATAATGAAACGGAAATGAGATAGTCGTATCCCAAAAGAACATCCTGACGTTTCCATAGAAATGTTCCTCGATTTAGGAGGAGAAGTCATAGAATCCATAGTTTTTCATAGGGACGCTATTTCTGTGTTTATTCGTCAATGTGAGGTCGCGAGTAATGCCGTAAAGTAGGAATAGTGAATCGGAAAGGAGATAGTCCTATCCCAAAAGATAATCCTGTCGTTTCCATAGAAACGTTCCTCGATTTAGAAGGAGACGTCATAGAATCCAAAGTTTTTCATAGGGACGCTATTTCTGTGTTTATTGGTCAATATGAGGGCGCGAGGAATGCAGTAAAGAAGGAATAGTGCATCGGAAAGGAGTTAGTCGTATCCCAAAAGGTAATCCTGTTGTTTGCATAGAAACGTTCCTCGATTTAGAAGGAGACGTCATAGAACCCATATTTTTTCATAGGGACGCAATTTCTGTGTTTAGTCGTCAATGTGTTGGCGCGAGGAATCCAGTAAAGAAGGAACAGTGCATCGGAAATGCGATAGTCGTATCCCAAAAGAAAATCCTGTCGTTTCCATAAAAACGTTCCTCGATTTAGAATGAAACGTCATAGAATCCATAGTTTTTCATAGGGACGCAATTTCTGTGGTTATTCTTCAATGTGAGGGCGCGAGGCATCCAGTAAAGAAGGAATAGTGCATCGGAAAGGAGACAGTCGTATCCCAAAAGAAAATCCTGTCGTTTCCATAGAAATGTGTCTCGATTTAGGAGGAGACGTCATAGAAACCACAGTTTTTCATAGGGACGCAATTTCTGTGTTTATTCGTCAATGTGAGGTCGCGAGTAATGCAGTAAACATGGAATAGTGATTCGGAAAGGAGGTAGGCGTATCCCAAAAGATAATCCTGTCGTTTCCATAAAAACGTTCCTCGATTTAGAAGGAGACGCCATAGAATCCATAGTTTTTCATAGGGACGCAATTTCTGTGTTTATTCGTCAATATGAGGGCGCGAGGAATGCAGTAAAGAAGGAATAGTGCATCGGAAAGGAGATAGTCGTATCCCAAAAGAAAATCCTGTCGTTTTTATAGAAACGTTCCTCGATTTAGAAGGAGACGTCATAGAATCCGTACTTTTTCATAGGGACGCATTTTCTGTGTTTATTCTTCAGTATGACGGCGCGAGGAATGCTGTAAAGAATGAATCGTGCATCGGAAAGGAGAAAGCCGTATCCCAAAAGAAAATCTTGTCGTTTCCATAGAAATGTTCCTCGATTTAGAAGGAGACGTCGTAGAACCCATTGTTTCTCATAGGGACGCAATTTCAGTGGTTATTCTTCAATGTGAGGGCACGAGGCATCCAGTAAAGAAGGAATAGTGCATCGGAAAGGAGATAGTCGTATCCCAAAAGAAAATCCTGCGTTTCCATAGAAATGTTCCTCGATTTAGGAGGAGACGTCATAGAAACCACAGTTTTTCATAGGGACGCAATTTCTGTGTTTATTCGTCAATATGAGGGCGCGAGGAATGCAGTAATGAAGGAATAGCGCATCGGAAAAGAGATAGTCGTATTCCAAAAGAAAATCCTGTCGTTTCCATAGAATCGTTCCTCGATTCAGAAGGAGACGTCATGGAATCCATAGTTTTTCATAGGGACGCAATTTCTGTGTTGATCCGTCAATGTGAGGGCGCGAGTAATGCCGTAAAGAAGGAATAGTGAATCGGAAAGGAGATAGTCGTATCCCAAAAGAAAATCCTGTCATTTCCATAGAAACGTTCCTCGATTTAGAAGGAGACGCCATAGAATCCATAGTTTTTCATAGGGACGCAATTTCTGTGTTTTATTCTTCAATGTGAGGGCGCGAGAAATGCAGTAAAGAAGGAATAGTGCATCGGAAAGGAGATAGTCGTATCCCAAAAGAAAACCCTGTCGTTTCCATAGAAGTGTTCCTCGATTTTGGAGGAGACGTCATAGAATCCATAGGTTTCATAGGGACGCAATTTCTGTGTTTATTCGTCAATGTTAGGGTGCGAGTAATGCCGTAAAGAAGGAATAGTGAAACGGAAGGGAGATAGTCGTATCCCAAAAGAAAATCCTGTCGTTTCCATAGAAACGTTCCTCGATTTAGAAGGTGACGCCATAGAATCCATAGTTTTTCATAGGGACGCAATTTCTGTGTTTATTCTTCAATGTGAGGGCGCAAGGAATGCAGTAAAGAAGAACTATAGCATCGGAAAGGAGATAATCGTATCCCAAAAGATAATCCTGTCGTTTCCATAGAAACGTTCCTCGATGTAGAAGAAGACGTCATAGAATCCATAGTTTTTCATAGGGACGCATTTTCTGTGTTTATTCGTCAATATGAGGGCGCGAGGAATGCAGTAAAGAAGGAATAGTGTATCGGAAAGGATATAGTCGTATCCCATAAGAAAATCCTGTCGTTTCCATACAAAAATTCCATGATTTAGATGGAGACGTCATAGAAGTCATAGTTTTTCATAGGGACGCTATTTCTGTGTTTATTCGTCAATGTGAGGGCGCGAGGAATGCAGTAAAGAAGGAATAGTGCATCGAAAAGGAGATAGTCGAATCCCAAAAGAAAATCCTGTCGTTTCCATAGAAATGTTCCTCGATTTAGGAGGAGACGTCATAGAATATATAGTTTTTCATAGGGACGCAATTTCTGTGTTTATTCGTCAATGTGAGGGAGCGAGTAATGCCGTAAAGAAGGAATAGTGAAACGGAAATGAGATAGTCGTATCCCAAAAGAACATCCTGTCGTTTCCATAGAAATGTTCCTCGATTTAGGAGGAGACGTCATAGAATCCATAGTTTTTCATAGGGACGATATTTCTGTGTTTATTCGTCAATGTGAGGTCGCGAGTAATGCCGTAAAGAATGAATAGTGAATCGGAAAGGAGATAGTCCTATCCCAAAAGATAATCCTGTCGTTTCCATAGAAACGTTCCTCGATTTAGAAGGAGACGTCATAGAATCCAAAGTTTTTCATAGGGACGCTATTTCTGTGTTTATTCGTCAATATGAGGGCGCGAGGAATGCAGTAAAGAAGGAATAGTGCATCGGAAAGGAGTTAGTCGTATCCCAAAAGGTAATCCTGTTGTTTGCATAGAAACGTTCCTCGATTTAGAAGGAGACGTCATAGAATCCATATTTTTTCATAGGGACGCAATTTCTGTGTTTAGTCGTCAATGTGTAGGCGCGAGGAATCCAGTAAAGAAGGAACAGTGCATCGGAAAGCCGATAGTCGTATCCCAAAAGAAAACCCTGTCGTTTCCATAAAAACGTTCCTCGATTTAGAATGAAACGTCATAGAATCCATAGTTTTTCATAGGGACGCAATTTCTGTGGTTATTCTTCAATGTGAGGGCGCGAGGCATCCAGTAAAGAAGGAATAGTGCATCGGAAAGGAGATAGTCGTATCCCAAATGATAATCCTGTCGTTTCCATAGAAACGTTCCTCGATTTAGAAGGAGACGTCACAGAATCCTAATTTTTCATAGGGACGCAATTTCTGTGGTTATTCTTCAATGTGAGGGCGCGAGGCATCCAGTAAAGAAGGAATAGTGCATCGGAAAGGCGATAGTCGTATCCCAAAAGAAAATCCTGTCGTTTCCATAAAAACGTTCCTCGATTTAGAACGAGACGTCATAGAATTCATAGTTTTTCATAGGGACGCAATTTCTGTGGATATTCTTCAATGTGAGGGCGCGAGGCATCCAGTAAAGAAGGAATAGTGCATCGGAAAGGAGACAGTCGTATCCCAAAAGATAATCCTGCCGTTTCCATAGAAACGTTCCTCGATTTAGAAGGAGACGTCATAGAATCCATAGTTTTCCATAGGGACGCTATTTCTGTGTTTATTTGACAATATGATGGCGCGAGGAATGCAGTAAAGAAGGAATAGTGGATCGGAAAGAAGATAGTCGTATCCCAAAAGAAAATCCTGTCGTTTCCATAGAAATGTTCCTCGATTTAGAAGGAGACGCCATAGAATCCATAGTTTTTCGTAGGGACGCAATTTCTGTGCATATTCTTCAATGTGAGAGCGTGAGGAATACAGTAAAAAAGGAATAGTGCAACGGAAAGGAGATAGTCGAATCCCAAAAGAAAATCCTGTCGATTCCATAGAAATGTTGCTCGATTTAGGAGGAGACGTCACAGAATCCATAGTTTTTCATAGGGACGCAATTTCTGTGTTTATTCGTCAATGTGAGGGCGCGAGTAATGCCGTAAAGAAGGAATAGTGAAACGGAAATGAGATAGTCGTATCCCAAAAGAAAATCCTGTCGTTTCCATAGAAATGTCCCTCGATTTAGGAGGAGACATCATAGAATCCATAGTTTTACATAGGGATGCAATTTCTGTGTTCATTCTTCAATATGAGGGCGCGAGGAATGCAGTAAAGAAGGAATATAGCATCGGAAAGGACATTGTCGTATCCCAAAAGATAATCCTGTCGTTTCCATAGAAATGTTCCTCGATTTAGGAGGAGACGTCATAGAAACCACAGTTTTTCATAGGGACGCAATTTCTGTGTTTATTCGTCAATGTGAGGGCGCTAGTAATGCAGTAAACATGGAATAGTGAATCGGAAAGGAGGTAGGCGTTTCCCAAAAGATAATCCTGTCGTTTCCATAAAAACGTTCCTCGATTTAGAAGGAGAAGCCATAGAATCCATAGATTTTCATAGGGACGCAATTTCTGTGTTTTATTCTTCAATGTGAGGGCGCGAGAAATGCAGTAAAGTAGGAATAGTGCATCGGAAAGGAGACAGTCGTATCCCAAAAGAAAACCCTGTCGTTTCCATAGAAACGTTCCTCGATTTAGAAGGAGACGTCATAGAATCCAAAGTTTTCCATAGGGACGCTATTTCTGTGTTTATTCGTCAATATGAGGGCGCGAGGAATGCAGTAAAGAAGGAATAGTGCATCGGAAAGGAGTTAGTCGTATCCCAAAAGGTAGACCTGTTGTTTGCATAGAAACGTTCCTCGATTTAGAAGGAGACGTCATAGAATCCATATTTTTTCATAGGGACGCAATTTCTGTGTTTAGTCGTCAATGTGTAGGCGCGAGGAATAAAGTAAAGAAGGAACAGTGCATCGGAAATGCGATAGTCGTATCCCAAAAGATAATCCTGTCGTTTCCATAAAAACGTTCCTCGATTTAGAAGGAGAAGCCATAGAATCCATAGATTTTCATAGGGACGCAATCTCTGTGTTTATTCTTCAGTATGAGGGCGCGAGGAATGCTGTAAAGAATGAATAGTGCATCGGAAAGGAGATAGCCGTATCCCAAAAGAAAATCTTGTCGTTTCCATAGAAACGTTCCTCGATTTAGAATGAAACGTCATAGAATCCATAGTTTTTCATAGGGACAGCAATTTCTGTGGTTATTCTTCAATGTGAGGGCGCGAGGCATCCAGTAAAAAAGGAATAGTGCATCGGAAAGGAGACAGTCGTGTCCCAAAAGAAAATCCTGTCGCTTCCATAGAAATGTGTCTCGATTTAGGAGGAGACGTCATAGAAACCACAGTTTTTCATAGGGACGCAATTTCTGTGTTTATTCGTCAATGTGAGGTCGCGAGTAATGCAGTAAACATGGAATAGTGATTCGGAAAGGAGGTAGGCGTATCCCAAAAGATAATCCTGTCGTTTCCATAAAAACGTTCCTCGATTTAGAAGGAGACGCCATAGAATCCATAGTTTTTCATAGGGACGCAATTTCTGTGTTTATTCGTCAATATGAGGGCGCGAGGAATTCAGTAAAGAAGGAATAGTGCATCGGAAAGGAGATAGTCGTATCCCAATAGAAAATCCTGTCGTTTTTATAGAAACGTTCCTCGATTTAGAAGGAGACGTCATAGAATCCGTAGTTTTTCATAGGGACGCAATTTCTGTGTTTATTCTTCAGTATGACGGCGCGAGGAATGCTGTAAAGAATGAATCGTGCATCGGAAAGGAGATAGCCGTATCCCAAAAGAAAATCTTGTCGTTTCCATAGAAATGTTCCTCGATTTAGAAGGAGACGTCGTAGAACCCAGAGTTTCTCATAGGGACGCGATTTCAGTGGTTATTCTTCAATGTGAGGGCGCGAGGCATCCAGTAAAGAAGGAATAGTGCATCGGAAAGGAGATAGTCGTATCCCAAAAGAAAACCCTGTCGTTTCCATAGAAGTGTTCCTCGATTTTGGAGGAGACGTCATAGAATCCATAGGTTTCATAGGGACGCAATTTCTGTGTTTATTCGTCAATGTTAGGGTGCGAGTAATGCCGTAAAGAAGGAATAGTGAAACGGAAGGTAGATAGTCGTATCCCAAAAGAAAATCCTGTCGTTTCCATAGAAACGTTCCTCGATTTAGAAGGTGACGCCATAGAATCCATAGTTTTTCATAGGGACGCAATTTCTGTGTTTATTCTTCAATGTGAGGGCGCAAGGAATGCAGTAAAGAAGAACTATAGCATCGGAAAGGAGATAATCGTATCCCAAAAGATAATCCTGTCGTTTCCATAGAAACGTTCCTCGATTTAGAAGAAGACGTCATAGAATCCATAGTTTTTCATAGGGACGCAATTTCTGTGTTTATTCGTCAATATGAGGGCGCAAGGAATGCAGTAAAGAAGGAATAGTGTATCGGAAAGGAGATAGTTGTATCCCATAAGAAAATCCTGTCGTCTCCATACAAAAATTCCATGATTTAGATGGAGACGTCATAGAAGTCATAGTTTTTCATAGGGCCGCTATTTCTGTGTTTATTCGTCAATGTGAGGGCGCGAGGAATGCTGTAAAGAAGGAATAGTGCATCGAAAAGGAGATAGTCGAATCCCAAAGGAAAATCCTGTCGTTTCCATAGAAATGTTCCTCGATTTAGGATGAGACGTCATAGAATATATAGTTTTTCATAGGGACGCAATTTCTGTGTTTATTCGTCAATATGAGGGCGCGAGGAATGCAGTAAAGAAGGAATAGTGCATCGGAAAGGAGATAGTCGTATCCCAAAAGAAAATCCTGTCGTTTTTATAGAAACGTTCCTCGTTTTAGAAGGAGACGTCATAGCATCCGTAGTTTTTCATAGGGACGCAATTTCTGTGTTTATTCTTCAGTATGACGGCGCGAGGAATGCTGTAAAGAATGAATCGTGCATCGGAAAGGAGATAGCCGTATCCCAAAAGAAAATCTTGTCGTTTCCATAGAAATGTTCCTCGATTTAGAAGGAGACGTCGTAGAACCCATAGTTTCTCATAGGGACGCAATTTCTGTGGTTATTCTTCAATGTGAGGGCGCGAGGCATCCAGTAAAGAAGGAATAGTGCATCGGAAAGGAGATAGTCGTATCCCAAAAGAAAATCCTGCGTTTCCATAGAAATGTTCCTCGATTTAGGAGGAGACGTCATAGAAACCACAGTTTTTCATAGGGACGCAATTTCTGTGTTTATTCGTCAATATGAGGGCGCGAGGAATGCAGTAAAGAAGGAATAGCGCATCGGAAAAGAGATAGTCGTATTCCAAAAGAAAATCCTGTCGTTTCCATAGAATCGTTCCTCGATTTAGAAGGAGACGTCATGGAATCCATAGTTTTTCATAGGGACGCCATTTCTGTGTTGATCCGTCAATGTGAGGGCGCGAGTAATGCTGTAAAGAAGGAATAGTGAAACGGAAGGGAGATAGTCGTATCCCAAAAGAAAATCCTGTCGTTTCCATAGAAACGTTCCTCGATTTAGAAGGTGACGCCATAGAATCCATAGTTTTTCATAGGGACGCAATTTCTGTGTTTATTCTTCAATGTGAGGGCGCAAGGAATGCAGTAAAGAAGAACTATAGCATCGGAAAGGAGATAATCGTATCCCAAAAGATAATCCTGTCGTTTCCATAGAAACGTTCCTCGATTTAGGAGGAGACGTCATAGAATCCATAGTTTTTCATAGGGACGCAATTACTGTGTTTATTCGTCAATATGAGGGCGCGAGGAATGCAGTAAAGAAGGAATAGTGTATCGGAAAGGAGATAGTCGTATCCCATAAGAAAATCCTGTCGTTTCCATACAAAAATTCCATGATTTAGATGGAGACGTCATAGAAGTCATAGTTTTTCATAGGGACGCTATTTCTGTGTTTATTCGTCAATGTGAGGGCGCGAGGAATGCTGTAAAGAAGGAATAGTGCATCGAAAAGGAGATAGTCGAATCCCAAAAGAAAATCCTGTCGTTTCCATAGAAATGTTCCTCGATTTAGGAGGAGACGTCATAGAATATATAGTTTTTCATAGGGACGCAATTTCTGTGTTTATTCGTCAATGTGAGGGAGCGAGTAATGCCGTAAAGAAGGAATAGTGAAACGGAAATGAGATAGTCGTATCCCAAAAGAACATCCTGTCGTTTCCATAGAAATGTTCCTCGATTTAGGAGGAGACGTCATAGAATCCATAGTTTTTCATAGGGACGCTATTTCTGTGTTTATTCGTCAATGTGAGGTCGAGAGTAATGCCGTAAAGAAGGAATAGTGAATCGGAAAGGAGATAGTCCTATCCCAAAAGATAATCCTGTCGTTTCCATTGAAACGTTCCTCGATTTAGAAGGAGACGTCATAGAATCCAAAGTTTTTCATAGGGACGCTATTTCTGTGTTTATTCGTCAATATGAGGGCGCGAGGAATGCAGTAAAGAAGGAATAGTGCATCGGAAAGGAGTTAGTCGTATCCCAAAATGTAATCCTGTTGTTTGCATAGAAACGTTCCTCGATTTAGAAGGAGACGTCATAGAATCCATATTTTTTCATAGGGACGCAATTTCTGTGTTTAGTCGTCAATGTGTAGGCGCGAGGAAACCAGTAAAGAAGGAACAGTGCATCGGAAAGGCGATAGTCGTATCCCAAAAGAAAATCCTGTCGTTTCCATAAAAACGTTCCTCGATTTAGAATGAAACGTCATAGAATCCATAGTTTTTCATAGGGACGCAATTTCTGTGGTTATTCTTCAATGTGAGGGCGCGAGGCATCCAGTAGAGAAGGAATAGTGCATCGGAAAGGAGATAGTCGTATCCCAAAAGATAATCCTGTCGTTTCCATAGAAACGTTCCTCGATTTAGAAGGAGACGTCACAGAATCCTAATTTTTCATAGGGACGCAATTTCTGTGGTTATTCTTCAATGTGAGGGCGCGAGGCATCCAGAAAAGAAGGAATAGTGCATCGGAAAGGCGATAGTCGTATCCCAAAAGAAAATCCTGTCGTTTCCATAAAAACGTTCCTCGATTTAGAACGAGACGTCATAGAATTCATAATTTTTCATAGGGACGCAATTTCTGTGGATATTCTTCAATGTGAGGGCGCGAGGCATCCAGTAAAGAAGGAATAGTGCATCGGAAAGGCGATAGTCGTATCCCAAAAGATAATCCTGCCGTTTCCATAGAAACGTTCCTCGATTTAGAAGGAGACGTCATAGAATCCATAGTTTTCCATAGGGACGCTATTTCTGTGTTTATTTGTCAATATGATGGCGCGAGGAATGCAGTAAAGAAGGAATAGTGCATCGGAAAGGAGATAGTCGTATCCCAAAAGAAAATCCTGTCGTTTCCATAGAAATGTTCCTCGATTTAGAAGGAGACGCCATACAATCCATAGTTTTTCGTAGGGACGCAATTTCTGTGCATATTCTTCAATGTGAGAGCGTGAGGAATACAGTAAAAAAGGAATAGTGCAACGGAAAGGAGATAGTCGAATCCCAAAAGAAAATCCTGTCGATTCCATAGAAATGTTGCTCTATTTAGGAGGAGACGTCATAGAATCCATAGTTTTTCATAGGGACGCAATTTCTGTGTCTATTCGTCAATGTGAGGGCGCGAGTAATGCCGTAAAGAAGGAATAGTGAAACGGAAATGAGATAGTCGTATCCCAAAAGAAAATCCTGTCGTTTCCATAGAAATGTCCCACGATTTAGGAGGAGACGTCATAGAATCCATAGTTTTACATAGGGACGCAATTTCTGTGTTCATTCTTCAATATGAGGGCGCGAGGAATGCAGTAAAGAAGGAATATAGCATCGGAAAGGACATTGTCGTATCCCAAAAGAAAATCCTGTCGTTTCCATAGAAATGTTCCTCGATTTAGAAGGAGACGCCATAGAATCCATAGTTTTTCGTAGGGACGCAATTTCTGTGCATATTCTTCAATGTGAGAGCGTGATTAATACAGTAAAAAAGGAGTAGTGCAACGGAAAGGAGATAGTCGAATCCCAAAAGAAAATCCTGTCGATTCCATAGAAATGTTGCTCGATTTAGGAGGAGACGTCATAGAATATATAGTTTTTCATAGGGACGCAATTTCTGTGTTTATTCGTCAATGTGAGGGAGCGAGTAATGCCGTAAAGAAGGAATAGTGAAACGGAAATGAGATAGTCGTATCCCAAAAGAACATCCTGTCGTTTCCATAGAAATGTTCCTCGATTTAGGAGGAGACGTCATAGAATCCATAGTTTTTCATAGGGACGCTATTTCTGTGTTTATTCGTCAATGTGAGGTCGCGAGTAATGCCGTAAAGAAGGAATAGTGAATCGGAAAGGAGATAGTCCTATCCCAAAAGATAATCATGTCGTTTCCATAGAAACGTTCCTCGTTTTAGAAGGAGACGTCATAGAATCCAAAGTTTTTCATAGGGACGCTATTTCTGTGTTTATTCGTCAATATGAGGGCGCGAGGAATGCAGTAAAGAAGGAATAGTGCATCGGAAAGGAGTTAGTCGTATCCCAAAAGGTAATCCTGTTGTTTGCATAGAAACGTTCCTCGATTTAGAAGAAGACGTCATAGAATCCATATTTTTTCATAGGGACGCAATTTCTGTGTTTAGTCGTCAATGTGTAGGCGCGAGGAATCCAGTAAAGAAGGAACAGTGCATCGGAAAGGCGATAGTCGTATCCCAAAAGAAAATCCTGTCGTTTCCATAAAAACGTTCCTCGATTTAGAATGAAACGTCATAGAATCCATAGTTTTTCATAGGGACGCAATTTCTGTGGTTATTCTTCAATGTGGGGGCGCGAGGCATCCAGTAAAGAAGGAATAGTGCATCGGAAAGGAGATAGTCGTATCCCAAAAGATAATCCTGTCGTTTCCATAGAAACGTTCCTCGATTTAGAAGGAGACGTCACAGAATCCTAATTTTTCATAGGGACCCAATTTCTGTGGTTATTCTTCAATGTGAGGGCGCGAGGCATCCAGTAAAGAAGGAATAGTGCATCGGAAAGGAGTTAGTCGTATCCCAAAAGGTAATCCTGTTGTTTGCATAGAAACGTTCCTCGATTTAGAAGGAGACGTCATAGAATCCATATTTTTTCATAGGGACGCAATTTCTGTGCTTAGTCGTCAATGTGTAGGCGCGAGGAATCCAGTAAAGAAGGAACAGTGCATCGGAAATGCGATAGTCGTATCCCAAAAGAAAATCCTGTCGTTTCCATAAAAACGTTCCTCGATTTAGAATGAAACGTCATAGAATCCATAGTTTTTCATAGGGACGCAATTTCTGTGGTTATTCTTCAATGTGAGGGCGCGAGGCATCCAGTAAAGAAGGAATAGTGCATCGGAGAGGAGACAGTCGTATCCCAAAAAAAAATCCTGTCGTTTCCATAGAAATGTGTCTCGATTTAGGAGGAGACGTCATAGAAACCACAGTTTTTCATAGGGACGCAATTTCTGTGTTTATTCGTCAATGTGAGGTCGCGAGTAATGCAGTAAACATGGAATAGTGATTCGGAAAGGAGGTAGGCGTATCCCAAAAGATAATCCTGTCGTTTCCATAAAAACGTTCCTCGATTTAGAAGGAGACGCCATAGAATCCATAGTTTTTCATAGGGACGCAATTTCTGTGTTTATTCGTCAATATGAGGGCGCGAGGAATGCAGTAAAGAAGGAATAGCGCATCGGAAAAGAGATAGTCGTATTCCAAAAGAAAATCCTGTCGTTTCCATAGAATCGTTCCTCGATTTAGAAGGAGACGTCATGGAATCCATAGTTTTTCATAGGGACGCAATTTCTGTGTTGATCCGTCAATGTGAGGGCGCGAGTAATGCCGTAAAGAAGGAATAGTGAATCGGAAAGGAGATAGTCGTATCCCAAAAGAAAATCCTGTCATTTCCATAGAAACGTTCCTCGATTTAGAAGGAGACGCCATAGAATCCATAGTTTTTCATAGGGACGCAATTTCTGTGTTTTATTCTTCAATGTGAGGGCGCGAGAAATGCAGTAAAGAAGGAATAGTGCATCGGAAAGGAGATAGTCGTATCCCAAAAGAAAACCCTGTCGTTTCCATAGAAGTGTTCCTCGATTTTGGAGGAGACGTCATAGAATCCATAGGTTTCATAGGGACGCAATTTCTGTGTTTATTCGTCAATGTTAGGGTGCGAGTAATGCCGTAAAGAAGGAATAGTGAATCAGAAAGGAGATAGTCGTATCCCAAAATATAATCCTGTCGTTTCCATTGAAACGTTCCTCGATTTAGAAGGTGACGTCATAGAATCCATAGTTTTTCATAGGGACGCAATTTCTGTGTTTATTCTTCAATGTGAGGGCGCAAGGAATGCTGTAAAGAAGAACTATAGCATCGGAAAGGAGATAATCGTATCCCAAAAGATAATCCTGTCGTTTCCATAGAAACGTTCCTCGATTTAGAAGAAGACGTCATAGAATCCATAGTTTTTCATAGGGACGCAATTACTGTGTTTATTCGTCAATATGAGGGCGCGAGGAATGCAGTAAAGAAGGAATAGTGTATCGGAAAGGAGATAGTCGTATCCCATAAGAAAATCCTGTCGTTTCCATACAAATATTCCATGATTTAGATGGAGACGTCATAGAAGTCATAGTTTTTCATAGGGACGCTATTTCTGTGTTTATTCGTCAATGTGAGGGAGCGAGTAATGCCGTAAAGAAGGAATAGTGAATCGGAAAGGAGATAGTCCTATCCCAAAAGATAAACCTGTCGTTTCCATAGAAACGTTCCTCGATTTAGAAGGAGACGTCATAGAATCCAAAGTATTTCATAGGGACGCTATTTCTGTGTTTATTCGTCAATATGAGGGCGCGAGGAATGCAGTAAAGAAGGAATAGTGCATCGGAAAGGAGTTAGTCGTATCCCAAAAGGTAATCCTGTTGATTGCATAGAAACGTTCCTCGATTTAGAAGGAGACGTCATAGAATCCATATTTTTTCATAGGGACGCAATTTCTGTGTTTAGTCGTCAATGTGTAGGCGCGAGGAATCCAGTAAAGAAGGAACAGTGCATCGGAAAGGCGATAGTCGTATCCCAAAAGAAAATCCTGTCGTTTCCATAAAAACGTTCCTCGATTTAGAATGAACCGTCATAGAATCCATAGTTTTTCATAGGGACGCAATTTCTGTGGTTATTCTTCAATGTGAGGGCGCGAGGCATCCAGTAAAGAAGGAACAGTGCATCGGAAAGGAGATAGTCGTATCCCAAAGATAATCCTGTCGTTTCCATAGAAACGTTCCTCGATTTAGAAGGAGACGTCACAGAATCCTAATTTTTCATACGGACGCAATTTCTGTGGTTATTCATCAATGTGAGGGCGCGAGGCATCCAGTAAAGAAGGAATAGTGCATCGGAAAGGCGATAGTCGTATCCCAAAAGAAAATCCTGTCGTTTCCATAAAAACGTTCCTCTATTTAGAACGAGACGTCATAGAATTCATAGTTTTTCATAGGGACGCAATTTCTGTGGATATTCTTCAATGTGAGGGCGCGAGGCATCCAGTAAAGAAGGAATAGTGCATCGGAAAGGAGACAGTCGTATCCCAAAAGATAATCCTGCCGTTTCCATAGAAACGTTCCTCGATTTAGAAGGAGACGTCATAGAATCCATAGTTTTCCATAGGGACGCTATTTCTGTGTTTATTTGTCAATATGATGGCGCGAGGAATGCAGTAAAGAAGGAATAGTGGATCGGAAAGAAGATAGTCGTATCCCAAAAGAAAATCCTGTCGTTTCTATAGAAATGTTCCTCGATTTAGAAGGAGACGCCATAGAATCCATAGTTTTTCGTAGGGACGCAATTTCTGTGCATATTCTTCAATGTGAGAGTGTGAGGAATACAGTAAAAAAGGAATAGTGCAACGGAAAGGAGATAGTCGAATCCCAAAAGAAAATCCTGTCGATTCCATAGAAATGTTGCTCGATTTAGGAGGAGACGTCAAAGAATCCATAGTTTTTCATAGGGACGCAATTTCTGTGTTTATTCGTCAATGTGAGGGCGCGAGTAATGCCGTAAGGAAGGAATAGTGAAACGGAAATGAGATAGTCGTATCCCAAAAGAAAATCCTGTCGTTTCCATAGAAATGTCCCTCGATTTAGGAGGAGACGTCATAGAATCCATTGTTTTACATAGGGACGCAATTTCTGTGTTCATTCTTCAATATAAGGGCGCGAGGAATGCAGTAAAGAAGGAATATAGCATCGGAAAGGACATTGTCGTATCCCAAAAGATAATCCTGTCGTTTCCATAGAAATGTTCCTCGATTTAGGAGGAGACGTCATAGAAACCACAGTTTTTCATAGGGACGCAATTTCTGTGTTTATTCGTCAATGTGAGGGCGCTAGTAATGCAGTAAACATGGAATAGTGAATCGGAAAGGAGGTAGGCGTTTCCCAAAAGATAATCCTGTCGTTTCCATAAAAACGTTCCTCGATTTAGAAGGAGACGTCATAGAACCCATAGTTTTTCATAGGGACGCTATTTCTGTGTTTATTCGTCAATATGACGGCGCGAGGAATGCAGTAAAGAAGGAATAGTGGATCGGTAAGTTGATGGTCGTATCCCAAAAGAAAATCCTGTCGTTTCCATAGAAATGTTCCTCGATTCAGGAGGAGACGTCATAGAAACCACAGTTTTTCATAGGGACACAATTTCTGTGTTTATTCGTCAATGTGAGGTCGCGAGTAATGCAGTAAACATGGAATAGTGATTCGGAAAGGAGGTAGGCGTATCCCAAAAGATAATCCTGTCGTTTCCATAAAAACGTTCCTCGATTTAGAAGGAGACGCCATAGAATCCATAGTTTTTCATAGGGACGCAATTTCTGTGTTTATTCGTCAATATGAGGGCGCGAGGAATGCAGTAAAGAAGGAATAGCGCATCGGAAAAGAGATAGTCGTATTCCAAAAGAAAATCCTGTCGTTTCCATAGAATCGTTCCTCGATTTAGAAGGAGACGTCATGGAATCCATAGTTTTTCATAGGGACGCAATTTCTGTGTTGATCCGTCAATGTGAGGGCGCGAGTAATGCCGTAAAGAAGGAATAGTGAATCGGAAAGGAGATAGTCGTATCCCAAAAGAAAATCCTGTCATTTCCATAGAAACGTTCCTCGATTTAGAAGGAGACGCCATAGAATCCATGGTTTTTCATAGGGACGCAATTTCTGTGTTTTATTCTTCAATGTGAGGGCGCGAGAAATGCAGTAAAGAAGGAATAGTGCATCGGAAAGGAGATAGTCGTATCCCAAAAGAAAACCCTGTCGTTTCCATAGAAGTGTTCCTCGATTTTGGAGGAGACGTCATAGAATCCATAGGTTTCATAGGGACGCAATTTCTGTGTTTATTCGTCAATGTTAGGGTGCGAGTAATGCCGTAAAGAAGGAATAGTGAATCAGAAAGGAGATAGTCGTATCCCAAAATATAATCCTGTCGTTTCCATTGAAACGTTCCTCGATTTAGAAGGTGACGTCATAGAATCCATAGTTTTTCATAGGGACGCAATTTCTGTGTTTATTCTTCAATGTGAGGGCGCAAGGAATGCTGTAAAGAAGAACTATAGCATCGGAAAGGAGATAATCGTATCCCAAAAGATAATCCTGTCGTTTCCATAGAAACGTTCCTCGATTTAGAAGAAGACGTCATAGAATCCATAGTTTTTCATAGGGACGCAATTACTGTGTTTATTCGTCAATATGAGGGCGCGAGGAATGCAGTAAAGAAGGAATAGTGTATCGGAAAGGAGATAGTCGTATCCCATAAGAAAATCCTGTCGTTTCCATACAAATATTCCATGATTTAGATGGAGACGTCATAGAAGTCATAGTTTTTCATAGGGACGCTATTTCTGTGTTTATTCGTCAATGTGAGGGAGCGAGTAATGCCGTAAAGAAGGAATAGTGAATCGGAAAGGAGATAGTCCTATCCCAAAAGATAAACCTGTCGTTTCCATAGAAACGTTCCTCGATTTAGAAGGAGACGTCATAGAATCCAAAGTATTTCATAGGGACGCTATTTCTGTGTTTATTCGTCAATATGAGGGCGCGAGGAATGCAGTAAAGAAGGAATAGTGCATCGGAAAGGAGTTAGTCGTATCCCAAAAGGTAATCCTGTTGATTGCATAGAAACGTTCCTCGATTTAGAAGGAGACGTCATAGAATCCATATTTTTTCATAGGGACGCAATTTCTGTGTTTAGTCGTCAATGTGTAGGCGCGAGGAATCCAGTAAAGAAGGAACAGTGCATCGGAAAGGCGATAGTCGTATCCCAAAAGAAAATCCTGTCGTTTCCATAAAAACGTTCCTCGATTTAGAATGAACCGTCATAGAATCCATAGTTTTTCATAGGGACGCAATTTCTGTGGTTATTCTTCAATGTGAGGGCGCGAGGCATCCAGTAAAGAAGGAACAGTGCATCGGAAAGGAGATAGTCGTATCCCAAAGATAATCCTGTCGTTTCCATAGAAACGTTCCTCGATTTAGAAGGAGACGTCACAGAATCCTAATTTTTCATACGGACGCAATTTCTGTGGTTATTCATCAATGTGAGGGCGCGAGGCATCCAGTAAAGAAGGAATAGTGCATCGGAAAGGCGATAGTCGTATCCCAAAAGAAAATCCTGTCGTTTCCATAAAAACGTTCCTCGATTTAGAACGAGACGTCATAGAATTCATAGTTTTTCATAGGGACGCAATTTCTGTGGATATTCTTCAATGTGAGGGCGCGAGGCATCCAGTAAAGAAGGAATAGTGCATCGGAAAGGAGACAGTCGTATCCCAAAAGATAATCCTGCCGTTTCCATAGAAACGTTCCTCGATTTAGAAGGAGACGTCATAGAATCCATAGTTTTCCATAGGGACGCTATTTCTGTGTTTATTTGTCAATATGATGGCGCGAGGAATGCAGTAAAGAAGGAATAGTGGATCGGAAAGAAGATAGTCGTATCCCAAAAGAAAATCCTGTCGTTTCTATAGAAATGTTCCTCGATTTAGAAGGAGACGCCATAGAATCCATAGTTTTTCGTAGGGACGCAATTTCTGTGCATATTCTTCAATGTGAGAGTGTGAGGAATACAGTAAAAAAGGAATAGTGCAACGGAAAGGAGATAGTCGAATCCCAAAAGAAAATCCTGTCGATTCCATAGAAATGTTGCTCGATTTAGGAGGAGACGTCAAAGAATCCATAGTTTTTCATAGGGACGCAATTTCTGTGTTTATTCGTCAATGTGAGGGCGCGAGTAATGCCGTAAGGAAGGAATAGTGAAACGGAAATGAGATAGTCGTATCCCAAAAGAAAATCCTGTCGTTTCCATAGAAATGTCCCTCGATTTAGGAGGAGACGTCATAGAATCCATTGTTTTACATAGGGACGCAATTTCTGTGTTCATTCTTCAATATAAGGGCGCGAGGAATGCAGTAAAGAAGGAATATAGCATCGGAAAGGACATTGTCGTATCCCAAAAGATAATCCTGTCGTTTCCATAGAAATGTTCCTCGATTTAGGAGGAGACGTCATAGAAACCACAGTTTTTCATAGGGACGCAATTTCTGTGTTTATTCGTCAATGTGAGGGCGCTAGTAATGCAGTAAACATGGAATAGTGAATCGGAAAGGAGGTAGGCGTTTCCCAAAAGATAATCCTGTCGTTTCCATAAAAACGTTCCTCGATTTAGAAGGAGACGTCATAGAACCCATAGTTTTTCATAGGGACGCTATTTCTGTGTTTATTCGTCAATATGACGGCACGAGGAATGCAGTAAAGAAGGAATAGTGGATCGGTAAGTTGATGGTCGTATCCCAAAAGAAAATCCTGTCGTTTCCATAGAAATGTTCCTCGATTCAGGAGGAGACGTCATAGAAACCACAGTTTTTCATAGGGACACAATTTCTGTGTTTATTCGTCAATGTGAGGGCGCGAGTAATGCAGTAAACATGGAATAGTGAATCGGAAAGGAGGTAGGCGTATCCCAAAAGATAATCCTGTCGTTTCCATAAAAACGTTCCTCGATTTAGAAGGAGACGTCATTAAATCCATAGTTTTTTATAGGGACGCCATTTCTGAGTTTATTCGTCAATGTGAGGGCGCGAGGAATGCAGTTAAGAAGGAGTAGTGCATCGGAAAGGAGATAGTCGTATCCCATAAGAAAATCCTGTCGTCTCCATAGAAAAATTCCATGATTTAGATAGAGACCTCATAGAATTCATAGTTTTTCATAGGGACGCTATTTCTGTGTTCATTCTTCAATATGAGGGCGCGAGGAATGCAGTAAAGAAGGAATATAGCATCGGAAAGGACATTGTCGTATCCCAAAAGATAATCCTGTTGTTTCCATAGAAATATTCCTCGATTTAGGAGGAGACGTCATAGAAACCACAGTTTTTCGTAGGGACGCAATTTCTGTGTTTATTCGTCAATGTGAGGGCGCTAGTAATGCAGTAAACATGGAATAGTGAATCGGAAAGGAGGTAGGCGTTTCCCAAAAGATAATCCTGTCGTTTCCATAAAAACGTTCCTCGATTTAGAAGGAGACGTCATAGAACCCATTGTTTTTCATAGGGACGCAATTTCTGTGGTTATCCTTCAATGTGAGGGCGCGAGGCATCTAGTAAAGAAGGAATAGTGCATCGGAAAGGAGATAGTCGTATCCCAAAAGAAAATCCTGTCGTTTCCATAGAATCGTTCCTCGATTTAGAAACAGACGTCATGGAATCCATAGTTTTTCATAGGGACGCAATTTCTGTGTTTATTCGTCAATGTGAGGGCGCGAGGATTGCAGTAAAGAAGGAATAGTGCTTCGGAACGCCAATAGTCGTATCCCAAAAGAAAATCCTGTCGTTTCCATAGAAACGTTCCTCAATTTAGAAGGAGACGTCATAGAATCCGTAGTTTTTCATAAGGACGCAATTTCTGTGTTTAGTCGTCAATGTGTGGGCGCGAGGAGTCCAGTAAAGAAGGAATAGTGCATCGGAAAGGAGATAGTCGTATCCCAAAAGAAAATCCTGTCGTTTCCATAGAGACGTTCCTCGATTTAGATGGAGACGCCATAGAATCCATAGTTTCTCATAGGGACGCAATTTCTGTGTTTTATTCTTCAATGTGAGGGCACGAGGAATGCAGTAAAGAAGGAATAGTGCGTCGGAAAGGAGATAGTCGTATCCCAAAAGAAAATCCTGTCGTTTCCAATGGAAATGTTCCTCGATTTAGGAGGAGACGTCATTGAATACATAGTTTTACATAGGGACGCAATATCTGTGTTTATTCGTCAATGTGAGGGCGCGAGTAATGCCGTACAGAAGGAATAGTGAAACGGAACGGAGATAGTCGTATCCCAAAAGAAAATTATGTCGTTTCCATAGAAACGTTCCTCGATTTAGAAGGAGAACCAATAGAATCCATAGTTTTTCATAGGGACGCAATTTCTGTGTTTATTCTTCAATGTGAGAGCGCGAGGAATGCAGTAAAGAAGGAATATAGCATCGGAAAGGAGATAGTCGTATCCCAAAGGATAATCCTGTCGTTTTCATAGAAACGTTCCTCGATTTAGGAGGAGACGTCATAGAATCCATAGTTCTTCATAGGAACGCAATTTCTGTGTTTATTCGTCAATATGGGGGCGCGAGGAATGCAGTAAAGAAGGAATATAGCATCGGAAAGGACATTGTCGTATCCCAAAAGATAATCCTGTCGTTTCCATAGAAATGTTCCTCGATTTAGGAGGAGACGTCATAGACACCACAGTTTTTCATAGGGACGCAATTTCTGTGTTTATTCGTCAATGTGAGGGCGCTAGTAATGCAGTAAACATGGAATAGTGAATCGGAAAGGAGGTAGGCGTTTCCCAAAAGATAATCCTGTCGTTTCCATAAAAACGTTCCTCGATTTAGAGGGAGACGTCATAGACCCCATAGTTTTTCATAGGGACGCAATTTCTGTCGTTATTCTTCAATGTGAGGGCGCGAGGCATCTAGTAAAGAAGGAATAGTGCATCGGAAAGGAGATAGTCGTATCCCAAAAGAAAATCCTGTCGTTTCCATAGAATCGTTCCTCGATTTAGAAACAGACGTCCTGGAATCCATAGTTTTTCATAGGGACGCAATTTCTGTGTTTATTCGTCAATGTGAGGGCGCTTGTAATGCCGTAAAGAAGGAATAGTGAATCGGAAAGGAGATAGTCATATCCCAAAAGATTATCCTGTCGTTTCCATAGAAACATTCCTCGATTTGGAAGGAGACGTCATAGAATCCATAGTTTTTCATACGGACGATATTTCTGTGTTTATTCGTCAATATGAGGGCGCGAGGAATGCAGTAAAGAAGGAATAGTGGATCGGTAAGTTGATAGTCGTATCCTAAAAGAAAATCCTGTCGTTTGCATAGAAATGTTCTCGATTTAGAAGGAGATGTCATAGAATCCATAGTTTTTCATATGGACGCAATTTCTGTGTTTATTCTTCAATGTGAGGGAGCGAGGCATGCAGTAAAGAAGGAATAGTGCATCGGAAAGGAGATAGTCGTATCCCAAAAGAAAATCCAGACGTTTCCATAGAAATGTTCCTCGATTTAGGAGGAGACGTCATAGAATCCACAGTTTTTCATAGGGACGCAATTTCTGTGTTTATTCGTCAATGTGAGGGCGCGAGTAATGCAGTAAACACGGAATAGTGAATCGGAAAGGAGATAGGCGTATCCCAAAAGATAATCCTGTCGTTTCCATACAAACGTTCCTCAATTTAGAAGGAGACGTCATAGAATCCATAGTTTTTCATAGGGACGCAATTTCTGTGTTTATTCGTCAAGGTGAGGGCGCGAGGAATGCAGTAAAGAAGGAATAGTGCATCGGAAAGGAGATAGACGTATCCCAAATGAAAATCCTCTCGTTTCCATAGAAACGTTCCTCGATTTAGAAGGAGACGTCATAGAATCCGTAGTTTTTCATAGGGACGCAATTTCTGTGTTTATTCTGCAGTATGAGGGCGCTAGGAATTATGTAAAGAATGAATAGTGCATCGGAAAGGAGATAGCCGTATCCCAAAAGAAAATCTTGTCGTTTCCACAGAAACGTTCCTCGATTTAGCAGGAGACGTCATAGAACCCATAGTTTTTCATAGGGACGCAATTTCTGTGGTTATTCTTCAATGTGAGGGCGCGAGGCATCCAGTAAAGAAGGAATAGTGCATCGGAAAGGAGATAGTCGTATCCCAAAAGAAAATCCTGCGTTTCTATAAGAATGTTCCTCGATTTAAGAGCAGACTTCATAGAAACCACAGTTTTTCATAGGGACACAATTTCTGTGTTTATTCGTCAATGTGAGGGCGCTAGTAATGCAGTAAACATGGAATAGTGAATCTTAAAGGACGTAGGCGTTTCCCAAAAGAAAATCCTGTCGTTTCCATAAAAACGTTCCTCGATTTAGAAGGAGACGTCATAGAACCCATAGTTCTTCATAGGGACGCTATTTCTGTGTTTATTCGTCAATATGACGGCGCGAGGAATGCAGTAAAGAAGGAATAGTGGATCGGTAAGTTGATGGTCGTATCCCAAAAGAAAATCCTGTCGTTTCCATAGAAATGTTCCTCGATTCAGGAGGAGACGTCGTAGAAACCACAGTTTTTCATAGGGACACAATTTCTGTGTTTATTCGTCAATGTGAGGGCGCGAGTAATGCAGTAAACATGGAATAGTGAATCGGAAAGGAGGTAGGCGTATCCCAAAAGATAATCCTGTCGTTTCCATAAAAACGTTCCTCGATTTAGAAGGAGACGTCATTAAATCCATAGTTTTTTATAGGGACGCAATTTCTGAGTTTATTCGTCAATGTGAGGGCGCGAGGAATGCAGTAAAGAAGGAGTAGTGCATCGGAAAGGAGATAGTCGTATCCCATAAGAAAATCCTGTCGTCTCCATAGCAAAATTCCATGATTTAGATGGAGACCTCATAGAATTCATAGTTTTTCATAGGGACGCTATTTCTGTGTTCATTCTTCAATATGAGGGCGCGAGGAATGCAGTAAAGAAGGAATATAGCACCGGAAAGGACATTGTCGTATCCCAAAAGATAATCCTGTCGTTTCCATAGAAATGTTCCTCGATTTAGGAGGAGACGTCATAGAAACCACAGTTTTTCATAGGGACGCAATTTCTGTGTTTATTCGTCAATGTGAGGGCGCTAGTAATGCAGTAAACATGGAATAGTGAATCGGAAAGGAGGTAGGCGTTTCCCAAAAGATAATCCTGTCGTTTCCATAAAAACGTTCCTCGATTTAGAAGGAGACGTCATAGAACCCATAGTTTTTCATAGGGACGCAATTTCTGTCGTTATTCTTCAATGTGAGGGCGCGAGGCATCTAGTAAAGAAGGAATAGTGCATCGGAAAGGAGATAGTCGTATCTCAAAAGAAAATCCTGTCGTTTCCATAGAATCGTTCCTCGATTTAGAAACAGACGTCATGGAATCCATGGTTTTTCATAGGGACGCAATTTCTGTGTTTATTCGTCAATGTGAGGGCGCTAGTAATGCCGTAAAGAAGGAATAGTGAATCGGAAAGGAGATAGTCGTATCCCAAAAGATAATCCTGTCGTTTCCATAGAAACATTCCTCGATTTGGAAGGAGACGTCATAGAATCCATAGTTTTTCATACGGACGCTATTTCTGTGTTTATTCGTCAATATGAGGGCGCGAGGAATGCAGTAAAGAAGGAATAGTGGATCGGTAAGTTGATAGTCGTATACTAAAAGAAAATCCTGTCGTTTCCATAGAAATGTTCTCGATTTAGAAGGAGATGTCATAGAATCGATAGTTTTTCATATGGACGCAATTTCTGTGTTTATTCTTCAATGTGAGGGAGCGAGGCATGCAGTAAAGAAGGAATAGTGCATCGGAAAGGAGATAGTCGTATCCCAAAAGAAAATCCAGACGATTCCATAGAAATGTTCCTCGATTTAGGAGGAGACGTCATAGAATCCACAGTTTTTCATAGGGACGCAATTTCTGTGTTTATTCGTAAATGTGAGGGCGCGAGTAATGCAGTAAACACGAAATAGTGAATCGGAAAGGAGATAGGCGTATCCCAAAAGATAATCCTGTCGTTTCCATACAAACGTTCCTCAATTTAGAAGGAGACGTCATAGAATCCATAGTTTTTCATAGGGAGGCAATTTCTGTGTTTATTCGTCAAGGTGAGGGCGCGAGGAATGCAGTAAAGAAGGAATAGTGCATCGGAAAGGAGATAGTCGTATCCCATAAGAAAATCCTGTCATTTCCATAGAAAAAATCCATGATTTAGATGGAGACGTCATAGAATCCACAGCTTTTCATAGGGACGCTATTTCCGTGTTTATTCGTCAATGTGAGGGCGCGGGGAATGCAGTAAAGAAGGAATAGTGCATCGGGAAGGAGATAGCCGTATCCCAAAAGACAATCCTGTCGTTTCCATAGAAACGTTCCTCGATTTAGAAGGAGACGTCATAGAATACATAGTTTTTCATAGGGACGCAATTTCTGTAATTATTCGTCAATGTGAGGGCCCGAGGAAAGCAGTAAAGGGGGAATAGTGCATCGGAAAGGAGATATTGGATCCCAAAAGAAAATCCTGTCGTTTCCATAAAAACGTTCCTCGATTTAGAAGGAGACGTCATGGAATCCATAGTTTTTCGTAGGGACGCAATTTCTGTGTTTATTCTTCAATGTGAGGGCGTGAGGAATTCAGTAAAGAAGGAATAGTGGATCGCAAAGGAGATAGTCGTATCCCAAAACAAAATCCTGTCGTCTCCTTAGAAATGTTCCTCCATTTAGAAGGAGACGCCATAGAATCCATAGTTTTTCGTAGGGACGCAGTTTCTGTGCTTATTCTTCAATGTGAGGCCGTGAGGAATGCAGTAAAGAAGGAATAGTGCTTCGGAAAGGAGATAGTCGTATCCCAAAAGATAATCCTGTCGTTTCCATAGAAACGGTCCTCGATTTAGAAGGAGATGTCATAGAATCCATAGTTTTTCATAGGGACGCAATCTCTGTGTTTATTCGTTAATATGAGAGCGCGAGGAATGCAGTAAAGAAGGAATAGTGCATCGGAAATGAGATAGTCGTATCCCAAAAGAAAATCCTGTCGTTTCCATAGAAACGTTCCTCGATTTAGAAGGAGACGCCATAGAATCCATAGAATTTCATGGGGACGCAATTTCCGTGTTTATTCGTCAGTGTGAGGACGAGGAATGAAGTAAAGAAGAAATAGTTCATCAG
The DNA here is from genome assembly GCF_023864275.1 of Schistocerca cancellata. Lineage (NCBI taxonomy): Eukaryota > Metazoa > Arthropoda > Insecta > Orthoptera > Acrididae > Schistocerca > Schistocerca cancellata. The sequence continues at coordinate 173,344,799 of NC_064636.1, read as the reverse complement.
AAAGAAGATAGTCGTATCCCAAAAGAAAATACTGTCGTTTCCATAGAAACGTTCCTCGATTTAGAAGGAGACATCATAGAATCCATATTTTTTCATAGGGACCCAATTTCTGTATTTATTCGTCAATGTGAGGGCGCAAGTAATGCAGTAAAAAAGGAATAGAGCATCGGAAAGGAGCTAGCGGTATCCGAAAAGAAAATCCTGTTGTTTCCATAGAAACTTTCCTCGATTTAGAGGGAGACGTCATAGAATCCGTAGTTTTTCATAGGGACGCATTTTCTCTGTTTATTCGTTAATGTGAGGGCGCGAGGAATGCAGTAAAGTAGTAATAGTGCATCGGAAAGGAGATAGTCGTATCCCAAAACAAAATCCTGTCGTTTCCGCAGTAACGTTCCTCGATTTAGAAGGAGACGTCATAGAATCCATAGAGTTTCATAGGGACGCAATTTCCGTGTTTATTCGTCAATGTGTGGGCGCGAGGAATGCAGTAAAGAAGAAATAGTTCGTCAGAAAGGAGATAGTCGTATCCCAAAAGAAGATCCTGTCGTTTCCATAGAAACGTTCCTCGATTTAGAAGGAGACGTCATAGAATCCATATTTTTTTATAGGGACGCACTTTCTGTATTTTCTCGTCAATGTGAGGGCGCGAGGTATGCAGGAAAAAGGAATAGAGATCGGAAAGGAGATAGCGGTGTCCGAAAAGAAAATTCTGTCGATTCCATAGCAACTATCAACGATTTAGAAGGAGACGTCATAGAATCCATAGTTTTTCACAGGGACGCAATTTCTGTGTTTATTCGTCAATGTGTGGGCGCGTGGAATGCAGTAAAAAAGGAATAGTGCATCGGAAAGGAGACAGTCGTATCCCAAAAGTAAATCGTGTCGTTTCCATAGAAACGTTCCTCGTTTTAGAAGGAGACGTCATTGAATACATAGTTTTACATAGGGACGCAATATCTGTGTTTATTCGTCAATGTGAGGGCGCGAGGATTGCAGTAAAGAAGGAATAGTGCTTCGGAACGCCAATAGTCGTATCCCAAAAGAAAATCCTGTCGTTTCCATAGAAACGTTCCTCAATTTAGAAGGAGACGTCATAGAATCCGTAGTTTTTCATAAGGACGCAATTTCTGTGTTTAGTCGTCAATTTGTGGGCGCGAGGAGTCCAGTAAAGAAGGAATAGTGCATCGGAAAGGAGATAGTCGTATCCCAAAAGAAAATCCTGTCGTTTCCATAGAGACGTTCCTCGATTTAGATGGAGACGCCATAGAATCCATAGTTTCTCATAGGGACGCAATTTCTGTGTTTTATTCTTCAACGTGAGGGCACGAGGAATGCAGTAAAGAAGGAATAGTGCGTCGGAAAGGAGATAGTCGTATCCCAAAAGAAAATCCTGTCGTTTCCATAGAAATGTCCCTCGATTTAGGAGGAGACGTCATTGAATACATAGTTTTACATAGGGACGCAATATCTGTGTTTATTCGTCAATGTGAGGGCGCGAGTAATGCCGTACAGAAGGAATAGTGAAACGGAACGGAGATAGTCTTATCCCAAAAGAAAATTATGTCGTTTCCATAGAAACGTTCCTCGATTTAGAAGGAGAACCAATAGAATCCATAGTTTTTCATAGGGACGCAATTTCTGTGTTTATTCTTCAATGTGAGGGCGCGAGGAATGCAGTAAAGAAGGAATATAGCATCGGAAAGGAGATAGTCGTATCCCAAAGGATAATCCTGTCGTTTTCATAGAAACGTTCCTCGATTTAGGAGGAGACGTCATAGAATCCATAGTTCTTCATAGGAACGCAATTTCTGTGTTTATTCGTCAATATGTGGGCGCGAGGAATGCAGTAAAGAAGGAATATAGCATCGGAAAGGACATTGTCGTATCCCAAAAGATAATCCTGTCGTTTCCATAGAAATGTTCCTCGATTTAGGAGGAGACGTCATAGACACCACAGTTTTTCATAGGGACGCAATTTCTGTGTTTATTCGTCTATGTGAGGGCGCTAGTAATGCAGTAAACATGGAATAGTGAATCGGAAAGGAGGTAGGCGTTTCCCAAAAGATAATCCTGTCGTTTCCATAAAAACGTTCCTCGATTTAGAAGGAGACGTCATAGAACCCATAGTTTTTCATAGGGACGCAATTTCTGTCGTTATTCTTCAATGTGAGGGCGCGAGGCATCTAGTAAAGAAGGAATAGTGCATCGGAAAGGAGATAGTCGTATCCCAAAAGAAAATCCTGTCGTTTCCATAGAATCGTTCCTCGATTTAGAAACAGACGTCATGGAATCCATAGTTTTTCATAGGGACGCAATTTCTGTGTTTATTCGTCAATGTGAGGGCGCTTGTAATGCCGTAAAGAAGGAATAGTGAATCGGAAAGGAGATAGTCGTATCCCAAAAGATTATCCTGTCGTTTCCATAGAAACATTCCTCGATTTGGAAGGAGACGTCATAGAATCCATAGTTTTTCATACGGACGCTATTTCTGTGTTTATTCGTCAATATGAGGGCGCGAGGAATGCAGTAAAGAAGGAATAGTGGATCGGTAAGTTGATAGTCGTATCCTAAAAGATAATCCTGTCGTTTCCATAGAAATGTTCTCGATTTAGAAGGAGATGTCATAGAATCCATAGTTTTTCATATGGACGCAATTTCTGTGTTTATTCTTCAATGTGAGGGAGCGAGGCATGCAGTAAAGAAGGAATAGTGCATCGGAAAGGAGATAGTCGTATCCCAAAAGAAAATCCAGACGTTTCCATAGAAATGTTCCTCGATTTAGGAGGAGACGTCATAGAATCCACAGTTTTTCATAGGGACGCAATTTCTGTGTTTATTCGTCAATGTGAGGGCGCGAGTAATGCAGTAAACACGGAATAGTGAATCGGAAAGGAGATAGGCGTATCCCAAAAGATAATCCTGTCGTTTCCATACAAACGTTCCTCAATTTAGAAGGAGACGTCATAGAATCCATAGTTTTTCATAGGGACGCAATTTCTGTGTTTATTCGTCAAGGTGAGGGCGCGAGGAATGCAGTAAAGAAGGAATAGTGCATCGGAAAGGAGATAGTCGTATCCCAAATGAAAATCCTCTCGTTTCCATAGAAACGTTCCTCGATTTAGAAGGAGACGTCATAGAATCCGTAGTTTTTCATAGGGACGCAATTTCTGTGTTTATTCTGCAGTATGAGGGCGCGAGGAATTATGTAAAGAATGAATAGTGCATCGGAAAGGAGATAGCCGTATCCCAAAAGAAAATCTTGTCGTTTCCACAGAAACGTTCCTCGATTTAGCAGGAGACGTCATAGAACCCATAGTTTTTCATAGGGACGCAATTTCTGTGGTTATTCTTCAATGTGAGGGCGCGAGGCATCCAGTAAAGAAGGAATAGTGCATCGGAAAGGAGATAGTCGTATCCCAAAAGAAAATCCTGCGTTTCTATAAGAATGTTCCTCGATTTAAGAGCAGACTTCATAGAAACCACAGTTTTTCATAGGGACACAATTTCTGTGTTTATTCGTCAATGTGAGGGCGCTAGTAATGCAGTAAACATGGAATAGTGAATCTTAAAGGACGTAGGCGTTTCCCAAAAGAAAATCCTGTCGTTTCCATAAAAACGTTCCTCGATTTAGAAGGAGACGTCATAGAACCCATAGTTCTTCATAGGGACGCTATTTCTGTGTTTATTCGTCAATATGACGGCGCGAGGAATGCAGTAAAGAAGGAATAGTGGATCGGTAAGTTGATGGTCGTATCCCAAAAGAAAATCCTGTCGTTTCCATAGAAATGTTCCTCGATTCAGGAGGAGACGTCGTAGAAACCACAGTTTTTCATAGGGACACAATTTCTGTGTTTATTCGTCAATGTGAGGGCGCGAGTAATGCAGTAAACATGGAATAGTGAATCGGAAAGGAGGTAGGCGTATCCCAAAAGGTAATCCTGTCGTTTCCATAAAAACGTTCCTCGATTTAGAAGGAGACGTCATTAAATCCATAGTTTTTTATAGGGACGCGAGGAATGCAGTAAAGAAGGAATAGTGCATCGGAAAGGAGATAGTCGTATCCCAAAAGAAAATCTTGTCGTTTCCGTAGAAACGTTCCTCGATTTAGAAGGAGACGTCATAGAATCCATAGTTTTTCATAGTGACGCAATTTCTGTGTTTATTCGTCAATGTGAGGGCGCGAGGAATGCAGTAAAGAAGAAATAGTGCATCGGAATGGAGGTAGCCCTATCTCAAAGTAAAATCCTGTCGTTTCCATAGAAACGTTCATCGATTTAGAAGGAGACGTCATAGAATCCATAGTTTTTCATAGGGACGCAATTTCTGTGTTTATTCGTCACTATGAGGGCGCGAGGAATGCAGTAAAGAAGGAATAGTGCATCGGAAAGGAGATAGTCGTATCCCAAAAGAAAATCCTGTCGTTTCCATAGAAACGTTCCTCGATTTAGAAGGGGACGTCATAGAATCCGTAGTTTTTCATAGGGACGCAAATTCTGTGTTTATTCTTCAGTATGAGGGCGCGAGGAATGCTGTAAAGAATGAATAGTGCATCGGAAAGGAGATAGCCGTATCCCAAAAGAAAATCTTGTCGTTTCCATAGAAGCGTTCGTCGATTTAGGAGGAGACGTCATAGAATCCACAGTTTTTCATAGGGACGCAATTTCTGTGGTTATTCTTAAATGTAAGGGCGCGAGGCATCCAGTAAAGAAGGAATTGTGCATCGGAAAGGAGATAGTCGCATCCCAAAAGAAAATTCTGTCGTTTCCATAGAAATGTTCCTCGATTTAGGAGGAGACTTCATAGAAACCACAGTTTTTCATAGGGACGCAATTTCTGTGTTTATTCGTCAATGTGAAGGCGCGAGTAATGCAGTAAACATGGAATAGTGCATCGGAAAGGCGGTAGTCGTATCCCAAAAAAAAATCCTGTCGTTTCCATAAAAACGTTCCTCGATTTAGAAGGAGACGACATAGAATCCATAGTTTCTCATAGGGACGCAATTTCTGTGGGTATTCTTCAATTTGAGGGCGCGAGGCATCCAGTAAAGAAGCAATAGTGCATCGGAAAGGAGACAGTCGTATCATAAAATAAAATCCTGTCGTTTCCATAGAAATGTTCCTCGATTTAGGAGGAGACGTCATAGAAACCACAGTTTTTCATAGGGACGCAATTTCTGTGTTTATTCGTCAGTATGAGGGCGCGAGGAATGCAGTAAAGAAGGAATAGTGCTTCGGAAAGGCGATAGTCGTATCCCAAAAGAAAATCTTGTCGTTTCCATAGAAACGTTCCTCGGTTTAAAAGGAGACGTCATAGAATCGTAGTTTTTCATAGGGACGCAATTTCTGTGTTTAGTCGTCAATGTGTGCTCGCGAGGAATCCAGTAAAGAAGGTATAGTGCATCGGAAAGCAGATAGTCGAATCCCAAAAGAAAATCCTGTCATTTCCATAGAGACGTTCCTCGATTTAGAAGGAGACGCCATAGAATCCATAGTTTTTCATAGGGACGCAATTTCTGTGTTTTATTCTTCAATGTGAGGGCGCGAGTAATGCCGTAAAGAAGGAATAGTAGATCGGAAAGGTAATAGTCGTATCCCAAAAGAAAATCCTGTCGTTTCCATAGAAATGTTCCTCGATTTAGAAGGAGACGCCATAGAATTCATAGTTTTTCGTAGGGACGCAATATCTGTGCATATTCTTCAATGTGGGAGCGTGAGGAATGCAGTAAAGAAGGAATAGTGCATCGGAAAGGAGATAGACGTATCCCAAAAGAAAACCCTGTCGTTTCCATAGAAATGTTCCTCGATTTTGGAGGAGACGTCATAGAATCCATAGATTTCATAGGGACGCAATTCCTGTGTTTATTCGTCAATGTTAGGGTGCGAGTAATGCCGTAAAGAAGGAATAGTGAAACGGAAGGGAGATAGTCGTATCCCAAAAGAAAATCCTGTCGTTTCCATAGAAACGTTCCTCGATTTAGAAGGAGACGCCATAGAATCCATAGTTTTTCATAAGGACGCAATTTCTGTGTTTATTCTTCAATGTGAGCGCGCAAGGAATGCAGTACAGAAGGACTATAGCATCGGAAAGGAGATAGTCGTATCCCAAAAGATAATCCTGTCGTTTCCATAGAAACGTTCCTCGATTTAGAAGGAGACGTCATAGGATCCATAGTTTTTCATAGGGACGCAATTTCTGTGTTTATTCGTCAATATGAGGGCGCGAGGAATGCAGTAAATAAGGAATAGTACATCGGAAAGGAGATAGTCGTATCCCAAAAGAAAATCCTGTCGTTTCCATAGAAACGTTCCTCGATTTAGAAGAAGACGTCATAGTATTTAAGGTTTTTCATAGGGACGTAATTTATGTGTTTATTCGTCAATGTGAGGGCCCGAGGAAACCAGTAATGGAGGAATAGTGCAACGGAAAGGAGATAGCCGTATCCCAAAAGAAAATCTTGTCGTTTCCATAGAAACGTTCCTCGATTTACAAGGGGGCGTCATCGAATCCATAATTTTTCATAGGGATGCAATTTCTGTGGTTATTCTTCAATGTGAGGGCGCGAGGCCTCCAGTAAAGAAGGAATAGTGCATCGAAAGGATATAGTCGTATCCCAAAAGAAAATCCTGTCGTTTCCAAAGAAATGTTCCTCGATTTAGGAGGAGACGTCATAGAAACCACAGTTTTTCATAGGGAGGAAATTTCTGTGTTTATTCGTCAATGTAAGGGCGCGAGTAATGCAGTAAACATGGAATAGTGCATCGGAAAGGCGATAGTCGTATCCCAAAAGAAAATCCTGTCCTCTCCATTAAAACGTTCCTCGATTTGGAAGGAGACGTCATAGAATCCATAGTTATTCATAGGGACGCAATTTCTGTGGTTATTGTTCAATGTGAGGGCCCGAGGCATCCAGTAAAGAAGGAATAGTGCATCGGAAAGGAGACAGTCGTATCCCAAAAGAAAGTCCTGTCGTTTCCATAGAAATGTTGTTTGATTTAGGAGGAGACGTCATAGAAACCACAGTTTTTCATAGGGACGCAATTTCTGTGTTTATTCGTCAATGTGAGGGTTCGAGTAATGCAGTAAACATGGGATAGTTAATCGGAAAGGAGGTAGGCGTATCCCAAAAGACAACCCTGTCGTTTCCATAGAAACGTTCCTCGATTTAGAAGGAGACGTCATAGAATCCAAGGTTTTTCATAGGGACGTAATTTGTGTGTTTATTCGTCAATGTGAGGGCCCGTGGAAACCAGTAAATAAGGAATAGTGCAAAGGAAAGGAGATAGTCGTATCCCAAAAGAAAATCTTGTCGTTTCCATAGAAACGTTATTCGATTTAGAAGGAGTCGTCATGGAATCCATAGTTTTTCATAGGGACGCAATTTCTGTGTTTATTCGACAGTGTGAGGTCGCGAGTAATGCCGTAAAGAAGGAATTCTGAATCGGAAAGGAGATAGTCGTATCCCAAAAGATAATCCTGTCGTTTCCATAGAAACGTTTCTCGATTTAGAAGGAGACGTCATAGAATCCATAGTTTTTCATAGGGACGCTATTTCTGTGTTTATTCGTCAATATGATGGCGCGAGGAATGCAGTAAAGAAGGAATAGTGGATCGGAAAGGAGATAGTCGTATCCCAAAAGAAAAACCTGTCGTTTCCATAGAAATGATCCTCGATTTAGAAGCAGACGCCATAGAATCCATAGTTTTTCGTAGGGACGCAATTTCTGTGCATATTCTTCAATGTGAGAGCGTGAGGAATGCAGTAAAGAAGGAATAGTGCATCGGAAAGGAGATAGTAGTATCCCAAAAGAAAATCCTGTCGTTTCCATAGAAATGTTCCTCGATTTAGGAGGAGACGTCATATAATCCATAGTTTTTCATAGGGACGCAATTTCTGTGTTTATTCGTCAATGTGAGGGCGCGAGAAATGCCGTAAAGAAGGAATAGTGAAACGGAAATCAGATAGTCGTATCCCAAAAGAAAATCCTGTAGTTTCCATAGAAAAATTCCATGATTTAGATGGAGACGTCATAGAAGTCATAGTTTTTCATAGGGACGCTATTTCTGTGTTTATTCGTCAATGTGAGGGCGCGAGGAATGCAGTAAAGAAGGAATAGTGCATCGAAAAGGAGGTAGCCGTATCCCAAAAGACAATCCTGTCGTTTCCATAGAAACGATCCTCGATTTACAAGGAGACGTCATAGAATCCAAGGTTTTTCATAGGGACGTAATTTATGTGTTTATTCGTCAGTGTGAGGGCCCGAGGAAACCAGTAAAGGAGGAATAGTGCAACGGAAAGGAGATAGTCGTTTCCCAAAAGAAAATCCTGTCATTTCCACAGAAACGTTATTCGATTTAGAAGGAGACGTCATGGAATCCATAGTTTTTCATAGGGACGCAATTTCTGTGTTTATTCGTCAATGTGAGGGCGCGAGTAATGCCGTAAAGAAGGAATAGTGAATCGGAAAGGAGATAGTCGTATCCCAAAAGATTATACTGTCGTTTCCAAAGAAACGTTCCTCGATTTAGAAGGAGACGTCATAGAATCCATAGTTTTTCATAGGGACGCTATTTCTGTGTTTATTCGTCAATAAAAAGATGGCGCGAGGAATGCAGTAAAGAAGGAATAGTGATCGGAAAGGAGATAGTCGTATCTCAAAAGAAAATCCTGTCGTTTCCATAGAAATGTTCCTCGATTTAGGAGGAGACGTCATATAATCCATAGTTTTTCGTAGGGACGCAATTTCTGTGTTTATTCGTCAATGTGAGGGAGCTAGTAATGCCGTAAAGAAGGAATAGTGAAACGGAAATGAGATAGTCGTATCCCAAAAGAAAATCTTGTCGTTTCCATAGAAAAATTCCATGATTTAGATGGAGACGTCATAGAAGTCATAGTTTTTCATAGGGACGCTATTTCTGTGTTTAGTCGTCAATTTGTAGGCGCCAGGAATCCAGTAAAGAAGGAATAGTGCATCGGAAAGGAGCAAGACGTATTCCAAAAGAAAATCCTGTCGTTTCCATAGAAATGTTCCTCGATTTTGGAGGAGACGTCATATAAACCATAGTTCTTCATAGGGACGCAATTTCTGTGTTTATTCGTCAATATGAGAGCGCGAGGAATACAGTGAAGAAGGAATAGTGCATCGGTAAGGAGATAGTCGTATCCCAAAAGAAGATCCTGTCGTTTCCATAGAAACGTTCCTCGATTTAGAAGGAGACGTCATAGAATCCATAGTTTTTCATAGGGACGCAATTTCTGTGTTTATTCTTCAGTATAAGGGCGCGAGGAATGCTGTAAAGAATGAATAGTGCATCGGAAAGGAGATAGCCTTATCCCAAAAGAAAATCTTGTCGTTTCCACAGAAACGTTCCTCGATTTAGAAGGAGACGTCATAGAACCCATAGTTTTTCATAGGGACGCAATTTCTGTGGTTATTCTTCAATGTGAGGGCGCGAGGCATCCAGTAAAGAAGGAATAGTGCATCGGAAAGGAGATAGGCGTATCCCAAAAGAAAATCCTGCGTTTCCATAGAAATGTTCCTCGATTTACGAGGAGACGTCATAGAAACCACAGTTTTTCATACGGACGCAATTTCTAGGTTTATTCGTCAATGTGAGGGCGCGAGTAATGCAGTAAAGAAGGAATAGTGCATCGGAAAGGAGATAGTCGTATCCCAAAAGAAAATCATGTCGTTTCCATAGAATCGTTCCTCGATTTAGAAGGAGACGTCATGGAATCCATAGTTTTTCATAGGGACGCTATTTCTGTGTTTATTCGTCAATATGAGGGTGCGAGGAATGCAGTAAAGAAGGAATAGTGCATCGGAAAGGAGATAGTCGTATCCCAAAAGGTAATCCTGTTGTTTGCATAGAAACGTTCCTCGATTTAGAAGGAGACGTCATAGAATCCATAGTTTTTCATAGGGACGCAATTTCTGTGTTTATTCGTCAATATGAGGGCGTGAGGAATGCAGTAAAGAAGGCATAGTGCTTCGGAAAGCCGATAGTCGTATCCCAAAAGAGAATCCTGCCGTTTCCATAGAAACGTTCCTCGATTTAGAAGGAGACGTCATAGAATCCGTAGTTTTTCATAGGGACGCAATTTCTGTGTATAGTCGTCAATGTGTGGGCGCCAGGAATCCAGTAAAGAGGGAATAGTGCATCGGAAAGGAGCAAGACGTATTCCAAAAGAAAATCCTGTCATTTCCATAGAAACGTTCCTCGATTTAGATGGAGACGCCATAGAATCCATAGTTTTTCATAGGGACGCAATTTCTGTGTTTTATTCTTCAATGTGAGGGCGCGAGGAATGCAGTAAAGAAGGAATAGTGCATCGGAAAGGAGATAGTCGTATCCCAAAAGAAAATCCTGTCGTTTCCACAGATATGTTCCTCGATTTAGGAGTAGACGTCATTGAATCCATAGTTTTACATAGGGACGCAATTTCTGTGTTTATTCGTCAATGTGAGGGCGCGAGTAATGCCGTAAAGAAGGAATAGTGAAACGGAAAGGAGATAGTCGTATCCCAAAAGATAATCATGTCGTTTCCATAGAAACGTTCCTCGATTTAGAAGGAGACGCCATAGAATCCATAGTTTTTCATAGGGACGCAATTTCTGTGTTTATTCTTCAATGTGAGGGCGCGAGGAATGCAGTAAAGAAGGAATATAGCATCGGAAAGGAGATAGTCGTATCCCAAAAGATAATCCTGTCGTTTTCATAGAAACGATCCTCGATTTAGGAGGAGACGTCATGGAATCCATAGTTTTTCATAGGGACGCAATTTCTGTGTTTATTCTTCAATGTGAGGGCGCAAGGAATGCAGTAAAGAAGGACTATAGCATCGGAAAGGAGATAGCCGTATCCCAAAAGAAAATCTTGTCGTTTCCATTGAAACGTTCCTCGATTTAGAACGAGACGTCTTAGAATCCATAATTTTTCATAAGGACGCAATTTCTGTGGTTATTCTTCAATGTGAGGGCGCGAGGCATGCAGTAAAGAAGGAATAGTGCATCGAAAGGATATAGTCTTATCCCAAAAGAAAATCCTGTCGTTTCCAAAGAAATGTTCCTCGATTTAGGAGGAGACGTCATAGAAACCACAGTTTTTCATAGGGACGAAATTTCTGTGTTTATTCGTCAATATGAGGGCGCGAGGAATGCAGTAAATAAGAAATAGTGCATCGGAAAGGAGATAGTCGTATCCCAAAAGAAAATCCTGTCGTTTCCATAGAAACGTTCCTCGATTTAGAAGGAGACGTCATTGAATCCATAGTTCTTCATAGGGACGCAATTTCTGTGGTTATTCTTCAATGTGAGGGCGCGAGGCATCCAGTAAAGAAGGATTAGTGCACGGAAAGGAGACAGTCGTATCCCAAAAGAAAATCCTGTCGTTTCCATAGAAATGTTCCTCGATTTAGGAGGAGACGTCATAGAAACCACAGTTTTTCATAGGGACGCAATTTCTGTGATTATTCCTCAATGTGAGGTCGCGAGTAATGCAGTAAACATGGAATAGTGATTCGGAAAGGAGGTAGGCGTATCCCAAAAGATAATCCTGTCGTTTCCATAAAAACGTTCCTCGATTTAGAAGGAGACGCCCTTGAATCCATAGTTTTTCATAGGGACGCAATTTCTGTGTTTTATTCTTCAATGTGAGGGCGCGAGAAATGCAGTATAGTAGGAATAGTGCATCGGAAAGGAGATAGTCGTATCCCAAAAGAAAACCCTGTCGTTTCCATAGAAATGTTCCTCGATTTTGGAGGAGACGTCATAGAATCCATAGGTTTCATAGGGACGCAATTTCTGTGTTTATTCGTCAATGATAGGGTGCGAGTAATGCCGTAAAGAAGGAATAGTGATACGGAAGGGAGATAGTCGTATCCCAAAAGATAATGCTGTCGTTTCCATAGAAACGTTCCTCGATTTAGAAGGAGACGCAATAGAATCCATAGTTTTTCATAGGGACCCAATTTCTGTGTTTATTCTTCAATGTGAGGGCGCAAGGATGCAGTAAAGAAGGACTATAGCATCGGAAAGGAGATAGTCGTATCCCAAAAGATAATCCTGTCGATTCCATAGAAACGTTCCTCGATTTAGAAGGAGACGTCATAGAATCCATAGTTTTTCATAGGGACGCAAATTCTGTGTTTATTCGTCAATATGAGGGCGCGAGGAAAGCAGTAAATAAGAAATAGTGCATCGGAAAGGATTTAGTCGTATCCCAAAAGAAAATCCTGTCGTTTCCATAGAAACGTTCCTCAATTTAGAAGGAGACGTCATAGAATCCGTAGTTTTTCATAGGGACGCAATTTCTGTGTTTAGTCGTCAATGTGTGGGCGCCAGGAATCCAGTAAAGAAGGAATAGTGCATCGGAAAGGAGATAGACGTATTCCAAAAGAAAATCCTGTCATTTCCATAGAAACGTTCCTCGATTTCGATGGAGACGCCATAGAATCCATAGTTTTTCATAGGGACGCAATTTCTGTGCTTTATTCTTCAATGTGAGGGCGCGAGGAATGCAGTAAAGAAGGAATAGTGCATCGGAAAGGAGATAGTCGTATCCCAAAAGATAATCCAGTCGTTTTCATAGAAACGATCCTCGATTTAGGAGGAGACGTCATAGAAACCATAGTTCTTCGTAGGGACGCAATTTCTGTGTTTATTCGTCAATATGAGGGCGCGAGGAATGCTGTAAAGAAGGAACTGTGCATCGGAAAGGAGATAGTCGTATCCCAAAAGAAAATCCTGTCGTTTCCATAGAAACGTTCCTCGATTTAGAAGGAGACGTCATAGAATCCGTAGTTTTTCATAGGGACGCAATTTCTGTGTTTATTCTTCAGTATGACGGCGCGAGGAATGCTGTAAAGAATGAATCGTGCATCGGAAAGGAGATAGCCGTATCCCAAAAGAAAATCTTGTCGTTTCCATAGAAATGTTCCTCGATTTAGAAGGAGACGTCGTAGAACCCATAGTTTTTCATAGGGACGCCATTTCAGTGGTTATTCTTCAATGTGAGGGCGCGAGGCATCCAGTAAAGAAGGAATAGTGCATCGGAAAGGAGGTAGGCGTATCCCAAAAGAAAATCCTGCGTTTCCATAGAAATGTTCCTCGATTTAGGAGGAGACGTCATAGAAACCACAGTTTTTCATAGGGACGCAATTTCTGTGTTTATTCGTCAATATGAGGGCGCGAGGAATGCAGTAAAGAAGGAATAGTGCATCGGAAAAGAGATAGTCGTATCCCAAAAGAAAATCCTGTCGTTTCCATAGAATCGTTCCTCGATTTAGAAGGAGACGTCATGGAATCCATAGTTTTTCATAGGGACGCAATTTCTGTGTTTATTCGTCAATGTGAGGGCGCGAGTAATGCCGTAAAGAAGGAATAGTGAATCGGAAAGGAGATAGTCGTATCCCAAAAGATTATACTGTCGTTTCCAAAGAAACGTTCCTCGATTTAGAAGGAGACGTCATAGAATCCATAGTTTTTCATAGGGACGCTATTTCTGTGTTTATTCGTCAATAAAAAGATGGCGCGAGGAATGCAGTAAAGAAGGAATAGTGATCGGAAAGGAGATAGTCGTATCCCAAAAGAAAATCCTGTCGTTTCCATAGAAATGTTCCTCGATTTAGAAGGAGACGCCATAGAATCCATAGTTCTTCGTAGGGACGCAATTTCTGTGCATATTCTTCAATGTGAGAGCGTGAGGAATGCAGTAAAGAAGGAATAGCGCATCGGAAAGGAGATAGTCGTATCTCAAAAGAAAATCCTGTCGTTTCCATAGAAATGTTCCTCGATTTTGGAGGAGACGTCATATAAACCATAGTTCTTCATAGGGACGCAATTTCTGTGTTTATTCGTCAATATGAGAGCGCGAGGAATACAGTGAAGAAGGAATAGTGCATCGGAAAGGAGATAGTCGTATCCCAAAAGAACATCCTGTCGTTTCCATAGAAATGTTCCTCGATTTAGGAGGAGACGTCATAGAATCCATAGTTTTTCATAGGGACGCAATTTCTGTGTTTATTCTTCAGTATAAGGGCGCGAGGAATGCTGTAAAGAATGAATAGTGCATCGGAAAGGAGATAGCCTTATCCCAAAAGAAAATCTTGTCGTTTCCACAGAAACGTTCCTCGATTTAGAAGGAGACGTCATAGAACCCATAGTTTTTCATAGGGACGCAATTTCTGTGGTTATTCTTCAATGTGAGGGCGCGAGGCATCCAGTAAAGAAGGAATAGTGCATCGGAAAGGAGATAGGCGTATCCCAAAAGAAAATCCTGCGTTTCCATAGAAATGTTCCTCGATTTACGAGGAGACGTCATAGAAACCACAGTTTTTCATAGGGACGCAATTTCTAGGTTTATTCGTCAATGTGAGGGCGCGAGTAATGCAGTAAAGAAGGAATAGTGCATCGGAAAGGAGATAGTCGTATCCCAAAAGAAAATCATGTCGTTTCCATAGAATCGTTCCTCGATTTAGAAGGAGACGTCATGGAATCCATAGTTTTTCATAGGGACGCTATTTCTGTGTTTATTCGTCAATATGAGGGTGCGAGGAATGCAGTAAAGAAGGAATAGTGCATCGGAAAGGAGATAGTCGTATCCCAAAAGGTAATCCTGTTGTTTGCATAGAAACGTTCCTCGATTTAGAAGGAGACGTCATAGAATCCATAGTTTTTCATAGGGACGCAATTTCTGTGTTTATTCGTCAATATGAGGGCGTGAGGAATGCAGTAAAGAAGGCATAGTGCTTCGGAAAGCCGATAGTCGTATCCCAAAAGAAAATCCTGTCGTTTCCATAGAAACGTTCCTCGAATTAGAAGGAGACGTCATAGAATCCGTAGTTTTTCATAGGGACGCAATTTCTGTGTATAGTCGTCAATGTGTGGGCGCCAGGAATCCAGTAAAGAAGGAATAGTGCATCGGAAAGGAGCAAGACGTATTCCAAAAGAAAATCCTGTCATTTCCATAGAAACGTTCCTCGATTTAGATGGAGACGCCATAGAATCCATAGTTTTTCATAGGGACGCAATTTCTGTGTTTTATTCTTCAATGTGAGGGCGCGAGGAATGCAGTAAAGAAGGAATAGTGCATCGGAAAGGAGATAGTCGTATCCCAAAAGAAAATCCTGTCGTTTCCACAGATATGTTCCTCGATTTAGGAGTAGACGTCATTGAATCCATAGTTTTACATAGGGACGCAATTTCTGTGTTTATTCGTCAATGTGAGGGCGCGAGTAATGCCGTAAAGAAGGAATAGTGAAACGGAAAGGAGATAGTCGTATCCCAAAAGATAATCATGTCGTTTCCATAGAAACGTTCCTCGATTTAGAAGGAGACGCCATAGAATCCATAGTTTTTCATAGGGACGCAATTTCTGTGTTTATTCTTCAATGTGAGGGCGCGAGGAATGCAGTAAAGAAGGAATATAGCATCGGAAAGGAGATAGTCGTATCCCAAAAGATAATCCTGTCGTTTTCATAGAAACGATCCTCGATTTAGGAGGAGACGTCATGGAATCCATAGTTTTTCATAGGGACGCAATTTCTGTGTTTATTCTTCAATGTGAGGGCGCAAGGAATGCAGTAAAGAAGGACTATAGCATCGGAAAGGAGATAGCCGTATCCCAAAAGAAAATCTTGTCGTTTCCATTGAAACGTTCCTCGATTTAGAACGAGACGTCTTAGAATCCATAATTTTTCATAAGGACGCAATTTCTGTGGTTATTCTTCAATGTGAGGGCGCGAGGCATCCAGTAAAGAAGGAATAGTGCATCGAAAGGATATAGTCTTATCCCAAAAGAAAATCCTGTCGTTTCCAAAGAAATGTTCCTCGATTTAGGAGGAGACGTCATAGAAACCACAGTTTTTCATAGGGACGAAATTTCTGTGTTTATTCGTCAATATGAGGGCGCGAGGAATGCAGTAAATAAGAAATAGTGCATCGGAAAGGAGATAGTCGTATCCCAAAAGAAAATCCTGTCGTTTCCATAGAAACGTTCCTCGATTTAGAAGGAGACGTCATTGAATCCATAGTTCTTCATAGGGACGCAATTTCTGTGGTTATTCTTCAATGTGAGGGCGCGAGGCATCCAGTAAAGAAGGATTAGTGCACGGAAAGGAGACAGTCGTATCCCAAAAGAAAATCCTGTCGTTTCCATAGAAATGTTCCTCGATTTAGGAGGAGACGTCATAGAAACCACAGTTTTTCATAGGGACGCAATTTCTGTGATTATTCCTCAATGTGAGGTCGCGAGTAATGCAGTAAACATGGAATAGTGATTCGGAAAGGAGGTAGGCGTATCCCAAAAGATAATCCTGTCGTTTCCATAAAAACGTTCCTCGATTTAGAAGGAGACGCCCTTGAATCCATAGTTTTTCATAGGGACGCAATTTCTGTGTTTTATTCTTCAATGTGAGGGCGCGAGAAATGCAGTATAGTAGGAATAGTGCATCGGAAAGGAGATAGTCGTATCCCAAAAGAAAACCCTGTCGTTTCCATAGAAATGTTCCTCGATTTTGGAGGAGACGTCATAGAATCCATAGGTTTCATAGGGACGCAATTTCTGTGTTTATTCGTCAATGATAGGGTGCGAGTAATGCCGTAAAGAAGGAATAGTGATACGGAAGGGAGATAGTCGTATCCCAAAAGATAATGCTGTCGTTTCCATAGAAACGTTCCTCGATTTAGAAGGAGACGCAATAGAATCCATAGTTTTTCATAGGGACCCAATTTCTGTGTTTATTCTTCAATGTGAGGGCGCAAGGATGCAGTAAAGAAGGACTATAGCATCGGAAAGGAGATAGTCGTATCCCAAAAGATAATCCTGTCGATTCCATAGAAACGTTCCTCGATTTAGAAGGAGACGTCATAGAATCCATAGTTTTTCATAGGGACGCAAATTCTGTGTTTATTCGTCAATATGAGGGCGCGAGGAAAGCAGTAAATAAGAAATAGTGCATCGGAAAGGATTTAGTCGTATCCCAAAAGAAAATCCTGTCGTTTCCATAGAAACGTTCCTCAATTTAGAAGGAGACGTCATAGAATCCGTAGTTTTTCATAGGGACGCAATTTCTGTGTTTAGTCGTCAATGTGTGGGCGCCAGGAATCCAGTAAAGAAGGAATAGTGCATCGGAAAAGAGATAGACGTATTCCAAAAGAAAATCCTGTCATTTCCATAGAAACGTTCCTCGATTTCGATGGAGACGCCATAGAATCCATAGTTTTTCATAGGGACGCAATTTCTGTGCTTTATTCTTCAATGTGAGGGCGCGAGGAATGCAGTAAAGAAGGAATAGTGCATCGGAAAGGAGATAGTCGTATCCCAAAAGATAATCCAGTCGTTTTCATAGAAACGATCCTCGATTTAGGAGGAGACGTCATAGAAACCATAGTTCTTCGTAGGGACGCAATTTCTGTGTTTATTCGTCAATATGAGGGCGCGAGGAATGCTGTAAAGAAGGAACTGTGCATCGGAAAGGAGATAGTCGTATCCCAAAAGAAAATCCTGTCGTTTCCATAGAAACGTTCCTCGATTTAGAAGGAGACGTCATAGAATCCGTAGTTTTTCATAGGGACGCAATTTCTGTGTTTATTCTTCAGTATGACGGCGCGAGGAATGCTGTAAAGAATGAATCGTGCATCGGAAAGGAGATAGCCGTATCCCAAAAGAAAATCTTGTCGTTTCCATAGAAATGTTCCTCGATTTAGAAGGAGACGTCGTAGAACCCATAGTTTTTCATAGGGACGCCATTTCAGTGGTTATTCTTCAATGTGAGGGCGCGAGGCATCCAGTAAAGAAGGAATAGTGCATCGGAAAGGAGGTAGGCGTATCCCAAAAGAAAATCCTGCGTTTCCATAGAAATGTTCCTCGATTTAGGAGGAGACGTCATAGAAACCACAGTTTTTCATAGGGACGCAATTTCTGTGTTTATTCGTCAATATGAGGGCGCGAGGAATGCAGTAAAGAAGGAATAGTGCATCGGAAAAGAGATAGTCGTATCCCAAAAGAAAATCCTGTCGTTTCCATAGAATCGTTCCTCGATTTAGCAGGAGACGTCATGGAATCCATAGTTTTTCATAGGGACGCAATTTCTGTGTTGATTCGTCAATGTGAGGGCGCGAGTAATGCCGTAAAGAAGGAATAGTGAAACGGAAAGGAGATAGTCGTATCCCAAAAAAAAATCCTGTCATTTCCATAGAAACGTTCCTCGATTTAGAAGGAGACGCCATAGAATCCATAGTTTTTCATAGGGACGCAATTTCTGTGTTTTATTCTTCAATGTGAGGGCGCGAGAAATGCAGTAAAAAAGGAATAGTGCATCGGAAAGGAGATAGTCGTATCCCAAAAGAAAACCCTGTCGTTTCCATAGAAGTGTTCCTCGATTTTGGAGGAGACGTCATAGAATCCATAGGTTTCATACGGACGCAATTTCTGTGTTTATTCGTCAATGTTAGGGTGCGAGTAATGCCGTAAAGAAGGAATAGTGAAACGGAAGGGAGATAGTCGTATCCCAAAAGAAAATCCTGTCGTTTCCATAGAAACGTTCCTCGATTTAGAAGGTGACGCCATAGAATCCATAGTTTTTCATAGGGACGCAATTTCTGTGTTTATTCTTCAATGTGAGGGCGCAAGGAATGCAGTGAAGAAGGACTATAGCATCGGAAAGGAGATAGTCGTATCCCAAAAGATAATCCTTTCGTTTTCATAGAAACGATCCTCGATTTAGGAGACGTCATAGAAACCATAGTTCTTCGTAGGGACGCAATTTCTGTGTTTATTCGTCAATATGAGGTCGCGAGGAATGCAGTAAAGAAGGAATAGTGCATCGGAAAGGAGATAGTCGTATCCCAAAAGAAAACCCTGTCGTTTCCATAGAAGTGTTCCTCGATTTCAGAGGAGACGTCATAGAATCCATAGGTTTCATAGGGACGCAATTTCTGTGTTTATTCGTCAATGTTAGGGTGCGAGTAATGCCGTAAAGAAGGAATAGTGAAACGAAAGGGAGATAGTCGTATCAAAAAAGAAAATCCTGTCGTTTCCATAGAAACGTTCCTCGATTTAGAAGGTGACGCCATAGAATCCATAGTTTTTCATAGGGACGCAATTTCTGTGTTTATTCTTCAATGTGAGGGCGCAAGGAATGCAGTAAAGAAGGACTATAGCATCGGAAAGGAGATAATCGTATCCCAAAAGATAATCCTGTCGTTTCCATAGAAACGTTCCTCGATTTAGAAGAAGACGTCATAGAATCCATAGTTTTTCATAGGGACGCAATTTCTGTGTTTATTCGTCAATATGAGGGCGCGAGGAATGCAGTAAATAAGGAATAGTGCATCGGAAAGGAGATAGTAGTATCCCAAAAGAAAATCCTGTCGTTTCCATAGAAACGTTCCTCGATTTAGAAGGAGACGTCATAGAATCCGTAGTTTTTCATAGGGACGCAATCTCTGTGTTTATTCTTCAGTATGGGGGCGCGAGGAATGCTGTAAAGAATGAATAGTGCATCGGAAAGGAGATAGCCGTATCCCAAAAGAAAATCTTGTCGTTTCCATAGAAACGTTCCTCGATTTAGAAGGAGACGTCTTAGAATCCATAATTTTTCATAAGGACGCAATTTCTGTGGTTATTCTTCAATGTGAGGGCGCGAGGCATCCAGTAAAGAAGGAATAGTGCATCGAAAGGATATACTCGTATCCCAAAAGAAAATCCTGTCGTTTCCAAAGAAATGTTCCTCGATTTAGGAGGAGACGTCATAGAAACCATAGTTTTTCATAGGGACGAAATTTCTGTGTTTATTCGTCAATGTGAGGGCGCGAGTAATGCAGTAATCATGGAATAGTGCATCGGAAAGGCGATAGTCGTATCCCAAAAGAAAATCCTGTCGTTTCCATAAAAACGTTCCTCGATTTAGAATGAAACGTCATAGAATCCATAGTTCTTCATAGGGACGCAATTTCTGTGTTTATTCTTCAGTGTGTGGGCGCGAGGCATCCAGTAAAGAAGGAATAGTGCACGGAAAGGAGACAGTCGTATCCCAAAAGAAAATCCTGTCGTTTCCATAGAAATGTTCCTCGATTTAGGAGGAGACGTCATAGAAACCACATATTTTCATAGGGACGCAATTTCTGTGTTTATTCGTCAATGTGAGGTCGCGAGTAATGCAGTAAACATGGAATAGTGATTCGGAAAGGAGGTAGGCGTATCCCAAAAGATAATCCTGTCGTTTCCATAAAAACGTTCCTCGATTTAGAAGGAGACGCCATAGAATCCATAGTTTTTCATAGGGACGCAATTTCTGTGTTTTATTCTTCAATGTGAGGGCGCGAGAAATGCAGTAATGTAGGAATAGTGCATAGGAAAGGAGATAGTCGTATCCCAAAAGAAAACCATGTCGTTTCCATAGAAACGTTCCTCGATTTAGAAGGAGACGTCATCGAATCCGTAGTTTTTCATAGGGACGCAATCTCTGTGTTTATTCTTCAGTATGAGGGCGCGAGGAATGCTGTAAAGAATGAATGGTGCATCGGAAAGGAGATAGCCGTATCCCAAAAGAAAATCTTGTCGTTTCCATAGAAACGTTCCTCGATTTAGAAGGAGACGTCATAGAATCCATAGTTTTTCATAGGGACGCAATTTCTGTGTTTATTCGTCAATGTGAGGGCGCGAGGAATGCAGTAAAGAAGGAATAGTGTATCGGAAAGGAGATAGTCGTATCCCATAAGAAAATCCTGTCGCTTCCATACAAAAATTCCATGATTTAGATGGAGACGTCATAGAAGTCATAGTTTTTCATAGGGACGCTATTTCTGTGTTTATTCGTCAATGTGAGGTTGCGAGGAATGCAGTAAAGAAGGAATAGTGCATCGAAAAGGAGATAGTCGAATCCCAAAAGAAAATTTTGTCGTTTCCATAGAAATGTTCCTCGATTTAGGATGAGACGTCATAGAATATATAGTTTTTCATAGGGACGCAATTTCTGTGTTTATTCGTCAATGTGAGGGAGCGAGTAATGCCGTAAAGAAGGATTAGTGAGACGGAAATGAGATAGTCGTATCCCAAAAGAACATCCTGTCGTTTCCATAGAAATGTTCCTCGATTTAGGAGGAGACGTCATAGAATCCATAGTTTTTCATAGGGACGCTATTTCTGTGTTTATTCGTCAATGTGAGGTCGCGAGTAATGCCGTAAAGAAGGAATAGTGAATCGGAAAGGAGATAGTCCTATCCCAAAAGATAATCCTGTCGTTTCCACAGAAACGTTCCTCGATTTAGAAGGAGACGTCATAGAATCCAAAGTTTTTCATAGGGACGCTATTTCTGTGTTTATTCGTCAATATGAGGGCGCGAGGAATGCAGTAAAGAAGGAATAGTGCATCGGAAGGGAGTTAGTCGTATCCCAAAAGGTAATCCTATTGTTTGCATAGAAACGTTCCTCGATTTAGAAGGAGACGTCATAGAATCCATATTTTTTCATAGGGACGCAATTTCTGTGTTTAGTCGTCAATGTGTAGGCGCGAGGAATCCAGTAAAGAAGGAACAGTGCATCGGAAATGCGATAGTCGTATCCCAAAAGAAAATCCTGTCGTTTCCATAAAAACGTTCCTCGATTTAGAATGAAACGTCATAGAATCCATAGTTTTTCATAGGGACGCAATTTCTGTGGTTATTCTTCAATGTGAGGACGCGAGGCATCCAGTAAAGAAGGAATAGTGCATCGGAAAGGAGACAGTCGTATCCCAAAAGAAAATCCTGTCGTTTCCATAGAAATGTGTCTCGATTTAGGAGGAGACGTCATACAAACCACAGTTTTTCATAGGGACGCAATTTCTGTGTTTATTCGTCAATGTGAGGTCGCGAGTAATGCAGTAAACATGGAATAGTGGTTCGGAAAGGAGGTAGGCGTATCCCAAAAGATAATCCTGTCGTTTCCATAAAAACGTTCCTCGATTTAGAAGGAGACGCCATAGAATACATAGTTTTTCATAAGGACGCAATTTCTGTGTTTATTCGTCAATATGAGGGCGCAAGGAATGCAGTAAAGAAGGAATAGTGCATCGGAAAAGAGATAGTCGTATCCCAAAAGAAAATCCTGTCGTTTTTATAGAAACGTTCCTCGATTTAGATGGAGACGTCATAGAATCCGTAGTTTTTCGTAGGGACGCAATTTCTGT
Source organism: Schistocerca cancellata (assembly GCF_023864275.1). Taxonomy (NCBI): domain Eukaryota; kingdom Metazoa; phylum Arthropoda; class Insecta; order Orthoptera; family Acrididae; genus Schistocerca; species Schistocerca cancellata. The sequence goes on along the minus strand of NC_064636.1, from coordinate 173,322,631 downwards.
GTTTATTCTTCAGTATGACGGCGCGAGGAATGCTGTAAAGAATGAATCGTGCATCGGAAAGGAGATAGCCGTATCCCAAAAGAAAATCTTGTCGTTTCCATTGAAATGTTCCTCGATTTAGAAGGAGACGTCGTAGAACCCATAGTTTCTCATAGGGACACAATTTCAGTGGTTATTCTTCAATGTGAGGGCGCGAGGCATCCAGTAAAGAAGGAATAGTGCATCGGAAAGGAGATAGTCGTATCCCAAAAGAAAATCCTGCGTTTCCATAGAAATGTTCCTCGATTTAGGTGGAGACGTCATAGAAACCACAGTTTTTCATAGGGACGCAATTTCTGTGTTTATTCGTCAATATGAGGGCGCGAGGAATGCAGTAAAGAAGGAATAGTGCATCGGAAAAGAGATAGTCGTATTCCAAAAGAAAATCCTGTCGTTTCCATAGAATCGTTCCTCGATTTAGAAGGAGACGTCATGGAATCCATAGTTTTTCATAGGGACGCAATTTCTGTGTTGATCCGTCAATGTGAGGGCGCGAGTAATGCGTAAAGAAGGAATAGTGAATCGGAAAGGAGATAGTCGTATCCCAAAAGAAAATCCTGTCATTTCCATTGAAACGTTCCTCGATTTAGAAGGAGACGCCATAGAATCCATAGTTTTTCATAGGGGCGCAATTTCTGTGTTTTATTCTTCAATGTGAGGGCGCGAGAAATGCAGTAAAGAAGGAATAGTGCATCGGAAAGGAGATAGTCGTATCCCAAAAGAAAACCCTGTCGTTTCCATAGAAGTGTTCCTCGATTTTGGAGGAGACGTCATAGAATCCATTGGTTTCATAGGGACGCAATTTCTGTGTTTATTCGTCAATGTTAGGGTGCGAGTAATGCCGTAAAGAAGGAATAGTGAAACGGAAGGGAGATAGTCGTATCCCAAAAGAAAATCCTGTCGTTTCCATAGAAATGTTCCTCGATTTAGGAGGAGACGTCATAGAATATATAGTTTTTCATAGGGACGCAATTTCTGTGTTTATTCGTCAATGTGAGGGAGCGAGTAATGCCGTAAAGAAGGAATAGTGAAACGGAAATGAGATAGTCGTATCCCAAAAGAACATCCTGTCGTTTCCATAGAAATGTTCCTCGATTTAGGAGGAGACGTCATAGAATCCATAGTTTTTCATAGGGACGCTATTTCTGTGTTTATTCGTCAATGTGAGGGCGCGAGGAATGCTGTAAAGAAGGAACTGTGCATCGGAAAGGAGATAGTCGTATCCCAAAAGAAAATCCTGTCGTTTCCATAGAAACGTTCCTCGATTTAGAAGGAGACGTCATAGAATCCGTAGTTTTTCATAGGGACGCAATTTCTGTGTTTATTCTTCAGTATGACGGCGCGAGGAATGCTGTAAAGAATGAATCGTGCATCGGAAAGAAGTTAGCCGTATCCCAAAAGAAAATCTTGTCGTTTCCATAGAAATGTTCCTCGATTTAGAAGGAGACGTCGTAGAACCCATAGTTTTTCATAGGGACGCCATTTCAGTGGTTATTCTTCAATGTGAGGGCGCGAGGCATCCAGTAAAGAAGGAATAGTGCATCGGAAAGGAGATAGGCGTATCCCAAAAGAAAATCCTGCGTTTCCATAGAAATGTTCCTCGATTTAGGAGGAGACGTCATAGAAACCACAGTTTTTCATAGGGACGCAATTTCTGTGTTTATTCGTCAATATGAGGGCGCGAGGAATGCAGTAAAGAAGGAATAGTGCATCGGAAAAGAGATAGTCGTATCCCAAAAGAAAATCCTGTCGTTTCCATAGAATCGTTCCTCGATTTAGAAGGAGACGTCATGGAATCCATAGTTTTTCATAGGGACGCAATTTCTGTGTTGATTCGTCAATGTGAGGGCGCGAGTAATGCCGTAAAGAAGGAATAGTGAAACGGAAAGGAGATAGTCGTATCCCAAAAAAAAATCCTGTCATTTCCATAGAAACGTTCCTCGATTTAGAAGGAGACGCCATAGAATCCATAGTTTTTCATAGGGACGCAATTTCTGTGTTTTATTCTTCAATGTGAGGGCGCGAGAAATGCAGTAAAGAAGGAATAGTGCATCGGAAAGGAGATAGTCGTATCCCAAAAGAAAACCCTGTCGTTTCCATAGAAGTGTTCCTCGATTTTGGAGGAGACGTCATAGAATCCATAGGTTTCATACGGACGCAATTTCTGTGTTTATTCGTCAATGTTAGGGTGCGAGTAATGCCGTAAAGAAGGAATAGTGAAACGGAAGGAAGATAGTCGTATCCCAAAAGAAAATCCTGTCGTTTCCATAGAAACGTTCCTCGATTTAGAAGGTGACGCCATAGAATCCATAGTTTTTCATAGGGACGCAATTTCTGTGTTTATTCTTCAATGTGAGGGCGCAAGGAATGCAGTGAAGAAGGACTATAGCATCGGAAAGGAGATAGTCGTATCCCAAAAGATAATCCTGTCGTTTTCATAGAAACGATCCTCGATTTAGGAGACGTCATAGAAACCATAGTTCTTCGTAGGGACGCAATTTCTGTGTTTATTCGTCAATATGAGGTCGCGAGGAATGCAGTAAAGAAGGAATAGTGCATCGGAAAGGAGATAGTCGTATCCCAAAAGAAAATCCTTTCGTTTTTATAGAAACGTTCCTCGATTTAGAAGGAGACGTCATAGAATCCGTAGTTTTTCATAGGGACGCAATTTCTGTGTTTATTCTTCAGTATGACGGCGCGAGGAATGCTATAAAGAATGAATCGTGCATCGGAAAGGAGATAGCCGTATCCCAAAAGAAATTCTTGTCGTTTCCATAGAAATGTTCCTCGATTTAGAAGGAGACGTCGTAGAACCCATAGTTTTCCATAGGGACGCAATTTCAGTGGTTATTCTTCAATGTGAGGGCGCGAGGCATCCAGTAAAGAAGGAATAGTGCATCGGAAAGGAGATAGTCCTATCCCAAAAGAAAATCCTGCGTTTCCATAGAAATGTTCCTCGATTTAGGAGGAGACGTCATAGAAACCACAGTTTTTCATAGGGACGCAATTTCTGTGTTTATTCGTCAATATGAGGACGCGAGGAATGCAGTAAAGAAGGAATAGTGCATCGGAAAAGAGATAGTCGTATTCCAAAAGAAAACCCTGTCGATTCCATAGAAGTGTTCCTCGATTTCAGAGGAGACGTCATAGAATCCACAGGTTTCATAGGGACGCAATTTCTGTTTTTATTCGTCAATGTTAGGGTGCGAGTAATGCCGTAAAGAAGGAATAGTGAAACGGAAGGGAGATAGTCGTATCCCAAAAGAAAATCCTGTCGTTTCCATAGAAACGTTCCTCGATTTAGAAGGTGACGCCATAGAATCCATAGTTTTTCATAGGGACGCAATTTCTGTGTTTATTCTTCAATGTGAGGGCGCAAGGAATGCAGTAAAGAAGGACTATAGCATCGGAAAGGAGATAATCGTATCCCAAAAGATAATCCTGTCGTTTCCATAGAAACGTTCCTCGATTTAGAAGAAGACGTCATAGAATCCATAGTTTTTCATAGGGACGCAATTTCTGTGTTTATTCGTCAATGTGAGGGCGCGAGTAATGCAGTAATCATGGAATAGTGCATCGGAAAGGCGATAGTCGTATCCCAAAAGAAAATCCTGTCGTTTCCATAAAAACGTTCCTCGATTTAGAATGAAACGTCATAGAATCCATAGTTCTTCATAGGGACGCAATTTCTGTGTTTATTCTTCAATGTGTGGGCGCGAGGCATCCAGTAAAGAAGGAATAGTGCACGGAAAGGAGACAGTCGTATCCCAAAAGAAAATCCTGTCGTTTCCATAGAAATGTTCCTCGATTTAGGAGGAGACGTCATAGAAACCACAGTTTTTCATAGGGACGCAATTTCTGTGTTTATTCGTCAATGTGAGGTCGCGAGTAATGCAGTAAACATGGAATTGTGATTCGGAAAGGAGGTAGGCGTATCCCAAAAGATAATCCTGTCGTTTCCATAAAAACGTTCCTCGATTTAGAAGGAGACGCCATAGAATCCATAGTTTTTCATAGGGACGCAATTTCTGTGTTTTATTCTTCAATGTGAGGGCGCGAGAAATGCAGTAATGTAGGAATAGTGCATCGGAAAGGAGATAGTCGTATCCCAAAAGAAAACCCTGTCGTTTCCATAGAAACGTTCCTCGATTTAGAAGGAGACGTCATCGAATCCGTAGTTTTTCATAGGGACGCAATCTCTGTGTTTATTCTTCAGTATGAGGGCGCGAGGAATGCTGTAAAGAATGATTGGTGCATCGGAAAGGAGATAGCCGTATCCCAAAAGAAAATCTTGTCGTTTCCATAGAAACGTTCCTCGATTTAGAAGGAGACGTCATAGAATCCATAGTTTTTCATAGGGACGCAATTTCTGTGTTTATTCTTCAATGTGAGGGCGCAAGGAATGCAGTGAAGAAGGACTATAGCATCGGAAAGGAGATAGTCGTATCCCAAAAGATAATCCTGTCGTTTTCATAGAAACGATCCTCGATTTAGGAGACGTCATAGAAACCATAGTTCTTCGTAGGGACGCAATTTCTGTGTTTATTCGTCAATATGAGGTCGCGAGGAATGCAGTAAAGAAGGAATAGTGCATCGGAAAGGAGATAGTCGTATCCCAAAAGAAAATCCTTTCGTTTTTATAGAAACGTTCCTCGATTTAGAAGGAGACGTCATAGAATCCGTAGTTTTTCATAGGGACGCAATTTCTGTGTTTATTCTTCAGTATGACGGCGCGAGGAATGCTATAAAGAATGAATCGTGCATCGGAAAGGAGATAGCCGTATCCCAAAAGAAATTCTTGTCGTTTCCATAGAAATGTTCCTCGATTTAGAAGGAGACGTCGTAGAACCCATAGTTTTCCATAGGGACGCAATTTCAGTGGTTATTCTTCAATGTGAGGGCGCGAGGCATCCAGTAAAGAAGGAATAGTGCATCGGAAAGGAGATAGTCCTATCCCAAAAGAAAATCCTGCGTTTCCATAGAAATGTTCCTCGATTTAGGAGGAGACGTCATAGAAACCACAGTTTTTCATAGGGACGCAATTTCTGTGTTTATTCGTCAATATGAGGACGCGAGGAATGCAGTAAAGAAGGAATAGTGCATCGGAAAAGAGATAGTCGTATTCCAAAAGAAAACCCTGTCGATTCCATAGAAGTGTTCCTCGATTTCAGAGGAGACGTCATAGAATCCACAGGTTTCATAGGGACGCAATTTCTGTTTTTATTCGTCAATGTTAGGGTGCGAGTAATGCCGTAAAGAAGGAATAGTGAAACGGAAGGGAGATAGTCGTATCCCAAAAGAAAATCCTGTCGTTTCCATAGAAACGTTCCTCGATTTAGAAGGTGACGCCATAGAATCCATAGTTTTTCATAGGGACGCAATTTCTGTGTTTATTCTTCAATGTGAGGGCGCAAGGAATGCAGTAAAGAAGGACTATAGCATCGGAAAGGAGATAATCGTATCCCAAAAGATAATCCTGTCGTTTCCATAGAAACGTTCCTCGATTTAGAAGAAGACGTCATAGAATCCATAGTTTTTCATAGGGACGCAATTTCTGTGTTTATTCGTCAATGTGAGGGCGCGAGTAATGCAGTAATCATGGAATAGTGCATCGGAAAGGCGATAGTCGTATCCCAAAAGAAAATCCTGTCGTTTCCATAAAAACGTTCCTCGATTTAGAATGAAACGTCATAGAATCCATAGTTCTTCATAGGGACGCAATTTCTGTGTTTATTCTTCAATGTGTGGGCGCGAGGCATCCAGTAAAGAAGGAATAGTGCACGGAAAGGAGACAGTCGTATCCCAAAAGAAAATCCTGTCGTTTCCATAGAAATGTTCCTCGATTTAGGAGGAGACGTCATAGAAACCACAGTTTTTCATAGGGACGCAATTTCTGTGTTTATTCGTCAATGTGAGGTCGCGAGTAATGCAGTAAACATGGAATTGTGATTCGGAAAGGAGGTAGGCGTATCCCAAAAGATAATCCTGTCGTTTCCATAAAAACGTTCCTCGATTTAGAAGGAGACGCCATAGAATCCATAGTTTTTCATAGGGACGCAATTTCTGTGTTTTATTCTTCAATGTGAGGGCGCGAGAAATGCAGTAATGTAGGAATAGTGCATCGGAAAGGAGATAGTCGTATCCCAAAAGAAAACCCTGTCGTTTCCATAGAAACGTTCCTCGATTTAGAAGGAGACGTCATCGAATCCGTAGTTTTTCATAGGGACGCAATCTCTGTGTTTATTCTTCAGTATGAGGGCGCGAGGAATGCTGTAAAGAATGATTGGTGCATCGGAAAGGAGATAGCCGTATCCCAAAAGAAAATCTTGTCGTTTCCATAGAAACGTTCCTCGATTTAGAAGGAGACGTCATAGAATCCATAGTTTTTCATAGGGACGCAATTTCTGTGTTTATTCGTCAATGTGAGGGCGCGAGGAATGCAGTAAAGAAGGAATAGTGTATCGGAAAGGAGATAGTCGTATCCCATAAGAAAATCCTGTCGTTTCCATAGAAAAATTCCATGATTTAGATGGAGACGTCATAGAAGTCATAGTTTTTCATAGGGACGCTATTTCTGTGTTTATTCGTCAATGTGAGGTTGCGAGGAATGCAGTAAAGAAGGAATAGTGCATCGAAAAGGAGATAGTCGAATCCCAAAAGAAAATCCTGTCGTTTCCATAGAAATGTTCCTCGATTTAGGATGAGACGTCATAGAATATATAGTTTTTCATAGGGACGCAATTTCTGTGTTTATTCGTCAATGTGAGGGAGCGAGTAATGCCGTAAAGAAGGATTAGTGAGACGGAAATGAGATAGTCGTATCCCAAAAGAACATCCTGTCGTTTCCATAGAAATGTTCCTCGATTTAGGAGGAGACGTCATAGAATCCATAGTTTTTCATAGGGGCGCTATTTCTGTGTTTATTCGTCAATGTGAGGTCGCGAGTAATGCCGTAAAGAAGGAATAGTGAATCGGAAAGGAGATAGTCCTATCCCAAAAGATAATCCTGTAGTTTCCATAGAAACGTTCCTCGATTTAGAAGGAGACGTCATAGAATCCAAAGTTTTTCATAGGGACGCTATTTCTGTGTTTATTCGTCAATATGAGGGCGCGAGGAATGCAGTAAAGAAGGAATAGTGCATCGGAAAGGAGTTAGTCGTATCCCAAAAGGTAATCCTATTGTTTGCATAGAAACGTTCCTCGATTTAGAAGGAGACGTCATAGAATCCATATTTTTTCATAGGGACGCAATTTCTGTGTTTAGTCGTCAATGTGTAGGCGCGAGGAATCCAGTAAAGAAGGAACAGTGCATCGGAAATGCGATAGTCGTATCCCAAAAGAAAATCCTGTCGTTTCCATAAAAACGTTCCTCGATTTAGAATGAAACGTCATAGAATCCATAGTTTTTCATAGGGACGCAATTTCTGTGGTTATTCTTCAATGTGAGGGCGCGAGGCATCCAGTAAAGAAGGAATAGTGCATCGGAAAGGAGACAGTCGTATCCCAAAAGAAAATCCTGTCGTTTCCATAGAAATGTGTCTCGATTTAGGAGGAGACGTCATACAAACCACAGTTTTTCATAGGGAAGCAATTTCTGTGTTTATTCGTCAATGTGAGGTCGCGAGTAATGCAGTAAACATGGAATAGTGGTTCGGAAAGGAGGTAGGCGTATCCCAAAAGATAATCCTGTCGTTTCCATAAAAACGTTCCTCGATTTAGAAGGAGACGCCATAGAATCCATAGTTTTTCATAAGGACGCAATTTCTGTGTTTATTCGTCAATATGAGGGCGCAAGGAATGCAGTAAAGAAGGAATAGTGCATCGGAAAAGAGATAGTCGTATCCCAAAAGAAAATCCTGTCGTTTTTATAGAAACGTTCCTCGATTTAGAAGGAGACGTCATAGAATCCGTAGTTTTTCGTAGGGACGCAATTTCTGTGTTTATTCTTCAGTATGACGGCGCGAGGAATGCTGTAAAGAATGAATCGTGCATCGGAAAGGAGATAGCCGTATCCCAAAAGAAAATCTTGTCGTTTCCATAGAAATGTTCCTCGATTTAGTAGGAGACGTCGTAGAACCCATAGTTTCTCATAGGGACGCAATTTCAGTGGTTATTCTTCAATGTGAGGGCGCGAGGCATCCAGTAAAGAAGGAATAGTGCATCGGAAAGGAGATAGTCGTATCCCAAAAGAAAATCCTGCGTTTCCATAGAAATGTTCCTCGATTTAGGTGGAGACGTCATAGAAACCACAGTTTTTCATAGGGACGCAATTTCTGTGTTTATTCGTCAATATGAGGGCGCGAGGAATGCAGTAAAGAAGGAATAGTGCATCGGAAAAGAGATAGTCGTATTCCAAAAGAAAATCCTGTCGTTGCCATAGAATCGTTCCTCGATTTAGAAGGAGACGTCATGGAATCCATAGTTTTTCATAGGGACGCAATTTCTGTGTTGATCCGTCAATGTGAGGGCGCGAGTAATGCGTAAAGAAGGAATAGTGAATCGGAAAGGAGATAGTCGTATCCCAAAAGAAAATCCTGTCATTTCCATAGAAACGTTCCTCGATTTAGAAGGAGACGCCATAGAATCCATAGTTTTTCATAGGGGCGCAATTTCTGTGTTTTATTCTTCAATGTGAGGGCGCGAGAAATGCAGTAAAGAAGGAATAGTGCATCGGAAAGGAGACAGTCGTATCCCAAAAGAAAACCCTCTCGTTTCCATAGAAGTGTTCCTCGATTTTGGAGGAGACGTCATAGAATCCATAGGATTCATAGGGACGCAATTTCTGTGTTTATTCGTCAATGTTAGGGTGCGAGTAATGCCGTAAAGAAGGAATAGTGAAACGGAAGGGAGATAGTCGTATCCCAAAAGAAAATCCTGTCGTTTCCATAGAAATGTTCCTCGATTTAGGAGGAGACGTCATAGAATATATAGTTTTTCATAGGGACGAAATTTCTGTGTTTATTCGTCAATGTGAGGGAGCGAGTAATGCCGTAAAGAAGGAATAGTGAAACGGAAATGAGATAGTCGTATCCCAAAAGAACATCCTGTCGTTTCCATAGAAATGTTCCTCGATTTAGGAGGAGACGTCATAGAATCCATAGTTTTTCATAGGGACGCTATTTCTGTGTTTATTCGTCAATGTGAGGTCGCGAGTAATGCCGTAAAGAAGGAATAGTGAATCGGAAAGGAGATAGTCCTATCCCAAAAGATAATCCAGTCGTTTCCATAGAAACGTTCCTCGATTTAGAAGGAGACGTCATAGAATCCAAAGTTTTTCATAGGGACGCTATTTCTGTGTTTATTCGTCAATATGAGGGCGCGAGGAATGCAGTAAAGAAGGAATAGTGCATCGGAAAGGAGTTAGTCGTATCCCAAAAGGTAATCCTGTTGTTTGCATAGAAACGTTCCTCGATTTAGAAGGAGACGTCATAGAATCCATATTTTTTCATAGGGACGCAATTTATGTGTTTAGTCGTCAATGTGTAGGCGCGAGGAATCCAGTAAAGAAGGAACAGTGCATCGGAAAGGCGATAGTCGTATCCCAAAAGAAAATCCTGTCGTTTCCATAAAAACGTTCGTCGATTTGGAATGAAACGTCATAGAATCCATAGTTTTTCATAGGGACGCAATTTCTGTGGTTATTCTTCAATGTGAGGGCGCGAGGCATCCAGTAAAGAAGGTATAGTGCATCGGAAAGGAGATAGTCGTATCCCAAAAGATAATCCTGTCGTTTCCATAGAAACGTTCCTCGATTTAGAAGGAGACGTCACAGAATCCTAATTTTTCATAGGGACGCAATTTCTGTGGTTATTCTTCAATGTGAGGGCGCGAGGCATCCAGTAAAGAAGGAATAGTGCATCGGAAAGGCGATAGTCGTATCCCAAAAGAAAATCCTGTCGTTTCCATAAAAACGTTCCTCGATTTAGAACGAGACGTCATAGAATTCATAGTTTTTCATAGGGACGCAATTTCTGTGGATATTCTTCAATGTGAGGGCGCGAGGCATCCAGTAAAGAAGGAATAGTGCATCGGAAAGGAGACAGTCGTATCCCAAAAGATAATCCTGCCGTTTCCATAGAAACGTTCCTCGATTTAGAAGGAGACGTCATAGAATCCATAGTTTTCCATAGGGACGCTATTTCTGTGTTTATTTGTCAATATGATGGCGCGAGGAATGCAGTAAAGAAGGAATAGTGGATCGGAAAGAAGATAGTCGTATCCCAAAAGAAAATCCTGTCGTTTCCATAGAAATGTTCCTCGATTTAGAAGGAGACGCCATAGAATCCATAGTTTTTCGTAGGGACGCAATTTCTGTGCATATTCTTCAATGTGAGAGCGTGAGGAATACAGTAAAAAAGGAATAGTGCAACGGAAAGGAGATAGTGGAATCCCAAAAGAAAATCCTGTCGATTCCATAGAAATGTTGCTCGATTTAGGAGGAGACGTCATAGAATCCATAGTTTTTCATAGGGACGCAATTTCTGTGTTTATTCGTCAATGTGAGGGCGCGAGTAATGCCGTAAAGAAGGAATAGTGAAACGGAAATGAGATAGTCGTATCCCAAAAGAAAATCCTGTCGTTTCCATAGAAATGTCCCTCGATTTAGGAGGAGACGTCATAGAATCCATAGTTTTACATAGGGACGCAATTTCTGTGTTCATTCTTCAATAAGAGGGCGCGAGGAATGCAGTAAAGAAGGAATATAGCATCGGAAAGGACATTGTCGTATCCCAAAAGATAATCCTGTCGTTTCCATAGAAATGTTCCTCGATTTAGGAGGAGACGTCATAGAAACCACAGTTTTTCATAGGGACGCAATCTCTGTGTTTATTCGTCAATGTGAGGGCGCTAGTAATACAGTAAACATGGAATAGTGAATCGGAAAGGAGGTAGGCGTTTCCCAAAAGATAATCCTGTCGTTTCCATAAAAACGTTCCTCGATTTAGAAGGAGACGTCATAGAACACATAGTTTTTCATAGGGACGCAATTTCTGTGGTTATTCTTCAATGTGAGGGCGCGAGGCATCTAGTAAAGAAGGAATAGTGCATCGGAAAGGAGATAGTCGTATCCCAAAAGAAAATCCTGTCGTTTCCATAGAATCGTTCCTCGATTTAGAAACAGACGTCATGGAATCCTTAGTTTTTCATAGGGACGCAATTTCTGTGTTTATTCGTCAATGTGAGGGCGCGAGGATTGCAGTAAAGAAGGAATAGTGCTTCGGAAAGCCAATACTCGTATCCCAAAAGAAAATCCTGTCGTTCCCATAGAAACGTTCCTCAATTTAGAAGGAGACGTCATAGAATCCGTAGTTTTTCATAAGGACGCAATTTCTGTGTTTAGTCGTCAATGTGTGGGCGCGAGGAGTCCAGTAAAGAAGGAATAGTGCATCGGAAAGGAGATAGTCGTATCCCAAAAGAAAATCCTGTCGTTTCCATAGAGACGTTCCTCGATTTAGATGGGGACGCCATAGAATCCATAGTTTTTCATAGGGACGCAATTTCTCTGTTTTATTCTTCAATGTGAGGGCACGAGGAATGCAGTAAAGAAGGAATAGTGCGTCGGAAAGGAGATAGTCGTATCCCAAAAGAAAATCCTGACGTTTCCATAGAAATGTTCCTCGATTTAGGAGGAGACGTCATTGAATCCATAGTTTTACATAGGGACATTCGTCAATGTGAGGGCGCGAGTAATGCCGTAATGAAGGAATAGTGAAACGGAAAGGAGATAGTCGCATCCCAAAAGAAAATTATGTCGTTTCCATAGAAACGTTCCTCGATTTAGAAGGAGAACCAATAGAATCCATAGTTTTTCATAGGGACGCAATTTCTGTGTTTATTCTTCAATGTGAGGGCGCGAGGAATGCAGTAAAGAAGGAATATAGCATCGGAAAGGAGATAGTCGTATCCCAAAGGATAATCCTGTCGTTTTCATAGAAACGTTCCTCGATTTAGGAGGAGACGTCATAGAATCCATAGTTCTTCATAGGAACGCAATTTCTGTGTTTATTCGTCAATATGAGGGCGCGAGGAATGCAGTAAATAAGGAATAGTGCATCGGAAAGGAGATAGTCGTATCCCAAATGAAAATCCTCTCGTTTCCATAGAAACGTTCCTCGATTTAGAAGGAGACGTCATAGAACCCATAGTTTTTCATAGGGACGCAATTTCTGTCGTTATTCTTCAATGTGAGGGCGCATGGCATCTAGTAAAGAAGGAATAGTGCATCGGAAAGGAGATAGTCGTATCCCAAAAGGAAATCCTGTCGTTTCCATAGAATCGTTCCTCGATTTAGAAACAGACGTCATGGAATCCATAGTTTTTCATAGGGACGCAATTTCTGAGTTTATTCGTCAATGTGAGGGCGCTAGTAATGCAGTAAAGAAGGAATAGTGAATCGGAAAGGAGATAGTCGTATCCCAAAAGATAATCCTGTCTTTTCCATAGAAACATTCCTCGATTTGGAAGGAGACGTCATAGAATCCATAGTTTTTCATACGGACGCTATTTCTGTGTTTATTCGTCAATATGAGGGCGCGAGGAATGCAGTAAAGAAGGAATAGTGGATCGGTAAGTTGATAGTCGTATCCTAAAAGAAAATCCTCTCGTTTCCATAGAAATGTTCCTCGATTTAGAAGGAGACGCCATAGAATCCATAGTTTTCCGTAGGGACGCAATTTCTGTGTTTATTCGTCAATGTGCGAGCGTGAGGAATGCAGTAAAGAAGGAATAGTGCATCGGAAAGGAGATAGTCGTATCCCAAAAGAAAATCCTGTCGTTTCCATAAAATCGTTCCTCGATTTAGAAGGAGACGTCATAGAATCCATAGTTTTTCATAGGGACTCAATTTATGTGTTTATTCGTCAATGTGAGGGCCCGAGGAAAGCAGTAATGGAGGAATAGTGCATCGGAAAGGAGACAGTCGTATCCCAAAAGAAAATCCTGTCGTTTCCATAGAAATGTTCCTCGATTCAGGAGGAGACGTCATAGAAACCACAGTTTTTCATAGGGACACAATTTCTGTGTTTATTCGTCAATGTGATGGCGCGAGTAATGCAGTAAACATGGAATAGTGAATCGGAAAGGAGGTAGGCGTATCCCAAAAGATAATCCTGTCGTTTCCATAAAAACGTTCCTCGATTTAGGAGGAGCCGTCATAGAATCCATAGTCTTCCATAGGGACGCAATTTCTGTGTTTATTCGTCAATGTGAGGGCGCGAGGAATGCAGTAAAGAAGGAATAGTGCATCGGAAAGGAGATAGTCGTATCCTATAAGAAAATTCTGTCGTTTCCATAGAAAAATTCCATGATTTAGATGGAGACGTCATAGAATCCATAGTTTTTCATAGGGACGCTATTTCTGTGTTTATTCGTCAATGTGGGGGCGCTAGGAATGCAGTAAAGAAGGAATAGTGCATCGGAAAGGAGATAGCCGTATCCCAAAAGACAATCCTGTCGATTCCATAGAAACGTTCCTCGATTTAGAAGGAGACGTCATAGAATCCACAGTTTTTCATAGGGACGCAATTTCTGTATTTTATTCTTCAATGTGAGGGCGCGTGGAATGCAGTACAGAAGGAATAGTGCATCGAAAAGGAGATAGTCGTATTTCAAAGGAAAATCCTGTCGTTTCCATAGAAATGTTCCTCGATTTAGGAGGAGACGTCATAGAATCCATAGTTTTTCATAGGGACGCAATTTCTGTGTTTATTCGTCAATGTGAGGGCGCGAGTAATGCCGTAAAGAAGGAATAGTGAAACGGAAAGGAGATAGTCGTATCCAAAAAGAAAATCCCGTCGTTTCCATAGAAACGTACCTCGATTTAGAAGGAGACGCCATAGAATCCATAGTTTTTCATAGGGACGCAATTTCTGTGTTTATTCTTCAATGTGAGGGCGCGAGGAATGCAGTAAAGAAGGAATATAGCATCGGAAAGGAGATAGTCGTATCCCAAAAGATAATCCTGTCGTTTCCATAGAAACGTTCCTCGATTTAGAAGGAGACGTCATAGAATCCATAGTTTTTCATAGGGACACAATTTCTGTGTTTATTCGTCAATATGAGGGCGCAAGGAAAGCTGTAGAGAAGGAATAGTGCATCGGAAAGGAAATAGTCGTATCCCAAAAGAAAATCCTGTCGTTTCCATAGAATCGTTCCTCGATTTAGAAGGAGACGTCATAGAATCCGTAGTTTTTCATAGGGACGCAATTTCTGTGTTTACTCTTCAGTATGAGGGCGCGAGGAATGCTGTAAAGAATGAATAGTGCATCGGAAAGGAGATAGCCGTATCCCAAAAGAAAATCTTTTCGTTTCCATAGAAACGTTCCTCGATTTAGAAGGAGACGTCATAGAATCCATAGTTTTCCATACGGACGCAATTTCTGTGTTTATTCTTCAGTATGAGGGTGCGAGGAATGCTGTAAAGAATAAATAGTGCATCGGAAAGGAGATAGCCGTACCCCAAAAGAAAATCTTGTCGTTTCCATAGAAACGTTCCTCGATTTACAAGGAGACGTCATAGAATCCATAGTTTTCCATAGGGACGCAATTTCTGTGTTTATTCGTCAATGTGAGGGCGCGAGGAATGCAGTAAAGAAGGAATAGTGCATCAGAAAGGAGATAGTCGTATCCTATAAGAAAATCCTGTCGTTTCCATAGAAAAATTCCATGATTTAGATGGAGGCGTCATAGAATCCATAGTTTTTCATAGGGACGCTATTTCTGTGTTTATTCGTCAGTGTGAGGGCGCTAGGAATGCAGTAAAGAAGGAACAGTGCATCGGGAAGGAGATAGCCGTATCCCAAAAGACAATCCTGTCGATTCCATAGAAACGTTCCTCGATTTAGAAGGAGACGTCATAGAATCCATAGTTTTTCATAGGGACGCTATTTTTCGTGTTTATTCGTCAATGTGAGGGCCCGAGGAAAGCAGTAAATGAGGTATAGTGCTTCGGAAAGGAGACAGTAGTATCCCAAAAGAAAATCCTGTCGTTTCCATAGAAATGTTCCTCGATTTAGGAAGTGTCGTCATAGAAACCACAGTTTTTCATAGGGACGCAATTTCAGTGTTTATTCGTCAATGTGAGGGCGCGAGTAATGCAGTGAACATAGATTAGTGCATCGGAAAGGAGGTAGGCGTATCCCAAAAGATAATCCTGTCGATTCCATAAAAACGTTCCTCGATTTAGAAGGAGACGTCATATAATCCATAGTTTTTCATAGGGACGCAATTTCTGTGTTTATTGTTCAGTGTGAGGGCGCGAGGAATGCTGTAAAGAAGGAATAGTGCATCGTAAAGGAGATAGCCGTATTCAAAAAGAAAATCTTGTCGTTTCCATAGCAACATTCCTCGATTTAGAAGGAGACGTCATAGAATCCATAGTTTTTCATAGGAACACAATTTCTGTGTTTATTCGTCAATGTGAGGGCGCGAGGAATGCAGTAAAGAAGGAATAGTGCATCGGAAAGGAGATAGCGGTATCCCAAAAGAAAATCCTGTCGTTTCCATAGAAACGTTCCTCGATTTAGAAGGAGACGTCTTAGATCCATAGTTTCTCATAGGGACGCAATTTCAGTGTTTATTCGTCTATGTGTGGGCACGAGGGATTCAGTAAAGAAGGAATAGTGCATCGGAAAGGAGTTAGTCGTATCCCAAAAGAAAATCCAGTCGTTAACATAGAAATGTTCCTTGATTTAGGAGGAGACGTCATAGAATCGATAGTTTTTCGTAGGGACGCAATATCTGTGTTTATCCGTCAATGTGAGGTCGCGAGTAATGCCGTAAGGAAGGAATAGTGAATCGGAAAGGAGATAGTCATATCCCAAAAGATAATCCTGTCGTTTCCATAGAAACGTTCCTCGATTTAGGAGACGCCATAGAATCCATAGTTTTTCATAGGGACGCAATTTCTGTGTTTATTCGTCAATGTGAGGGCGCGAGGAATGCAGTAAAGACGGAATAGTGCATCGGAAAGGAGATAGTCGTATCCCAAATAAAATCTTGTCGTTTCCATAGAAACGTTCCTCGATTTAGAAGGAAACGTCATAGAATCCATAGTTTTTCATAGGAACGCAATATCTGTGTTTATTCGTCAATGTGAGGGCGCGAGGAATGCAGTAAAGAAGGA
The DNA here is from genome assembly GCF_023864275.1 of Schistocerca cancellata. Taxonomy (NCBI): domain Eukaryota; kingdom Metazoa; phylum Arthropoda; class Insecta; order Orthoptera; family Acrididae; genus Schistocerca; species Schistocerca cancellata. The sequence continues at coordinate 173,306,469 of NC_064636.1, read as the reverse complement.
ATAGTGTATCGGAAAGGAGATAGTCGTATCCCATAACAAAATCCTGTCGTTGCCATAGAAAAATTCCATGATTTAGATGGAGACGTCATAGAATCCAGTTTTTCATAGGGACCCAACTTCTGTGTTTATTAGTCAATGTGAGGGCGCGAGGAATGCAGTAAAGAAGGTATAGTGCATCGGAAAGGAGATGGCCGTATCCCAAAAGCCAGTCCTGTCGTTTCCATAGAAATGTTCCTCGATTTAGAAGGAGACGTCATAGAATCCATAGTTTTTCACAGGGACGCAATCTCTGTGTTTATTCGTCAATGTGTGGACGCGTGGAATGCAGTAAAGAAGGAATAGTGCATCGGAAAGGAAATAGTCGTATCCCAAAATAAAATCCTGTTGTTTCCATAGAAACGTTCCTCGATTTAGAAGGAGATGTCATAGAATCCATAGGTTTTCATTGGGACGCAATTTCTGTGTTTATTCGACAATGTGTGGGCGCGAGGCATCCAGTAAAGAAGGAATAGTGCATCGGAAAGGAGATAGTCGTATCCCAAAAGAAAATCTTGTCGTTTCCATGGAAATGTTCCTCGATTTAGGAAGAGACGTCATAGAAACCACAGTTTCTCTTAGGGACGCAATTTCTGTGTTTATTCGTCAATGTGAGGGCGCGAGTAATGCAGTAAACTTCGAATAGTGAATCGGAAAGGAGGTAGGCGTATCCCAAAAGATAATCCTGTCGTTTCCATAAAAACGTTCCTCGATTTAGAAGGAGACGTCATAGAATCCATAGTTTTTCGTAGGGACGCAATTTCTGTGTTTATTCGTAAATGTGAGGGCGCGAGGAATGCAGTAAAGAAGGAATAGTGCATCGGAAAGGAGATAGTCGTATCCCATAAGAAAATCCTGTTGTTTCCATAGAAAAATTCAATGATTTAGATGGAGACGTCATAGAAACCATAGTTTTTCATGGGGACGCTATTTCTGTGTTTATTCGTCAATGTGAGGGCGCGAGGAATGCAGTAAAGAAGGAATAGTGCATCGGGAAGGAGATAGCCGTATCCCAAAAGACAATCCTGTAGTTTCCATGGAAACGTTCTTCGATTTAGAAGGAGACGTCATAGAATACATAGTTTTTCATAGGGACGCAATTTATGTGTTTATTCGTCAATGTGAGGGCCCGAGGAAAGCAGTAAAGGAGGAATAGTGCATCGGAAAGGAGATAGTCGTATCCCAAAAGGAAATCCTGTCGTTTCCATAGAAACGTTCCTCGATTTAGATGGAGACGTCATGGAATCCATTGTTTTTCATAGGGACGCAATTTCTGTGTTTATTCGTCGATGTGAGGGCGCGAGTAATGCCGTAAAGAAGGAATAGTGAATCGGAAAGGAGATAGTCGTATCCCAAAAGATAATCCTGTCGTTCCATTGAAACGTTCCTCGACTTAGAAGGAGACGTCATAGAATCCATAGTTTTTCATAGGGACGCTATTTCTGTGTTTATTCGTCAATGTGAGGGCGCGAGGAATGCAGTAAAGAAGGAATAGTGCGTCGGAAAGGAGATAGTCGTATCCCAAAATAACATCCTGTCGTTTCCGTAGAAACGTTCCTCGATTTAGAAGGAGACGTCATAGAATCCATATATTTTCATAGGGACGCAATTTCTGTGTTTATTCGAAAATGTGTGGGCGCGAGGCATCCAGTAAAGATGGAATAGTGCATCGGAAAGGAGATAGTCGTATCCCAAAAGAAAATCTTGTCGTTTCCATGGAAATGTTTCTCGATTTAGAAGGAGACGACATGGAATCCATTGTTTTTCATAGGGACGCAATTTCTGTGTTTATTCGTCAATGTGAGGGCGCGAGTAATGCCGTAAAGAAGGAATAGTGAATCGGAAACGAGATAGTCGTATCCCAAAAGATAATCCTGTCGTTTCCATTGAAACGTTCTTCGATTTAGAAGGAGACGTCATAGAATCCATAGTTTTCCATAGGGACGCTATTTCTGTGTTTATTCGTCAATGTGAGGGCGGGAGGAATGCAGTTAAGAAGGAATAGTGCATCGGAAAGGAGATAGTCGTATCCCAAAGGAAAATCCTGCCGTTTCCATAGAAATGTTCCTCGATTTAGAAGGAGACGCCATAGAATCCATAGTTTTTCGTAGGGACGCAATTTCTGTGTTTATTCTTCAATGTGAGGGCGTGAGGAATGCAGTAAAGAAGGAATAGTGCATGGGAAAGGAGATAGTCGTATCCCAAAAGATAATCGTGTCGTTTCCATAGAAACGTTCCTCGATTTAGAAGGAGACGTCATAGTATCGGTAGTTTTTAATAGGGACGCAATTTCTGTGTTTATTCTTCAGTGTGAGGTCGCGAGGAATGCTGTAAAGATGGAATAGTGCAACGGAAAGGAGATAGTCGTATCCCAAATGAAAATCCTGTGGTTTCCATAGAAACGTTCCTCGATTTACAAGGAGACGTCGTAGATCCAAAGTTTTTCATAGGGACGCTATTTCTCTGTTTATTCGTCAATATGAGGGCAGGAGGAATGCAGTAAAGAAGGAATAGTGCTTCGGAAAGGAGATAGTCGTATCCCAAAAGAAAATCCTGTCGTTTCCATTTAAATGTTCCTCGATGTAGAACGAGACGCCATAGAATCCATAGTTTTTCGTAGGGACGCAATTTCTGTGTTTATTATTCAATGTGAGGGCGTGAGGAATGCAGTAAAGAAGGATTAGTGCTTGGGAAAAGAGATAGTCGTATCCCAAAAGAAAATCCTGTCGTTTCCATAGAAACTTTCCTCGATTTAGAAGGAGACGTCATAGAATCCATAGTTTTCACAGGGACTCAATCTCTGTGTTTATTCGTAAATGTGTGGACGCGTGGAATGCAGTAAAGAAGGAATAGTGCATAAGAAAGGAAATAGTCGTATCCCAAAATAAAATCCTGTCGTTTCCATAGAAACGTTCCTCGATTTAGAAGGGGATGTCATAGAATCCATAGGTTTTCATTGGGACGCAATTTCTGTGTGTATTCGTCAATGTGTGGGCGTGAGGAATGCAGTAAAGAAGGAATAGTGCATCGGAAAGGAGATAGTCGTATCCCAAAATAACATCCTGTCGTTTCCGTAGAAACGTTTTTCGATTTAGAAGGAGACATCATGGAATCCATAGATTTTTATAGGGACGCAATTTCTGTGTTTATTCGAAAATGTGTGGGCGCGAGGCATCCAGTAAAGAAGGAATAGTGCATCGGAAAGGAGATAGTCGTATCCCAAAAGAAAATCCTTTCGTTTCCATAGAAATGTTCCTCGATTTAGGAAGAGACGTCATAGAATCCATAGTTTTTCATAGGGACGCAATATCTGTGTTTATTCGTCAATGTGAGGGCGCGAGGAATGCAGTAAAGAAGGAATGGTACATCGGAAAGGAGATAGTCGTATCCCAAAAGAAAATCCTGTCGTTTCCATAGAAACGTTCCTCGATTTAGAAGGAGACGTCATGGAATCCATTGTTTTTCATAGGGACGTAATTTCTGTGTTTATTCGTCAATGTGAGGGCGCGAGTAATGCCGTAAAGAAGGAATAGTGAATTGGGAAGGAGATAGTCGTATCCCAAAAGATAATCCTGTCGTTTCCATTGAAACGTTCCTCGATTTAGAAGGAGACGTCATAGAATCCATAGTTTTTCATAGGGACGCTATTTCTGTGTTTATTCGTCAATATGAGGGCGGGAAGAATGCAGTAAAGAAGGAATAGTGCATCGGAAAGGAGATAGTCGTATCCCAAAAGAAAATCCTGTCGTTTCCATAGAAATGTTCCTCGATTAAGAAGGAGACGCCATAGAATCCATAGTATTTCTTAGGGACGCAATTTCTCTGTTTATTCTTCAACGTGAGGGCGTTAGGAATGCAGTAAAGAAAGAATAGTGCATGGGAAAGGAGATAGCGGTATCCCAAAAGAAAGTCCTGTCGTTTCCATAGAAACGTTCCTCGATTTACAAGGAGACGTCGTAGATCCATAGTTTTTCATAGGGACGCAATTTCAGTGTTTATTCGTCTATGTGTGGGCACGAGGAATTCAGTAGAGAAGGAATAGTGCATCGGAAAGGAGATAGCGGTATCCCAAAAGAAAATCCTGTCGTTTCCATAGAAACGTTCCTCGATTTACAAGGAGACGCCGTAGATCCATAGTTTTTCATAGGGACGCAATTTCAGTTTTTATTCGTCTATGTGTGGGCACGAGGAATGCAGTAAAGAAGGAATAGAGCATCGGAAAGGAGATAGTCGTATCCCAAAAGATTATCGTGCCGTTTCCATAGAAACGTTCCTCGATTTAGAAGGAGACGTCATAGAATCCATAGTTTTTCATAGGGACACAATTTCTGTGTTTATTCGTCAATGTGAGGGCGCGACGAATGCAGTAAAGAAGGAATAGTGCATCGGAAAGGAGATAGCGGAATCCCAAAAGAGAATCCGGTTGTTTCCATAGAAACGTTCCTCGATTTAGAAGGAGACGTCGTAGATCCATAGTTTTTTATAGGGACGCAATTTCAATGTTTATTCGTCTATGTGTGGAAACGAGGAATTCAGTAAAGGAGGAATAGTGCATCGGAAAGGAGTTAGTCGTATCCCAAAAGAAAATCCTGTCGTTTCCGCAGAAACGTTCCTCGATTTAGAAGGAGACCTCATAGAAACCATAGATATTCATAGGGACGCAATTTCTGTGTTTAGTCTTAAATGTGTGGGCGCGAGGAATGCAGTAAAGAAGGAATAGTGCATCGGAAAGGAGATAGTCGTATCCCAAAAGAAAATCCTGTCGTTTCCATAGAAACGTTCCTCGATTTAGAAGGAGACGCCATAGAATACATAGTTTTTCATAGGGACGCAATTTATGTGTTTATTCGTCAATGTGAGGGCCCGAGGAAAGCAGTAAAGAAGGAACAGTGTAACGGAAAGGAGATAGTCGTATCCCAAAAGAAAATCCTGTCGATTCCATAGACACGTTCCACGATTTAGAAGGAGACGTCATAGAATTCGTAGGTTTTCATAGTGACGCAATTTCTGTGTTTATTCGTCAATATGAGGGCGCGAGGAATGCAGTAAAGAAGGAATAGTGCATCGGAAAGGAGATAGTCGTATCCCAAAAGAAAATCCTGTCGTTTCCATAGAAATGTTCCTCGATTAAGAAGGAGACGCCATAGAATCCATAGTTTTTCTTAGGGACGCAATTTCTCTGTTTATTCTTCAACGTGAGGGCGTTAGGAATGCAGTAAAGAAAGAATAGTGCATGGGAAAGGAGATAGCGGTATCCCAAAAGAAAGTCCTGTCGTTTCCATAGAAACGTTCCTCGATTTACAAGGAGACGTCGTAGATCCATAGTTTGTCATAGGGACGCAATTTCAGTGTTTATTCGTCTATGTGTGGGCACAAGGAATTCAGTAAAGAAGGAATAGTGCATCGGAAAGGAGTAAGTCGTATCTCAAAAGAAAAACCTGTCGTTTCCGTAGAAACGTTCCTCGATTAGTAGGAGACGTCATAGAATCCATAGATTTTCATAGGGACGCAATTTATGTGTTTAGTCGTCAATGTGTGGGCGCGAGGAATCCAGTAAAGAAGGAATAGTGCATCGGAAAGGAGATAGTCGTATCCCAAAAGAAAATCCAGTCGTTTCCATAGAAACGTTCCTCGATTTAGAAGGAGACATCATAGAATCCGTAGTTTTTCATAGGGACGCAATTTCTGTGTTTATTCTTCAGTGTGAGGGCGCGAGGAATTCTGTAAAGATGGAATAGTACATCGTAAAGGAGATAGCAGTATCCCAAACGAAAATCTTGTCGTTTCCATAGCAACTTTCCTCGATTTAGAAGGAGACGTCATAGAATCCATAGCTTTTCATAGGGACACAATTTCGGTGTTTAGTCGTCAATGTGAGCGCGCGAGGAATGCAGTAAAGAAGGAATAGTGCATCGGAAAGGAGATAGCGGTATCCCAAAAGAAAATCCTGTCGTTTCCATAGAAACGTTCCTCGATTTACAAGGAGACGTCGTAGATCCATAGTTTTTCATATGGACGCAATTTCAGTGTTTATTCGTCTATGTGTGGGCACGAGGAATTCAGTAGAGAAGGAATAGTGCATCGGAAAGGAGATAGCGGTATCACAAAAGAAAATCCTGTCGTTTCCATAGAAACGTTCCTCGATTTACAAGGAGACGCCGTAGATCCATAGTTTTTCATAGGGACGCAATTTCTGTTTTTATTCGTCTATGTGTGGGCACGAGGAATGCAGTAAAGAAGGAATAGAGCATCGGAAAGGAGATAGTCGTATCCCAAAAGATTATCGTGCCGTTTCCATTGAAACGTTCCTCGATTTAGAAGGAGACGTCATAGAATCCATAGTTTTTCATAGGGACACAATTTCTGTGTTTATTCGTCAATGTGAGGGCGCGACGAATGCAGTAAAGAAGGAATAGTGCATCGGAAAGGAGATAGCGGAATCCCAAAAGAGAATCCGGTTGTTTCCATAGAAACGTTCCTCGATTTAGAAGGAGACGTCGTAGATCCATAGTTTTTTATAGGGACGCAATTTCAATGTTTATTCGTCTATGTGTGGAAACGAGGAATTCAGTAAAGGAGGAATAGTGCATCGGAAAGGAGTTAGTCGTATCCCAAAAGAAAATCCTGTCGTTTCCGCAGAAACGTTCCTCGATTTAGAAGGAGACCTCATAGAAACCATAGATATTCATAGGGACGCAATTTCTGTGTTTAGTCTTAAATGTGTGGGCGCGAGGAATGCAGTAAAGAAGGAATAGTGCATCGGAAAGGAGATAGTCGTATCCCAAAAGAAAATCCTGTCGTTTCCATAGAAACGTTCCTCGATTTAGAAGGAGACGCCATAGAATACATAGTTTTTCATAGGGACGCAATTTATGTGTTTATTCGTCAATGTGAGGGCCCGAGGAAAGCAGTAAAGAAGGAACAGTGTAACGGAAAGGAGATAGTCGTATCCCAAAAGAAAATCCTGTCGATTCCATAGACACGTTCCACGATTTAGAAGGAGACGTCATAGAATTCGTAGGTTTTCATAGTGACGCAATTTCTGTGTTTATTCGTCAATATGAGGGCGCGAGGAATGCAGTAAAGAAGGAATAGTGCATCGGAAAGGAGATAGTCGTATCCCAAAATAAAATCCTGTCGATTCCATAGACACGTTCCTCGATTTAGAAGGAGACGTCATAGAATTCGTAGATTTTCATAGGGACGCAATTTCTGTGTTTATTCTTCAGTGTAAGGGCGCGAGGAATGCTGTAAAGAATGAATAGTGCATCGGAAAGGAGATAGCCGTATCCCAAAAGAAAATCTTGTCGTTTCCATAGCAACGTTCCTCGATTTAAAAGGAGAACTCATAGAATCCATAGTTTTTCATAGGGACGCAATTTATGTGTTTATTCGTCAATGTGAGGGCCCGAGGAAAGCAGTAAAGAAGGAACAGTGTAACGGAAAGGAGATAGTCGTATCCCAAAAGAAAATCCTGTCGATTCCATAGACACGTTCCTCGATTCAGAAGGAGACGTCATAGAATTCGTGGATTTTCATAGGGACGCAATTTCTGTGTTTATTCTTCAGTGTAAGGGCGTGAGGAATGCTGTAAAGAATGAATAGAGCATCGGAAAGGAGATAGCCGTATCCCAAAAGAAAATCTTGTCTTTTCCATAGCAACGGTCCTCGATTTAAAAGGAGAACTCATAGAATCCATAGTTTTTCATAGGGACGCAATTTATGTGTTTATTCGTCAATGTGAGGGCCCGAGGAAAGCAGTAAAGAAGGAACAGTGTAACGGAAAGGAGATAGTCGTATCCCAAAAGAAAATCCTGTTGTTTCCATAGAAACGTTCTCGATTTAGAAGGATACGTCATGGAATCCATTGTTTTTCATAGGGACGCAATTTCTGTGTTTATTCGTCAATGTGAGGGCGCGAGTAATGCCGTAAGGAAGGAATAGTGAATTGGGAAGGAGATAGTCGTATCCCAAAAGAAAATTCTGTCGTTTCCATAGAAGCTTTCCTCGATTTAGAAGGAGACGTCATAGAATCCATAATTTTTCACAATGACGCAATCTCTGTGTTTATTTGTCAATGTGTGGACACGTGGAATGCAGTAAAGAAGGAATAGTGCATAAGAAAGGAAATAGTCGTATCCCAAAATAAAATCCTGTCGTTTCCATAGAAACGTTCCTCGATTTAGAAGGAGATGTCATAGAATCCATAGGTTTTCATTGGGACGCAATATCTGTGTTTATTCGTCAATGTGAGGGCGCGAGTAATGCTGTAAACATGGAATAGTGAATCGGAAAGGAGGTAGGCGTATCCCAAAAGATAATCCTGTCGTTTCCATAAAAACGTTCCTCGATTTAGAAGGAGACGTCATAGAATCCATAGATTTTCATAGGGACGCAATTTCTGTGTTTATTCGTCAATGTGAGGGCGCGAGGAATGCAGTAAAGAAGGAATAGTGCATCGGAAAGGAGATAGTCATATCCCAAAAGAAAATCCTGTCATTTCCATAAAAACGTTCCTCGATTTAGAAGGAGACGTCATGGAATCCATTGTTTTTCATAGGGACGCAACTTCTGTGTTTATTCGTCAATGTGAGGGCGCGAGGAATGAAGTAAAGAAGGTATGGTGCATCGCAAAGGAGATAGCCGTATCCCAAAAGAGAATCCTGTCGTTTCCATAGAAACGTTCCTCGATTTACAAGGAGACGTCGTAGATCCATAGTTTTTCATAGGGACGCAATTTCAGTGTTTATTCGTCTATGTGTGGGCACATGGAATTCAGTAAAGAAGGAATAGTGCATCGGAAAGGAGTTAGTCGTATCGCAAAAGAAAAACCTGTCGTTTCCGTAGAAACGTTCCTCGATTTAGAAGGAGACGTCATAGAATCCATAGATTTACATAGGGACGCAATTTCTGTGTTTAGTCGTCAATGTGTGGGCGCGAGGAATCCAGTAAAGAAGGAATAGTGCATCGGAAAGGAGATAGTCGTATCCCAAAAGAAAATCCTGTGATTTCCATAGAAACGTTCCTCGATTTAGATGGAGACGCCATAGAATACATAGTTTTTCATAGGGACGCAATTTCTGTGTTTATTCTTCAATGTGAGGGCGCGAGGAATGCAGTAAAGAAGGAATAGTGCATCGGAAAGGAGATAGTCGTATCCCAAAAGAAACTCCTGTTGTTTCCATAGAAATGTTCCTCGATTTAGGAGGAGACGTCATAGAATCCATAGTTTTTCATAGGGACACAATTTCTGTGTTTATTCGTCAATGTGAGGGCGTGAGGATTGCAGCAAAGAAGGAATAGTGCATGGGAAAGGAGATAGTCGTATCCCAAAAGATAATCGTGCCGTTTCTATAGAAACGTTCCTCGATTTAGAAGGAGACGTCATAGAATCCATAGTTTTTCATAGGGACACAATTTCTGTGTTTATTCGTCAATGTGAGGGCGCGAGGAATGCAGTAAAGAAGGAATAGTGCATCGGAAAGGAGATAGCGGAATCCCAAAAGAGAATCCGGTTGTTTCCATAGAAACGTTCCTCGATTTAGATATAGACGTCGTAGATCCATAGTTTTTTATTGGGACGCAATTTCAGTGTTTATTCGTCTATGTGCGGGCACGAGGAATTCAGTAAAGAAGGAATAGTGCATCGGAAAGGAGATAGTCGTATCCCAAATAAAATCCTGTCGTTTCCATAGAAACGTTCCTCGATTTAGAAGGAGACGTCATAGAATCTGTAGTTTTTCATAGGGACGCTATTTCTGTGTTATTCGTCCATATGAGTGCGCGAGGAATGCAGTAAAGAAAGAATAGTGCATCGGAAAGGAGATAGTCGAATCCCAAAAGAAAATCCTGTCGTTTCCATAGAATCGTTCCTCGATTTAGAAGGAGACGCAATTGAATCCATAGTTTTTCATAGGGACGCAATTTCTGTGTTTATTCGTCAATATGAGGGCGCGAGGAATGCAGTAAAGAAGGAATAGTGCATCGGAAAGGAGATAGTCGTATCCCGAAAAAAAATCCTGTCGTTCCCATAGAAACGTTCCCCGATTTAGAAGAAAACGCCATAGAATCCATAGTTTTTCATAGGGACGCAATTTCTGTGTTTATTCGTCAATGTGAGGGCGCGGGGAATGCAGTAAAGAAGGAATAGTGCATCGGAAAGGAGATAGTCGTATCCCATAAGAAAATCCTTTCGTTTCCATAGAAAAATTCCATGATTTAGATGGAGACGTCATAGAATCCATAGTTTTTCATAGGGACGCAACTTCTGTGTTTATTCGTCAATGTGAGGGCGCGAGGAATGAAGTAAAGAAGGTATAGTGCATCGCAAAGGAGATAGCCGTATCCCAAAAGAGAATCCTGTCGTTTCCATAGAAACGTTCCTCGATTTAGAAGGAGACGTCATAGAATCCATAGTTTTTCATAGGGACGCAATTTATGTGTTTATTCGTCTATGTGAGGGCCGAGGAAAGCAGTAAAGAAGGAATAGTGTATCGGAAAGGAGATAGTCGTATCCCAAAAGAAAATCCTGTCGTTTCCATAGAAACGTTCCTCGAATTAGTAGGAGACGCCATAGAATACATAGTTTTTCATAGGGACGCAATTTCTGTGATTATTCTTCAATGTGTGGGCGCGAGGAATGCAGTAAAGAAGGAATAGTGCATCGGAAAGGAGATAGTCGTATCCCAAAAGATAATCGTGCCGTTTCTATGGAAACGTTCCTCGATTTAGAAGGAGACGTCATAGAATCTGTAGTTTTTCATAGGGACGCTGTTTCTGTGTTATTCGTCAATATGAGTGCGCGAGGAATGCAGTAAAGAAGGAATAGTGCATCGGAAAGGAGATAGTCGTATCCCAAAATAAAATCCTGTCGATTCCATAGAAACGTTCCTCGATTTAGAAGGAGACGTCATAGAATTCGTATATTTTCATAGGGACGCAATTTCTGTGTTTATTCTTCAGTGTAATGGCGCGAGGAATGCTGTAAAGAATGAATAGTGCATCGGAAAGGAGATAGCCGTATCCCAAAAGAAAATCTTGTCGTTTCCATAGCAACGTTCCTCGATTTAGAAGGAGAACTCATAGAATCCATAGTTTTTCATAGGGACGCAATTTATGTGTTTATTCATCAATGTGAGGGCCCGAGGAAAGCAGTAAAGAAGGAACAGTGTAACGGAAAGGAGATAGTCGTATCCCAAAAGAAAATCCTGTTGTTTCCATAGAAACGTTCTCGATTTAGAAGGATACGTCATGGAATCCATAGTTTTTCATAGGGACGCAATTTCTCTGTTTATGCGTCATGTGAGTGCGCGAGGAATCCAGTAAAGTAGGAATAGTGCATCGGAAATTAGATAGCCGTATCCCAAAAGAAAATACTGTCGTTTCCATAGAAACGTTGCTCGATTTAGAAGCTGACGTCATGGATTCCTTAGGTTTTCATAGAAACGCAATTTCTGTGTTTGTTCGTCAATGTGAAGGCGCGAGGAATGCAGTAAAGAAGGAATAGTGCATCGGAAATTAGATAGTCGTATCCCAAATGAAAATCCTGTCGTTTCCATAGAAACGTTCCTCCATTTAGAAGCAGACGTCATGGAATCCATAGATCTTCATAGGGACGCAATTTCTGTGTTTGTTCGTCAATGTGAGGGCGCGAGGAATGCAGTAAAGAAGGAATAGTGCATCGGAAATTAGATAGTCGTATCCCAAAGGAAAATCCTGTTGTTTCCATAGAAACGTTCCTCGATTTAGAAAAGGACATCATAGAATCCATAGTTTTAGATGGGGACGCAATTTCTGTGTTTATTCGTCAATGTGATGGCGCGGAGAATGCAGTAAAGAAGGAATAGTGCATCGGAATGGAGATAGCCATATTCCAAAAGAAAATCCTGTCGATTCCATAGAAACGTTCCTCGATTTAGAAGGAGATGTCATAGAATCCATAGTTTTTCATTGGGACGCAATTTCTGTGTTTATTCGTCAATGTGAGGGCGCGAGGAATGCAGTAAAGAAGGAATAGTGGATCGGTAAGGAGATAGCCGTATCAAAAAGAAATTCCTGTCGATTCCATAGAAACGTTCCTCGATTTAGAAGGAGACGTCATGGAATCAATAGATTTTCATAGGGACGCAATTTCTGTGTTTGTTCGTCAATGTGAGGGCGCGAGGAATGCAGTAAAAAAGGAATAGTGCATCGGAAATTAGATAGTCGTTTCCCAAAGAAACTCCTGTCGTTTCCATAGAAACGTTCCTCGATTTAGAAGGAGACGTCATAGAATCCATATTTTTTCATAGGGACGCAATTTCTGTATTTATTCGTAAATTAGAGGGCGCAAGGAATGCAGTAAAAAAAGGAATAGTGCATCGGAAAGGAGATAGTCGTATCCCAAATGAAAATCCTGTCGTTTCCATAGAAACGTTCCTCGATTTAGAAGGAGATGTCATGCCATCCATTGTTTTTCATAGGGACGCAATTTCTGTGTTTATTCGTCAATGTGAGGGCGCGAGTAATGCCGTAAAGAAGGAATAGTGAATCGGAAAGGAGATAGTCGTATCCCAAAATATAATCCTGTCGTTTCCATTGAAACGTTCCTCGATTTAGAAGGTGACGTCATAGAATCCATAGTTTTTAATAGGGACGCTATTTCTGTGTTTATTCGTCAATATGAGGGCGGGAGGAATGCAGTAAAGAAGGAATAGTGTATCGGAAAGGAGATAGTCGTATCCCAAAAGAAAATCCTGTCGTTTCCATAGCAACTTTCCTCGATTTAGAAGGTGACGTCATAGAATCCATAGTTTTTCATAGGGACACAATTTCTGTGTTTATTCGTCAATGTGAGGGCGCGAGGAATGCAGTAAAGAAGGAATAGTGCATCGGAAAGGAGATTGCGGTATCCCAAAAGAGAATCCTGTCGTTTCCATAGAAACGTACCTCGATTTAGAAGGAGACGTCGTAGATCCATAGTTTATCATAGGGACGCAATTTCAGTGTTTAGTCGTCAATGTCTGCGCGCGAGGAATCCAGTAAAGGAGCAATAGTGCATCGGAAAGGAGATAGTCGTATTCCAAATAAAATCCTGTCGTTTCCATTGAAACGTTCCTCGATTTAGAAGGAGACGTCATAGAATCCATAGTTTTTCATAGGGACGAAGTTTCTGTGTTTATTCGTCAATATGAGGGCGCGAGGAATACAGTAAAGAAGGAATAGTGCATCGGAAAGGAGGTAGTCGTATCCCAAAAGAAAATCCTGTCGTTTCCATAGAAACGTTCCTCGATTTAGAAGGAGCCGTCATAGAATCCGTAGTTTTTCATAGGGACGCAATTTCTGTGTTTAGTCGTCAATATGAGGTCGCGAGTAATGCCGTAAAGAAGGAATAGTGAAACGGAAAGGAGATAGTCGTATCCCAAATGAAAATCCTGTCTTTCCATAGAAACGTTCATCGATTTAGAAAGAGACGTCATAAAATCCATTGTTTTTCACAGGGACGCAATTTCTGTGTTTATTCGTCAATGTGAGGGGGCGTGGGATGCAGTAAAGAAGGAATATTGCATCGGAAAGGAGGTAGCCCTATCCCAAAATAAAATCCTGTCGTTTCCCTAGAAACGTTCCTCGATTTAGAGGGAGACGTCATAGAATCCATATTTTTTCATAGGGACGCAATTTCTGTATTTATTCGTAAATTTGTGGGCGCAAGGAATGCAGTAAAAAAAGGAATAGTGCATCGGGAATGAGATAGTCGTATCCCAAATGAAAATCCTGTCGTTTCCATAGAAACGTTCCTCGATTTAGAAGGAGATGTCATGCCATCCATTGTTTTTCATAGGGACGCAATTTCTGTGTTTATTCGTCAATGTGAGGGCGCGAGTAATGCCGTAAAGAAGGAATAGTGAATCGGAAAGGAGATAGTCGTATCCCAAAATATAATCCTGTCGTTTCCATTGAAACGTTCCTCGATTTAGAAGGAGACGTCATGGAATCCATTGTTTTTCATAGGGACGTAATTTCTGTGTTTATTCGTCAATGTGAGGGCGCGAGTAATGCCGTAAAGAAGGAATAGTGAATTGGGAAGGAGATAGTCGTATCCCAAAAGATAATCCTGTCGTTTCCATTGAAACGTTCCTCGATTTAGAAGGAGACGTCATAGAATCCATAGTTTTTCATAGGGACGCTATTTCTGTGTTTATTCGTCAATATGAGGGCGGGAAGAATGCAGTAAAGAAGGAATAGTGCATCGGAAAGGAGATAGTCGTATCCCAAAAGAAAATCCTGTCGTTTCCATAGAAATGTTCCTCGATTAAGAAGGAGACGCCATAGAATCCATAGTTTTTCTTAGGGACGCAATTTCTCTGTTTATTCTTCAACGTGAGGGCGTTAGGAATGCAGTAAAGAAAGAATAGTGCATGGGAAAGGAGATAGCGGTATCCCAAAAGAAAGTCCTGTCGTTTCCATAGAAACGTTCCTCGATTTACAAGGAGACGTCGTAGATCCATAGTTTGTCATAGGGACGCAATTTCAGTGTTTATTCGTCTATGTGTGGGCACAAGGAATTCAGTAAAGAAGGAATAGTGCATCGGAAAGGAGTAAGTCGTATCTCAAAAGAAAAACCTGTCGTTTCCGTAGAAACGTTCCTCGATTAGTAGGAGACGTCATAGAATCCATAGATTTTCATAGGGACGCAATTTATGTGTTTAGTCGTCAATGTGTGGGCGCGAGGAATCCAGTAAAGAAGGAATAGTGCATCGGAAAGGAGATAGTCGTATCCCAAAAGAAAATCCAGTCGTTTCCATAGAAACGTTCCTCGATTTAGAAGGAGACATCATAGAATCCGTAGTTTTTCATAGGGACGCAATTTCTGTGTTTATTCTTCAGTGTGAGGGCGCGAGGAATTCTGTAAAGATGGAATAGTACATCGTAAAGGAGATAGCAGTATCCCAAACGAAAATCTTGTCGTTTCCATAGCAACTTTCCTCGATTTAGAAGGAGACGTCATAGAATCCATAGCTTTTCATAGGGACACAATTTCTGTGTTTAGTCGTCAATGTGAGCGCGCGAGGAATGCAGTAAAGAAGGAATAGTGCATCGGAAAGGAGATAGCGGTATCCCAAAAGAAAATCCTGTCGTTTCCATAGAAACGTTCCTCGATTTACAAGGAGACGTCGTAGATCCATAGTTTTTCATAGGGACGCAATTTCAGTGTTTATTCGTCTATGTGTGGGCACGAGGAATTCAGTAGAGAAGGAATAGTGCATCGGAAAGGAGATAGCGGTATCCCAAAAGAAAATCCTGTCGTTTCCATAGAAACGTTCCTCGATTTACAAGGAGACGCCGTAGATCCATAGTTTTTCATAGGGACGCAATTTCAGTTTTTATTCGTCTATGTGTGGGCACGAGGAATGCAGTAAAGAAGGAATAGAGCATCGGAAAGGAGATAGTCGTATCCCAAAAGATTATCGTGCCGTTTCCATAGAAACGTTCCTCGATTTAGAAGGAGACGTCATAGAATCCATAGTTTTTCATAGGGACACAATTTCTGTGTTTATTCGTCAATGTGAGGGCGCGACGAATGCAGTAAAGAAGGAATAGTGCATCGGAAAGGAGATAGCGGAATCCCAAAAGAGAATCCGGTTGTTTCCATAGAAACGTTCCTCGATTTAGAAGGAGACGTCGTAGATCCATAGTTTTTTATAGGGACGCAATTTCAATGTTTATTCGTCTATGTGTGGAAACGAGGAATTCAGTAAAGGAGGAATAGTGCATCGGAAAGGAGTTAGTCGTATCCCAAAAGAAAATCCTGCCGTTTCCGCAGAAACGTTCCTCGATTTAGAAGGAGACTTCATAGAAACCATAGATATTCATAGGGACGCAATTTCTGTGTTTAGTCTTAAATGTGTGGGCGCGAGGAATGCAGTAAAGAAGGAATAGTGCATCGGAAAGGAGATAGTCGTATCCCAAAAGAAAATCCTGTCGTTTCCATAGAAACGTTCCTCGATTTAGAAGGAGACGCCATAGAATACATAGTTTTTCATAGGGACGCAATTTATGTGTTTATTCGTCAATGTGAGGGCCCGAGGAAAGCAGTAAAGAAGGAACAGTGTAACGGAAAGGAGATAGTCGTATCCCAAAAGAAAATCCTGTCGATTCCATAGACACGTTCCACGATTTAGAAGGAGACGTCATAGAATTCGTAGGTTTTCATAGTGACGCAATTTCTGTGTTTATTCGTCAATATGAGGGCGCGAGGAATGCAGTAAAGAAGGAATAGTGCATCGGAAAGGAGATAGTCGTATCCCAAAATAAAATCCTGTCGATTCCATAGACACGTTCCTCGATTTAGAAGGAGACGTCATAGAATTCGTAGATTTTCATAGGGACGCAATTTCTGTGTTTATTCTTCAGTGTAAGGGCGCGAGGAATGCTGTAAAGAATGAATAGTGCATCGGAAAGGAGATAGCCGTATCCCAAAAGAAAATCTTGTCGTTTCCATAGCAACGTTCCTCGATTTAAAAGGAGAACTCATAGAATCCATAGTTTTTCATAGGGACGCAATTTATGTGTTTATTCGTCAATGTGAGGGCCCGAGGAAAGCAGTAAAGAAGGAACAGTGTAACGGAAAGGAGATAGTCGTATCCCAAAAGAAAATCCTGTCGATTCCATAGACACGTTCCTCGATTCAGATGGAGACGTCATAGAATTCGTGGATTTTCATAGGGACGCAATTTCTGTGTTTATTCTTCAGTGTAAGGGCGTGAGGAATGCTGTAAAGAATGAATAGAGCATCGGAAAGGAGATAGTCGTATCCCAAAAGAAAATCCTGTCGTTTCCATAGAAACGTTCCTCGATTTAGAAGGAGACGCCATAGAATACATAGTTTTTCATAGGGACGCAATTTATGTGTTTATTCGTCAATGTGAGGGCCCGAGGAAAGCAGTAAAGAAGGAACAGTGTAACGGAAAGGAGATAGTCGTATCCCAAAAGGAAATCCTGTTGTTTCCATAGAAACGTTCTCGATTTAGAAGGATACGTCATGGAATCCATTGTTTTTCATAGGGACGCAATTTCTGTGTTTATTCGTCAATGTGAGGGCGCGAGTAATGCCGTAAGGAAGGAATAGTGAATTGGGAAGGAGATAGTCGTATCCCAAAAGAAAATTCTGTCGTTTCCATAGAAGCTTTCCTCGATTTAGAAGGAGACGTCATAGAATCCATAATTTTTCACAATGACGCAATCTCTGTGTTTATTTGTCAATGTGTGGACACGTGGAATGCAGTAAAGAAGGAATAGTGCATAAGAAAGGAAATAGTCGTATCCCAAAATAAAATCCTGTCGTTTCCATAGATACGTTCCTCGATTTAGAAGGAGATGTCATAGAATCCATAGGTTTTCATTGGGACGCAATATCTGTGTTTATTCGTCAATGTGAGGGCGCGAGTAATGCTGTAAACATGGAATAGTGAATCGGAAAGGAGGTAGGCGTATCCCAAAAGATAATCCTGTCGTTTCCATAAAAACGTTCCTCGATTTAGAAGGAGACGTCATAGAATCCATAGATTTTCATAGGGACGCAATTTCTGTGTTTATTCGTCAATGTGAGGGCGCGAGGAATGCAGTAAAGAAGGAATAGTGCATCGGAAAGGAGATAGTCATATCCCAAAAGAAAATCCTGTCATTTCCATAAAAACGTTCCTCGATTTAGAAGGAGACGTCATGGAATCCATTGTTTTTCATAGGGACGCAACTTCTGTGTTTATTCGTCAATGTGAGGGCGCGAGGAATGAAGTAAAGAAGGTATGGTGCATCGCAAAGGAGATAGCCGTATCCCAAAAGAGAATCCTGTCGTTTCCATAGAAACGTTCCTCGATTTACAAGGAGACGTCGTAGATCCATAGTTTTTCATAGGGACGCAATTTCAGTGTTTATTCGTCTATGTGTGGGCACATGGAATTCAGTAAAGAAGGAATAGTGCATCGGAAAGGAGTTAGTCGTATCGCAAAAGAAAAACCTGTCGTTTCCGTAGAAACGTTCCTCGATTTAGAAGGAGACGTCATAGAATCCATAGATTTACATAGGGACGCAATTTCTGTGTTTAGTCGTCAATGTGTGGGCGCGAGGAATCCAGTAAAGAAGGAATAGTGCATCGGAAAGGAGATAGTCGTATCCCAAAAGAAAATCCTGTGATTTCCATAGAAACGTTCCTCGATTTAGATGGAGACGCCATAGAATACATAGTTTTTCATAGGGACGCAATTTCTGTGTTTATTCTTCAATGTGAGGGCGCGAGGAATGCAGTAAAGAAGGAATAGTGCATCGGAAAGGAGATAGTCGTATCCCAAAAGAAACTCCTGTTGTTTCCATAGAAATGTTCCTCGATTTAGGAGGAGACGTCATAGAATCCATAGTTTTTCATAGGGACACAATTTCTGTGTTTATTCGTCAATGTGAGGGCGTGAGGATTGCAGCAAAGAAGGAATAGTGCATGGGAAAGGAGATAGTCGTATCCCAAAAGATAATCGTGCCGTTTCTATAGAAACGTTCCTCGATTTAGAAGGAGACGTCATAGAATCCATAGTTTTTCATAGGGACACAATTTCTGTGTTTATTCGTCAATGTGAGGGCGCGAGGAATGCAGTAAAGAAGGAATAGTGCATCGGAAAGGAGATAGCGGAATCCCAAAAGAGAATCCGGTTGTTTCCATAGAAACGTTCCTCGATTTAGATATAGACGTCGTAGATCCATAGTTTTTTATTGGGACGCAATTTCAGTGTTTATTCGTCTATGTGCGGGCACGAGGAATTCAGTAAAGAAGGAATAGTGCATCGGAAAGGAGATAGTCGTATCCCAAATAAAATCCTGTCGTTTCCATAGAAACGTTCCTCGATTTAGAAGGAGACGTCATAGAATCTGTAGTTTTTCATAGGGACGCTATTTCTGTGTTATTCGTCCATATGAGTGCGCGAGGAATGCAGTAAAGAAAGAATAGTGCATCGGAAAGGAGATAGTCGAATCCCAAAAGAAAATCCTGTCGTTTCCATAGAATCGTTCCTCGATTTAGAAGGAGACGCAATTGAATCCATAGTTTTTCATAGGGACGCAATTTCTGTGTTTATTCGTCAATATGAGGGCGCGAGGAATGCAGTAAAGAAGGAATAGTGCATCGGAAAGGAGATAGTCGTATCCCGAAAAAAAATCCTGTCGTTCCCATAGAAACGTTCCCCGATTTAGAAGAAAACGCCATAGAATCCATAGTTTTTCATAGGGACGCAATTTCTGTGTTTATTCGTCAATGTGAGGGCGCGGGGAATGCAGTAAAGAAGGAATAGTGCATCGGAAAGGAGATAGTCGTATCCCATAAGAAAATCCTGTCGTTTCCATAGAAAAATTCCATGATTTAGATGGAGACGTCATAGAATCCATAGTTTTTCATAGGGACGCAACTTCTGTGTTTATTCGTCAATGTGAGGGCGCGAGGAATGAAGTAAAGAAGGTATAGTGCATCGCAAAGGAGATAGCCGTATCCCAAAAGAGAATCCTGTCGTTTCCATAGAAACGTTCCTCGATTTAGAAGGAGACGTCATAGAATCCATAGTTTTTCATAGGGACGCAATTTATGTGTTTATTCGTCTATGTGAGGGCCGAGGAAAGCAGTAAAGAAGGAATAGTGTATCGGAAAGGAGATAGTCGTATCCCAAAAGAAAATCCTGTCGTTTCCATAGAAACGTTCCTCGATTTAGTAGGAGACGCCATAGAATACATAGTTTTTCATAGGGACGCAATTTCTGTGATTATTCTTCAATGTGTGGGCGCGAGGAATGCAGTAAAGAAGGAATAGTGCATCGGAAAGGAGATAGTCGTATCCCAAAAGATAATCGTGCCGTTTCTATGGAAACGTTCCTCGATTTAGAAGGAGACGTCATAGAATCTGTAGTTTTTCATAGGGACGCTGTTTCTGTGTTATTCGTCAATATGAGTGCGCGAGGAATGCAGTAAAGAAGGAATAGTGCATCGGAAAGGAGATAGTCGTATCCCAAAATAAAATCCTGTCGATTCCATAGAAACGTTCCTCGATTTAGAAGGAGACGTCATAGAATTCGTATATTTTCATAGGGACGCAATTTCTGTGTTTATTCTTCAGTGTAATGGCGCGAGGAATGCTGTAAAAATGCATAGTGCATCGGAAAGGAGATAGCCGTATCCCAAAAGAAAATCTTGTCGTTTCCATAGCAACGTTCCTCGATTTAGAAGGAGAACTCATAGAATCCATAGTTTTTCATAGGGACGCAATTTATGTGTTTATTCATCAATGTGAGGGCCCGAGGAAAGCAGTAAAGAAGGAACAGTGTAACGGAAAGGAGATAGTCGTATCCCAAAAGAAAATCCTGTTGTTTCCATAGAAACGTTCTCGATTTAGAAGGATACGTCATGGAATCCATAGTTTTTCATAGGGACGCAATTTCTCTGTTTATGCGTCATGTGAGTGCGCGAGGAATCCAGTAAAGTAGGAATAGTGCATCGGAAATTAGATAGCCGTATCCCAAAAGAAAATACTGTCGTTTCCATAGAAACGTTGCTCGATTTAGAAGCTGACGTCATGGATTCCTTAGATTTTCATAGAAACGCAATTTCTGTGTTTGTTCGTCAATGTGAAGGCGCGAGGAATGCAGTAAAGAAGGAATAGTGCATCGGAAATTAGATAGTCGTATCCCAAATGAAAATCCTGTCGTTTCCATAGAAACGTTCCTCCATTTAGAAGCAGACGTCATGGAATCCATAGATCTTCATAGGGACGCAATTTCTGTGTTTGTTCGTCAATGTGAGGGCGCGAGGAATGCAGTAAAGAAGGAATAGTGCATCGGAAATTAGATTGTCGTATCCCAAAGGAAAATCCTGTTGTTTCCATAGAAACGTTCCTCGATTTAGAAAAGGACATCATAGAATCCATAGTTTTAGATGGGGACGCAATTTCTGTGTTTATTCGTCAATGTGATGGCGCGGAGAATGCAGTAAAGAAGGAATAGTGCATCGGAATGGAGATAGCCATATTCCAAAAGAAAATCCTGTCGATTCCATAGAAACGTTCCTCGATTTAGAAGGAGATGTCATAGAATCCATAGTTTTTCATTGGGACGCAATTTCTGTGTTTATTCGTCAATGTGAGGGCGCGAGGAATGCAGTAAAGAAGGAATAGTGGATCGGTAAGGAGATAGCCGTATCAAAAAGAAATTCCTGTCGATTCCATAGAAACGTTCCTCGATTTAGAAGGAGACGTCATGGAATCAATAGATTTTCATAGGGACGCAATTTCTGTGTTTGTTCGTCAATGTGAGGGCGCGAGGAATGCAGTAAAAAAGGAATAGTGCATCGGAAATTAGATAGTCGTTTCCCAAAAGAAACTCCTGTCGTTTCCATAGAAACGTTCCTCGATTTAGAAGGAGACGTCATAGAATCCATATTTTTTCATAGGGACGCAATTTCTGTATTTATTCGTAAATTAGAGGGCGCAAGGAATGCAGTAAAAAAAGGAATAGTGCATCGGAAAGGAGATAGTCGTATCCCAAATGAAAATCCTGTCGTTTCCATAGAAACGTTCCTCGATTTAGAAGGAGATGTCATGCCATCCATTGTTTTTCATAGGGACGCAATTTCTGTGTTTATTCGTCAATGTGAGGGCGCGAGTAATGCCGTAAAGAAGGAATAGTGAATCAGAAAGGAGATAGTCGTATCCCAAAATATAATCCTGTCGTTTCCATTGAAACGTTCCTCGATTTAGAAGGTGACGTCATAGAATCCATAGTTTTTAATAGGGACGCTATTTCTGTGTTTATTCGTCAATATGAGGGCGGGAGGAATGCAGTAAAGAAGGAATAGTGTATCGGAAAGGAGATAGTCGTATCCCAAAAGAAAATCCTGTCGTTTCCATAGCAACTTTCCTCGATTTAGAAGGTGACGTCATAGAATCCATAGTTTTTCATAGGGACACAATTTCTGTGTTTATTCGTCAATGTGAGGGCGCGAGGAATGCAGTAAAGAAGGAATAGTGCATCGGAAAGGAGATTGCGGTATCCCAAAAGAGAATCCTGTCGTTTCCATAGAAACGTTCCTCGATTTAGAAGGAGACGTCGTAGATCCATAGTTTATCATAGGGACGCAATTTCAGTGTTTAGTCGTCAATGTCTGCGCGCGAGGAATCCAGTAAAGGAGCAATAGTGCATC
Organism: Schistocerca cancellata; assembly: GCF_023864275.1. NCBI lineage: Eukaryota > Metazoa > Arthropoda > Insecta > Orthoptera > Acrididae > Schistocerca > Schistocerca cancellata. The sequence continues at coordinate 173,284,230 of NC_064636.1, read as the reverse complement.
GGAAAGGAGATAGTCGTATTCCAAATAAAATCCTGTCGTTTCCATTGAAACGTTCCTCGATTTAGAAGGAGACGTCATAGAATCCATAGTTTTTCATAGGGACGAAGTTTCTGTGTTTATTCGTCAATATGAGGGCGCGAGGAATACAGTAAAGAAGGAATAGTGCATCGGAAAGGAGGTAGTCGTATCCCAAAAGAAAATCCTGTCGTTTCCATAGAAACGTTCCTCGATTTAGAAGGAGCCGTCATAGAATCCGTAGTTTTTCATAGGGACGCAATTTCTGTGTTTAGTCGTCAATATGAGGTCGCGAGTAATGCCGTAAAGAAGGAATAGTGAAACGGAAAGGAGATAGTCGTATCCCAAATGAAAATCCTGTCTTTCCATAGAAACGTTCATCGATTTAGAAAGAGACGTCATAAAATCCATTGTTTTTCACAGGGACGCAATTTCTGTGTTTATTCGTCAATGTGAGGGGGCGTGGGATGCAGTAAAGAAGGAATATTGCATCGGAAAGGAGGTAGCCCTATCCCAAAATAAAATCCTGTCGTTTCCCTAGAAACGTTCCTCGATTTAGAAGGAGACGTCATAGAATCCATATTTTTTCATAGGGACGCAATTTCTGTATTTATTCGTAAATTTGTGGGCGCAAGGAATGCAGTAAAAAAAGGAATAGTGCATCGGGAATGAGATAGTCGTATCCCAAATGAAAATCCTGTCGTTTCCATAGAAACGTTCCTCGATTTAGAAGGAGATGTCATGGATTCCATTGTTTTTCATAGGGACGCAATTTCTGTGTTTATTCGTCAATGTGAGGGTGCGAGGAATGCAGTAAAGAAGGAATAGTGCATCGGAAAGGAGATAGTCGTATCCCAAAATAATATCCTGTCGTTTCCGTAGAAACGTTCCTCGATTTAGAAAGAGATGTCATAGAATCCATAGAATTTCATAGGGACACAATTTCCGTGTTTATTCGTGAATGTGTGGGCGCGAGGAATGCAGTAAAGAAGAAATAGTTCATCACAAAGTAGATAGTCGTTTCCCAAAAGAAACTCCTGTCGTTTCCATAGAAACGTTCCTCGATTTAGAAGGAGACGTCATAGAATCCATATTTTTTCATAGGGACGAAATTTCTGTATTTATTCGTAAATTTGAGGGCGCAAGGAATGCAGTATAAAAAGGAATAGTGCATCGGAAAGGAGATAGTCGTATCCCAAATGAAAATCCTGTCGTTTCCATAGAAACGTTCCTCGATTTAGTAGGAGATGTCATGGAATCCATTGTTTTTCATAGGGACGCAATTTCTGTGATTATTCGTCAATGTGAGGGCGCGAGTAATGCCGTAAAGAAGGAATAGTGAATCGGAAAGGACATAGTCGTATCCCAAAATATAATCCTGTCGTTTCCATTGAAACGTTCCTCTATTTAGAAGGAGACGTCATAGAATCCATAGTTTTTAATAGGGACGCGATTTCTGTGTTTATTCGTCAATATGAGGGCGGGAAGGATGCAGTAAAGAAGGAATAGTGCATCGGAAAGGAGATAGTCGTATCCCAAAAGAAAATCCTGTCGTTTCCATAGCAACTTTCCTCGATTTAGAAGGTGACGTCATAGAATCCATAGTTTTTCATAGGGACACAATTTCTGTGTTTATTCGTCAATGTGAGGGCGCGAGGAATGCAGTAAAGAAGGAATAGTGCATCGGAAAGGAGATAGCGGTATCCCAAAAGAGAATCCTGTCGTTTCCATAGAAACGTTCCTCGATTTAGAAGGAGACGTCGTAGATCCATAGTTTATCATAGGGACGCAATTTCAGTGTTTAGTCGTCAATGTGTGCGCGCGAGGAATCCAGTAAAGAAGGAATAGTGCATCGGAAAGGAGATAGTCGTATCCCAAATAAAATCCTGTCGTTTCCATTGAAACGTTCCTCGATTTAGAAAGAGACGTCATAGAATCCATAGTTTTTCATAGGGACGAAGTTTCTGTGTTTATTCGTCAATATGAGGGCGCGAGGAATGCAGTAAAGAAGGAATAGTGCATCGGAAAGGAGATAGTCGTATCCCAAAAGAAAATCCTGTCGTTTCCATAGAAACGTTCCTCGATTTAGAAGGAGCCGTTATAGAGTCCGTGGTTTTTCATAGGGACGCAATTTCTGTGTTTATTCTTCAATGTGAGTTCGCGAGGAATGCAGTAAAGAAGGTATAGTGCATCGGAAAGGAGATAGTCGTATCCCAAATAAAATCCTGTCGTTTCCATTGAAACGTTCCTCGATTTAGAAGGAGATGTCATAGAATCCATAGTTTTTCATAGGGACGAAGATTCTGTGTTTATTCGTCAATATGAGGGCGCGAGGAATGCAGTAAAGAAGGAATAGTGCATCGGAAAGGAGATAGTCGTATCCCAAAGGAAAATCCTGTCGTTTCCATAGAAACGTTCCTCGATTTAGAAGGAGCCGTCATAGAATCCGTAGTTTTTCATAGGGACGCAATTTCTGTGTTTAGTCGTCAATATGAGGTTGCGAGTAATGCCGTAAAGAAGGAATAGTGAAACGGAAAGGAGATAGTCGTATCCCAAAAGAAAATCCTGTCGTTCCCATAGAAACGTTCCTCGATTTAGAAGGAGACGTCATAGAATCCATATATTTTCATAGGGACGAAATTTCTGTGTTTATTCGACTATGTGTGGGCGCGAGGCATCCAGTAAAGATGGAATAGTGCATCGGAAAGGAGATAGCCGTATCCCAAAAGCCAATCCTGTCGTTTCCATACAAATGTTCCTCGATTTACAAGGTGACGTCTTAGAATCCATAGTTTTTCATAGGGACGCAATTTATGTGTTTATTCCTCAATGTGACGGCCCGAGGAAAGCAGTAAAGAAGGAATAGTGTATCGGAAAGCAGATAGTCGTATCCCAAAAGATAATCCTGTCGTTTCCTTAGAAACGTTCCTCGATTTAGAAGGAGACGTCACGAATCCATAATTTTTCATAGGGACGCAATTCCTGTGTTTATTCGTCAATGTGAGGGCGCAAGGAATCCAGAAAAGTAGGAATAGTGCATCGGAAATTAGATTTTCGTATCCCAAAAGAAAATCCTGTCGTTTCCATAGAAACATTCCTCGATTTAGTAATAGACGTCATAGAATACATAGTTTTTTATAGGGACGCAGTTTCTGTGTTTATTTGTCAATGTGAGGGCGTGAGGAATGCAGTAAAGAAGGAATAGTGCATCGGAAAGGAGATAGTCGTATCCCAAAAGGTAATCCTCTCGTTTCCATAAAAACGTTCCTCGATTTAGGAGGAGACGTCATAGAATCCATAGTTTTTCATAGGGACGCAATTTCTGTGTTTATTCGTCAATATGAGGGCACGAGGAATGCAGTAAGGAAGGAATAGTGCATCGGAAAGGAGATAGTCGTATCCCAAAATAAAATCCTTTCGTTTCCATAGAAACGTTCCTCGATTTAGAAGGAGACGTCATAGAATCCGTAGATTTTCATAGGGACGCAATTTTTGTGTTTATTCCTCAGTGTGAGGGCGCGAGGAATTTTGTAAAGAATGAATAGTGCATCGGGAAGGAGATAGCCGTATCCCAAAAGAAAATCTTGTCGTTTCCATAGCAACGTTCCTCGTTTTAGAAGGAGACGTCATAGAATCCATAGTTTTTCATAGGGACGCAATTTATGTGTTTATTCGTCAATGTGAGGGCGCGAGGAATGCAGTAAAGAAGGAATAGTGCATCGCAAAGGAGATAGCGGTATCCCAAAAGAGAATCCTGTCGTTTCCATAGAAACGTTCCTCGATTTAGAAGGAGACGTCGTAGATCCATAGTTTATCATAGGGACGCAATTTCAGTGTTTAGTCGTCAATGTCTGCGCGCGAGGAATCCAGTAAAGGAGGAATAGTGCATCGGAAAGGAGATAGTCGTATCCCAAAATAAAATCCTTTCGTTTCCATAGAAACGTTGCTCGATTTAGAAGGAGACGTCATAGAATCCGTAGATTTTCATAGGGACGCAATTTCTGTGTTTATTCCTCAGTGTGAGGGCGCGAGGAATTTTGTAAAGAATGAATAGTGCATCGGAAAGGAGATAGCCGTATCCCAAAAGAAAATCTTGTCGTTTCCATAGCAACGTTCCTCGTTTTAGAAGGAGACGTCATAGAATCCATAGTTTTTCATAGGGACGCAATTTCTGTGTTTATTCGACAATGTGTGGGCGCGAGGATTGCAGTAAAGAAGGAATAGTGCATCGGAAAGGAGATAGTCGTATCCCAAAAGAAAATCCTGTCGTTTCCATAGAAACGTTCCCCGATTTAGAAGGAGACGTCGTAGAATCTATGGTTTTTCATAGGGACGCAATTTCTGTGATTGTTCGTCAATGTGAGGGCGCGAGGAATGCAGTAAGGAAGGAATAGTGCATCGGAAAGGAGATAGTCGTATCCCAATAGATAATCCTCTCGTTTCCATGGAAACGTACCTCGATTTAGAAGGAGACGTCATAGAGTCCATAGTTTTTCATAGGGACGCAATTTCTGTGTTTATTCGTCAATATGAGGGCACGAGGAATGCAGTAAAGAAGGAATAGTGCATGGAAAAGGAGATAGTCATATCCCAAAATAAAATCCTGTCGTTTCCATAGAAACGTTCCTCGATTTAGTAGGAGACGTCATAGAATCCGTAGATTTTCATAGGGACGCAATTTCTGTGTTTATTCTTCAGTGTGAGGGCGCGAGGAATGCTGTAAAGAATGTATAGTGCATCGGAAAGGAGATAGTCGTATCCCAAAGAAAATCCTGTCGTTTCCATAGAAACGTTACTCGATTTAGAAAGAGACGACGTAGAATCTGTAGTTTTAGATGGGGACGCAATTTCTGTGTTTATTCGTCAATGTGTGGGCAAGGAGAATGCAGTAAAGAAGGAATAGTGCATCGGAAAGGAGATAGCCGTATTCCAAAAGAAAATCCTGCTGATTCCATAGAAACGTTCCTCGATTTAGATGGAGACGTCATAGAATCCATAGTTTTTCGTAGAGACCCAATATCTGTGATTATTCGTCTATGTGTGGACGCGTGGAATGCAGTAAAGAAGGAATAGTGCATAGGAAAGGAAATAGTCGTATGCCAAAATTAAATCCTGTCGTTTCAATAGAAACGTTCCTCGATTAAGAAGGAGATGTCATAGAATCCATAGTTTTTCATTGGGACGCAATTTCTGTGTTTATTCGTCAATGTGTGGGCGCGACGAATGCAGTAAAGAAGGAATAGTGCATCAGAAAGGAGATAGTCGTACCCCAAAATAAAATCCTGTCGTGTCCGTAATAACGTTCCTCGATTTAGAAGGAGACGTCATAGAATCCATAGATCTTCATAGGGATGCTATTTCTGTGTTGATTCGTCAATGTAAGGGTGCGAAAAATGCAGTAAAGAAGGAATAGTGCATCGGAAAGGAGATAGTCGTATCCCATAAGACAATCCTGTCGTTTCCATAGAAACGTTCCCCGATTTAGAAGGAGACGTCGTAGAATCTATAGTTTTTCATAGGGACTCAATTTCTGTGTTCATTCGTGAATGTGAGGGCGCGAGGAATGCAGTAAAGGGGAATAGTGCATCGGAAAGGAGATAGCCGTATCCCAAAAGAAAATCCTGTCGTTTCCATAGAAACGTTCATCGATTTACAAGGAGACGTCATAGAATCCATAGTTTTTCATAGGGACGCAATTTATGTGTTTATTCCTCAATGTGACGGCCCGAGGAAAGCAGTAAAGAAGGAATAGTGTATCGGAAAGCAGATAGTCGTATCCCAAAAAGATAATCCTGTCGTTTCCTTAGAAACGTTCCTCGATTTAGAAGGAGACGTCACGAATCCATAATTTTTCATAGGGACGCAATTCCTGTGTTTATTCGTCAATGTGAGGGCGCGAGGAATCCAATGAAGTAGGAATAGTGCATCGGAAATTAGATTTTCGTATCCCAAAAGAAAATCCTGTCGTTTCCATAGAAACATTCCTCGATTTAGTAATAGACGTCATAGAATACATAGTTTTTTATAGGGTCGCAGTTTCTGTGTTTATTTGTCAATGTGAGGGCGTGAGGAATGCAGTAAAGAAGGAATAGTGCATCGGAAAGGAGATAGTCGTATCCCAAAAGATAATCCTCTCGTTTCCATAGAAACGTTCCTCGATTTAGATGGAGACGTCATAGAATCCATAGTTTTTCATAGGGACGCAATTTCTGTGTTTATTCGTCAATATGAGGGCACGAGGAATGCAGTAAGGAAGGAATAGTGCATCGGAAAGGAGATAGTCGTATCCCAAAATAAAATCCTTTCGTTTCCATAGAAACGTTCCTCGATTTAGAAGGAGACGTCATAGAATCCGTAGATTTTCATAGGGACGCAATTTCTGTGTTTATTCTTCAGTGTGAGGGCGCGAGGAATTTCGTAAAGAATGAATAGTGCATCGGAAAGGAGATAGCCGTATCCCAAAAGAAAATCTTGTCGTTTCCATAGCAACGTTCCTCGTTTTAGAAGGAGACGTCATAGAATCCATAGTTTTTCATAGGGACGCAATTTATGTGTTTCTTCGTCAATGTGAGGTACCGAGGAAAGCAGTAAAGAAGGAACAGTGTATCGGGAAGGAGATAGTCGTATCCCAAAGGAAAATCCTGTTGTTTCCTTAGAAACGTTCCTCGATATAGAAGGAGACGTCATGGAATCCATAGATTTTCATAGGGACGCAATTTCTGTGTTTGTTCGTCAATGTGAGGGCGCGAGGAATGCAGTAAAGATGGAATAGTGCATCGGAAATTAGATACTCGTATCCCAAATGAAAATCCTGTCGTTTCCACAGAAACGTTCCTCGATTTAGAAGGAGACGTCATAGAATCCATTGTTTTTCACAGGGACGCAATTTCTGTGTTTATTCGCCAATTTGAGGGCGCGGCGAATGCAGTAAAGAAGGATAAGTGCACAGGAAAGGCGATAGCCGTATTCCAAAAGAAAATCTTGTTGATTCCATAGAAACGTTCCTCGATTTAGAAAAGGACATCATAGAATCCGTAATTTTAGATGGGGACGCAATTTCTGTGTTTATTCGTCAATGTGAGGGCGCGAGGAATGCAGCAAAGAAGGAAAAGTGCATCGGAAAGGAGATAGTCGTATCCCAAAAGAAAATCCTGTCGTTTCCATAGAAACGTTTCTCGATTTAGAAGGAGCCGTTATAGAATCCGTAGTTTTTCATAGGGATGCAATTTCTGTGTTTAGTCGTCAATGTGAGGTCGCGAGTAATGCCGTAAAGAAGGAATAGTGAAACGGAAAAGAGATAGTCGTATCCCAAAAGAAAATCCTGTCGTTCCCATAGAAACGTTCCTCGATTTACAAGGAGACGCCATAGAATCCATAGTTTTTCATAGGGACGCAATTTCTGTGTTTATTCGTCAATGTGAGGGCGCGGGGAATGCAGTAAAGAAGAAATAGCCCATCGGAAAGGAGATAGTCGTAGCCCAAAAGCCAATCCTGTCGTTTCCATACAAACGTTCCTCGATTTAGAAGGAGACTTCATAGAATCCATAGTTTTTCATAGGGACGCAATTTCTTTGTTTATTCGTCAATGTGAGGGCGCGAGGAATGCAGTAAAGAAGGTACAGTGCATCGGGAAGGAGATAGCCGTATCCCAAAAGCAAATCCTGTCGTTTCCATACAAACGTTCCTCGATTTAGAAGGAGACGTCATAGAATCCATAGTTTTTCATAGGGACGCAATTTCTTTGTTTATTCCTCAATGTGACGGCCCGAGGAAAGCAGTAAAGAAGGAATAGTGTATGGGAAAGGAGATAGTCGTATCCCAAAGTAAAACCTGTCGTTTCCATAGAAACGTTCCTCGTTTTAGAAGGAGATGTCATAGAATCCATAGGTTTTCATTGGGACGCAATTTCTGTGTTTATTCGTCAATGTGAGGGCGCGAGGAATACAGTAAAGAAGGAATAGTGCATCGGAAAGGAGATAGTCGTATCCCTAAAGCAAATCCTGTCGGTTCCGGTGAAACGTACCTCGATTTAGAAGGAGACGTCATATATTCCATAGATTTTCATAGGGACGCAATTTCTGTGTTTATTCGACAATGTGTGGGCGCGAGGATTGCAGTAAAGAAGGAATAGTGCATCGGAAAGGAGATAGTCGTATCCCAAAAGAAAATCCTGTCGTTTCCATAGAAACGTTCCCCGATTTAGAAGGAGACGTCGTAGAATCTATGGTTTTTCATAGGGACGCAATTTCTGTGTTCATTCGTCAATGTGAGGGCGCGACGAATGCAGTAAAGAAGGAATAGTGCATAGGAAAGGCGATAGCCGTATTCCAAAAGAAAATCCTGTTGATTCCATAGAAACGTTCCTCGATTCAGAAAAGGACATCATAGAATCCGTAACTTTAGATGGGGACGCAATTTCTGTGTTTTTTTCGTCAATGTGAGGGCGCGAGGAATGCAGTAGACAAGGAATAGTGCATCGGAAAGGAGATAGTCGTATGCCAAAAGAAAATCCTGCTGATTCCATAGAAACGTTCCTCGATTTAGATGGAGACGTCATAGAATCCATAGTTTTTCGTAGAGACCCAATATCTGTGATAATTCGTCAATGTGTGGACGTGTGGAATGCAGTAAAGAAGGAATAGTGCATAGGAAAGGAAATAGTCGTATGCCAAAATCAAATCCTGTCGTTTCCATAGGAACGTTCCTCGATTAAGAAGGAGATGTCATAGAATCCATAGTTTTTCATTGGGACGCAATTTCTGTGTTTATTCGTCAATGTGAGGTCGCGAGGAATGCAGTAAAGAAGGAATAGTGCATCGGAAAAGAGATAGTCGTATCCCCTAAGACAATCCTGTCGTTTCCATAGAAACGTTCCCCGATTTAGAAGGAGACGTCGTAGAATCTATAGTTTTTCATAGGGACTCAATTTGTGTGTTCATTCGTCAATGTGAGGGCGCAAGGAATGCAGAAAAGAGGGAATAGTGCATCGGAAAGGAGATAGACGTATCCCAAAAGAAAATGCTGTCGTTTCCATAGAAACGTTCCCCGATTTAGAAAGAGACGTCGTAGAATCTATAGTTTTTCATAGGGACTCAATTTCTGTGTTCATTCGTCAATGTGAGGGCGCGAGGAATGCAGTAAAGAAGGAATAGTGCATCGGAAAAGAGATAGTCGTATCCCATAAGAAAATCCTGTCGTTTCCATAGAAAAATTCCATGATTTAGATGGAGACGTCATAGAATCCAGTTTTTCATAGGGACCCAACTTCTGTGTTTATTCGTCAATGTGAGGGCGCGAGGAATGCAGTAAAGAAGGTATAGTGCATCGGAAAGGAGATGGCCGTATCCCAAAAGCCAGTCCTGTCGTTTCCATAGAAATGTTCCTCGATTTAGAATGAGACGTCATAGAATCCATAGAATTTCATAGGGACGCAATTTCCGTGTTTATTCGTGAATGTGTGGGCGCGAGGATGCAGTAAAGAAGAAATAGTTCATCAGAAAGGAGATAGTCGTATCCCAAAAGAAAATCCTGTCGTTTCCATGGAAACGTTCCTCGATTTAGAAGGAGACGTCGTAGAATCCATAATTTTTCATAGGTACGCAATTTCTGTGTTTAAACGACAATGTCTGGGCGGGAGGTATGCCGTAAAGAAGGAATAGTGCATCGGAAAGGAGATAGTCGTATCCCAAAAGAAAATCCTGTCGTTTCCGTAGAAACGTTCCTCGATTTAGAAGGACACGTCATAGAATCCATAGATCTTCATAGGGATGCTTATTCCGTGTTTATTCGTCAATGTGATTGGCGAGGAATGCAGTAAAGAAGGAATAGTGCATCGGAAAGGAGATAGTCGTATCCCATAAGAAAATCCTGTCGTTTCCATAGAAAAATTCCTCGATTTAGAAGGAGACGTCACAGAATCCATTGTTTTTCATAGGGACGCAATTTCTGTGTTTATTCGTGAATGTTTGGGCGCGAGGAATGCAGTAAAGAAGGAATAGTGCATCGGAAAGGAGATAGGCGTATCCCAAAATAAAATCCTGTCGTTACCGTAGAATCGTTCCTCGATATGGATGGAGACGTTATAGAATCTATAGATTTTCATAGGGACGCAATTTCTGTGTTTATTCGACAATGTGTGGGCGCGAGGAATGCAGTAAAGAAGGAATAGTGCATCGCAAAGGAGATAGTCGTATCCCAAAAGAAGATCCTGTCGTTTCCATAGAAACGTTCCTCGATTTAGAAATAGACGTCGTAGAATTTTTAGTTTTTCATAGGGACGCAAATTCCGTGTTCATTCAACAATGTGAGGGCGCGAGGAAAGCAGTAAAGAAGGAATAGTGCATCGGAAAGGAGATAGCCGTATCCCAAAAGACAATCCTGTCATTTCCATAGAAACGTTCCTCGATTTAGAAGGAGACGTCATAGAATCCATAGTTTTTCATAGTGACGCAATTTCTGTGTTTATTCGTCAATGTGAGGGCGCGAGGAATGCAGTAAAGAATGAATATTGCATCGGAAAGGAGGTAGCCCTATCCTAAAATAAAATCCTGTCGTTTCCATAGAAACGTTCCTCGATTTAGAATGAGACGTCATAGAATCCATAGTTTTTCATAGGGACGCAATTTCTGTGTTTGTTCGGCAATGTGAGGGCGCGAGTAATACAGTAAAGAAGGAATAGTGCATCGGAAAGGAGATAGTCGTATCCCAAAATAAAATCCTATCGTTTCCGTAGAAACGTTCTTCGATTTAGAAGGAGACGTCATAGAATCCATAGAGTTTCGTAGGGACGCAATTTCCGTGTTTATTCGTCAATGTGTGGGCGCCAGGAACGCAGCAAAGAAGTAATAGTTCATCAGAAAGGAGATAGTCGTATCCCAAAAGAAAATCCTGTCGTTTGCATAGAAACGTTCCTCGATTTAGAAGGAGACGTCATAGAATCCATATTTTTTCATAGGGACGCACTTTCTGTATTTATTCGTCAATGTGAGGGCGCGAGGAATGCAGGAAAAAGGAATAGAGATCGGAAAGGAGATAGCGGTATCCGAAAAGAAAATGCTGTCGTTTCCATAGAAACTTTACTCGATTTAGAAAGAGACGTCATTGAATCCACAGTTTTTCACAGGGACGCAAATTCTGTGTTTATTCGTCAATGTGTGGGCGCGAGGAATTCAGTAAAGAAGGAATAGTGCATCGGAAAGGAGATAGTCGTATCCCAAATGAAAATCCTGTGGTTTCCGTAGAAACGTTCCTCGATTTAGAAGGAGTCGTCATAGAATCCATAGATTTTCATAGGGTCGCAATTTCTGTGTTTATTCGTCAATGTGAGGGCGCGAGGAATGCAGTAAAGAAGGAATAGTGCATCGGAAAGGTGATAGTCGTATCCCAAAAGAAAATCCTATCGTTTCCATAAAAACGTTCTTCGATTTAGAAGGAGACGTCATAGAATCCATTGTTTTTCATAGGGACGCAATTTCTGTGGTTATTCTTCAATGTGAGGGCGTGAGGCGTCCAGTAAAGAAGGAATAGTGCATCGGAAAGGAGATAGTCGTATCCCAAAAGAAAATCCTGTCGTTTCCATAGAAACGTTCCTCGATTTAGAAGGAGTCGTCATAGCAACCACAGTTATTCATAGGGACGCAATTTCTGTATTTATTCGTCAATGTGAGGACGCGAGTAATGCAGTAAACATGGAAAAGTGAATCGGAAAGGAGGTAAGCGTATCCCAAAGGATAATCCTGTCGTTTCCATAGAAACGTTCCTCAATTAAGAAGGAGACGTCATAGAATCCATAGTTTTTCATAGTGACGCAATTTCTGTGTTTATTCGTCAATGTGAGGGCGCGAGGATTGCAGTAAAGAAGGAATAGTGCATCGGGAAGGAGATAGCCGTATCCCAAAATGCAATCCTGTCGTTTCCATAGAAACGTTCCTCGATTTAGAAGGAGACGTCATAGAATCCATAGTTTTTCAAAGGGACGCAATTTATGTGTTTATTCGTCAATGTGTGGGCCTCAGGTAAGCCGTAAAGAAGGAATAGTGCATCGGAAAGGAGATAGTCGTATCCCAAAAGAAAATCCCTTCGTTTCCATAGAAACGTTCCTCGATTTAGAAGGAGTCGTAATGGAATCCATAGTTTTTCATAGGGACGCAATTTCTGTGTTTATTCGTCAATGTGAGGGCGCGAGGAATCCAGTAAAGTAGGAATAGTGCATAGGAAATTAGATAGTCTTATCCCAAAAGAAAATCCTTTTGTTTACATAGAAACGTTCCTCGATTTAGTAGGAGACGTCATAGAGTACATAGTTTTTCATAGGGACGCAGTTTCTGTGTTTATTTGTCAATGTGAGGACGCGCGGAATGCAGTAAAGAAGGAATAGTGCATCGGAAAGGAAATAGTCGTATCCCAAAATAAAATCCTGTCTTTTCCATATAAACGTTCCTCGATTTAGAAGGAGATATCATAGAATCCATAGTTTTTCATAGGGACGCAATTTCTGTGTTTATTCGTCAATGTGTGGGCGCGAGGAATGCAGTAAAGAAGGAATAGTGCATCGGAAAGGAAATATCCGTATCCCAAAAGAAAATCCTGTCGTTTCCATATAAACGTTCCTCGATTTAGAAGGAGACGTCATAGAATCCATAGTTTTTCATACGGACGCAATTTCTGTGTTTATTCTTCAATGTGAGGGCGCGAGGTATGCAGTAAAGAAGGAATAGTGCATCGGAAAGGAGATAGCCGTATCCCAAAAGAAAATCTTGTCGTTTCCATAGAAACGTTGCTCGATTTAGAAGGAGACGTCATAGAATCCATAGTTTTTCATAGGGACGCAATTTCTGTGTTTATTCGTCAATGTGAGGGCGCGAGGAATGCAGTAAAGAAGGAATAGTGCATCGGAAAAGAGATAGCCGTATCCCAAAAGAAAATCCTGTCGTTTGCATAGAAACGTTCCTCGATTTAGAAGGTACAACGATATGTTTACGTAATGTGTATACATAAACATACAGTTATAAATGTCCCCGTTCGTAGTCTCTAATTATAACAATATGTTACTTTTGTGCTGTAACATATAGCTATAATCAGTGGTGGAAACATATTTGCGAACGCCGACCGTGTGCGGCTGTTTCTTGTTGGATCGTCTGATCAGTCGGAAGTTGCATTGAGAGGAGAGTAAATGCCTATTCAAAATATAATTATTTTGGATAGATCAACATGAATTTCCTAAGGGACCGTTGTTTATCATGCATTTACCAGTAGAATATGGCGCGGAGAAAATATTTCGCCGCATGCAACTTCCATCCGAACTCGACGAAAGAATCCGTGACTGTGAACTCTCTATTTGGCAGAAACATATAGAAAATTAAATAATTTCATGAAGAAGTGCGACACAGATTCTATAGTAAATGAATAGTCCATACACTAGTTCCATTTAACTCTGAATTTATGGCAATTAATAGACGAACTTACACTGCAATGACGGATTTAACATGGATGCCGTTTTGACTGGCGCTTCTCTTAATGAAAGCAATTCCTTTGACGTTTTCACATACACGTCGCACAATAAATCTACTGCTAGGCACTTTTAGTATTACACATTTACTTTACACTAGAACAATATTAATTTTAACAATAATAATACGGCGGCAAGACTTGCGCGTCTGACACAAGTTACAGGAGACAAGAGAAGAATGAGTAACTGTTCATTGAGAATATCTCGTACCTCAAAAAAAAATGTGTAAATATGTTCTTCTTCTGTCCGTTTTTCGCGCCGCTGTTTTTCAGTCAATAACTCACTGCATCTCTGACGGCGCTTCGACAATAAACAAGTTACGTCACAGGTCGTTCACCTTTTACATTCTCGCAACATTATTTGCTAACTGTAGCTGTTGCCGAGCGACTGCTCGATTAGTGAATGATTTAAAATGATAAGACAATCACATAATGTTACATTGCCTTTCATGGTAATCTTGGAAATCAAGGAGATTACCAAGATTCACATGTCGCCGTTAACATTATGGGATTGAGTACTTTACAGATTTACATTGATCAAACACAGTATTCCTGCCATTTGATTATTAGGATTACACAAATATGGTGATCTCTCATTCATAGACAAAGACAGTTCTTAAGGTAAAGATACACAAAAAAAAAATTAAAAACTAAGACAGTAAATCTACGAAGTTTACAATGGACATTATACATTATACTCATTACAGTCTTTTTTTTTTTTTTTTTTTTTTTTTTTTTTTTTTTTTTTTTTTTACAGAGTTCATACCGACCATCTTTGTGGCCTCAAGTTATTGTCCAGAGCTCATAGGCTCTTCGCTCCTGAAAGAAAACACATAGGATTCATCTTTTTATACGCACATAATTCTCACACATGGAATTTCTCACACGTGTCCATTTTTATACACATATAATTCTCACACATGGAATTTCTCACACGTGTCCATTTTTCATTGCTCACTAGTTGTCATGATTTTTACGCTTTCACTGTTTGTGTATTGACAGGTAAGTTAAAATTTGATTCTTCTCCAGGTGAAGCTTATGCCTTGAGAAGTTGGATCGCTAGTTTGCGGTCTCCGAGTAGAAAACTTTTCATCAGCTCTGGCGGGCGAGTCTCACTCGCACGTTACGTACACACGTTACATGTAACAAAAGAAATATAAATACCCATTAGTCTAAAAACTAAGCTTAAATCTATTTTAGGACTTGGGATTCATAGGAATTTGACTTTGTCACTATTCGCGTGTGGTTTGGCTGTTCACATTTCATCCACGGGATATAACATTAGCATAGTATGTGATATGTTGTGAACTCATATAAAAGTCTTTTGTTTTGGGAGCGGCTTTCTTGGAAAGTCCGTTTCGTCGAACTGCAACGGGAGTGCTGTGCTAGTACATCACTTTAAATTTAACGCGTTTGTTGCGTCGATGTACGTTGACACAGGCTGATTGTTAGAGCTGAATCGCAACTCGAGGCGCTCACTAGCCTCCACGCGGTACTTCAGCTTTTCCTCGCACGGTTCAGTGAACACGTTGCGTCGATGGTGTTGTGGTATTTTGTGGTTTGCTGAGCTGGTGCGGAGGGACAAGGATTGCCAGGGACAGAGACTCCATTGAAACCATCCCTGTCTCCACATTTTCCAGCCGATTTTGAGGTAGGCTAGTGCTCGCACTTTGCAAAGCAGCTAACACACTTGGTTTCCGATGCACTGCACGTAATCACATCACCGCCTTCGGTTACACAACCGGACTATCATTGTCCGTCGGCCTATCTGCACGTTTAACACTTTTTTCTTAATCGTGTCTGTGGCAGACTTCCACACCATTTTAAGCCTTCACTTATACACTACTATGTACACAATTTTTTTACAGTTTATAATCAAATAGTTTGTCTCACTTTGAAGCTTGCTAAGTGAGAGCTTTGATTATCATGTCCATTTCAATTTCTGTTGCTTTGTTGGTAACTACCTTAACATTTAGCTTTACATTGTTCCTCATCTTTCTCTAAGACTAATTATGCTTTTAGTTCACAGTCACAATACATTAGTTTCTCCGATCTGTTAGCAATTATTATTATTTTAATTCATTTCAATCGTTCTTTCTATTTATTAGATTCATTAAAGTTATCACTGTCATTTCAACAAAAATTCTCTTTGTACTAGATGTGAGGATCAATCAGTCACATTTGATTGCCCTCTCACATGAGAACAGAACACCATTCAAGAAAATTTCAAATTCCTTATCGCGATCTCGGTTTGCGTCTCGGATTGACTTTAAAAGGAAAAATAAAGACATTTCAAAACTAGCTTTTCCCGATTTCGTTCACGCGCTTCCTTTTGAAAATCGTATGCCAAACCAGCCTTCCACGTCAACCGCATTTCTCAATCTGTGACGTCAAGTCTACGGGACGGGTTTAGGCGGGTTAGGGTATTCACAAATTCAGAAGGAAGACATAGAGATAATAGTACATAGAAGAAGAAATCTAGCAAACAACTCCTTGTTCCTTATGACTCAGAAATTAATTTTCCTTTGCGCCGTACGTCTGCGTACACGCTCCAATTACAAACTAGCTACTTTGTTTTGCTGGCGGTTTCATTGTCATTTTATTCTCGCCTTGACGCCTGCTTGTGCTACACTGCATTGGCCTCTATATATGACCTTAAGTCATAATTGCTTTGTCCTTGCCACTTACACTCTTATACTTGGTATTTATTTCACTTATGGCTTTGAATGTATCTGTCCTGCGTATTGCAATTACAATTAATGCTACTTTGTTTATCTAGCTGAAGGATAGCGCTTTCGTGGTCATGTTGGTACTTACAAGTAACTCACATGCTTCGTAAACATTACGTTATTTTAATGCAGAGATGAACCTGTTCCAGATTTCTATGTACATTGGAACTTAATCTAGACATAGCTGACTTAGAAACTAGTTACACGTTTTCCTTTTTAGTGGGATCAGGAACCAATAATTGTCAAGCGACCCTTGTCCTTGACGAAAATAAATTTCGTTTCTGGATCATTGCTCCTTGAACTTAAAAAAAATTCTTACATACTATGTTTTATTTTCACTTCTTTAGCATTTCATATCGCAGAAGCCGGCTTTGTTAGGCACATCCTTCGCTTTATATTTCATTTCTCTCTCTTAAATATTATCTCCTTAAAACTAAATCTTAAAACTAGAGTTCTTGGAGTTGATCACTTTCTTTGTTAAACAAGAATATTTTTATTATTTATCAGCTTGTCTATACGTAAATTATGGCTCAAGATAACATATTTTAAATTGTCTGCTGTATATCAAGATAGACTCACTGTCGTGTAATATATTCTAAGCATTTTTTTTTTTTTTTACAAAGTCAAATCAGTTGTCACTTAGTCACTAGCGGCTAACCTTCTCTAGTCATTATAAAGCTTTCCTTTTGACTTATTCTGTAGCATGATATTTTTTAAGATCAGAGTGATGGTATAATCCTTTTATTTTTCCATTTGCGGGATCAGAAATCAGATAACAACCTGTATGCGGTATACGAAGGATCTCGTAAGGTCCCTCAAAAAGACTTTGCCATTTTCGATTTTTGTGTAAGAGTAACGATGGTTTAAAGTGTGTTTTTAGCAAGACCTTTTCGCCTACTTTATAAGTTAACATCTTATTAATATGTTTGTCATACGCCTTCTTGCGTAAATTGGCTTGGGTGGTCAACGTTGTTAGAGCTTGTCTTATCCTGGCGTCTAAACTAGCGCTTGTGTTGTTACACTTAGGAATTGAATTGACCTCGAACATCCTTGGACGGGTAATGTTGGAATTTTAATTAATGTACTAATTTGCTTATAGAAACATAAGGACATAGCATTAATATTTGCACCTGTATCTAGGATTACAGTCGTCAAAATTCCGGCTATAGGAAGTTTTGTCATAGCTTGCACTTGGTCATCTATCGGTTCATCACCGTCAGTTGTCTCTTTCTCTTGTAATAATTCTTGTCTCATGTCAATCCCGTCATTGTATCTCAGTACAAGTACGTCATGGTTAGTCTCTCCGTCGAAGTGGTGGCCCCCATTCTGTCTCACAGCATCACTTAGGGAGCTTTCAGATGCTAGACTTGGTTTTCCTGTTTGTGTGGTTTTGATTGGCCTTCATCATTAGAAAGTTCGACCAATCTGACATTATGAGAACACTGAGGAACAAAATTACTGTTATGCACAAACCTCGTGTCAAAATGTTGCTGCGTTTGTTCCGGTGTCCAATACGTGTTACTGTCTTCCGCGTTTGCGAAAAATACAGGGGGATTGTAATGCCTTCCCGGGGTCTGATGATTTTTATTACTATTATGGTTTCCGGAATTGTTACTGTGAAATCCACCTTCACACTGTGGGTTGCCGTTAAACTGTGTGTTCCTGTACATTCCCTGCGCTTGATTTTTACTAGGCGCGGAGTTGTATTGGTATGAGTGGGCGCTAACACACGGATTCCGTAGAACAAAACAGTGTAAAAATTTTAAGCATGAACGACTTATTTGAACAATTAACCAAACAAATTGCAGGGCAGAATGAGCAACTTCAAAATCAAAAGTCGGCAATCAGGTTAATCAGCTTAAGACACACGTTAATCAAATTAAAACACAGGTCAAAGATCAAGGAATTAAAATTAGTAAACAAATAGAACAAGTAGAACAAAAAATGGGTAATTTAAGTGCTGTGGTAAACAATATGAAATTTGAAATTGATACCATTAACAAAAATGTGGATACTATGCAGGAGGAAATTGGTAACATTAACAGTAGATTCGATGTTGAAATTTTAAACATCCAAGAGAGAGTAGAACCTCTGGTTGTAACTAAGGTAGACGAAAAAGTTTTCGGTCTTAAAACTGAGATCGTAAACGAATGTCAACACGGAATATCACAATTGAAAAAGGTAGTTTCGGACACTGAAAGAGATTTAGGTGAAAAAGTAACCGGATGTGTTCAAAATTGTACGAAAATTCAAGGCAAAATTTTCGATCTGGAGAACAAAATTAAAGATAGGCCTGGTGTGGTCTGTAATGGCGCACCAATTACGAAGCTGTTAGAAGGCGAGGAACGCTTCGTTCCAGCCAAGAAACATAACGGGTGGCATCCGTTAGATTTTATCAAAAATTGCGAGAGAGTATTTCCTGAGCACTTGTCTGATCAGGAAAAGATAAACGTAGTAATTAGCGCCTTAGCAGGTGACGCTAAGCGCTGGGGAATCAATTTAAATACCGAACGAATGACGTTCGAAGAATTCAGGCAAAGATTTACGGAAGAATATTGGTCTGAACAAAAGCAGGACCATTTATGGCGCGAGTTTATCATGGCCAAACAGCATGATAACCGGGGCAGGAATTCTTTGAAAGATTTCTGTGAGTATTGATACCGGAAATTGACACATCTAAGAGGCCGAAGATCAGACTCAGAAATTATCTGGGAGCTATATAAAAAGCTTCCAGAGGATTCAAAGAGGTATGTAGGAAGCAATCATCGCAGCTTCCAAGCATTTCTCGAAAGAGTCGAAGACGAAGACCATTGGCGCGAAAGTCGTGCCAATTATCAAAATTTTGGTAACCGCAATAACCGAAACCATGACGAAAGAAATGACGGCGATGGGTTTCGCGTCAATATGATACAGAGAGGAAGAGGCAGAGGAAGAGGCAGAGGAAATTATACAGGTCGCGGTCGAGAGTATACCGCGCAAAACAATAACGACGCGGGAAACTAATTTCCGCGAACGTTGCGGGCCAAACGGAAGCGGACAATACATACCGGCTCCGATTTAAGAAAGGATACCGGACCGACCGCAATGTAATGAGACAGGTTAGAGACGGGCGTGAAACGACGCAACGTGTTGTGGCGAGACAAGCGTCAGGTGCGGGCCAGCATGAGTCATCTCGGCCGTACAGAGCGCTCCAGGTTAACGGGCGAGTGGAACATCAGAGGGCAACGGCCCAGCCTAGCGAAACATCTGTTCGGAAGGAGGCCGTTAGCAATACGGCGGCAGTAGGTACGAACGTAGCCGTAAGAGATAATGAAAATTTTACGAGTGATAATTCCATGGCAAAGGAAACATTAAATGAGACTGTGAGTACACAGAGAGGTGCGGTTAGCAGTGTTTGCAATGAGATAAAGGGCGATAATGAATTAGCAGAAGTAACTGATTGGCATGTGCAGATCGACGATCTGTTCAAGGGCCTAAAGCAATGTGAGTGGGAGGATTTTAAGAAGGAGTATGAGGCGAAGAAATTAGTTAATTGAAAAGGAAATGATAGGGGCATCAATAAAGTGACGTGGCCCAAATTTGAAGAGGGGAGAATAAATAGCGCCGCGAAAAGTACGCGTGCTGCCGATAAGAGGAAGGTTAATGATAGGAAGGATTTGGAGGATGAAATCCTCAGCATTGATGAAGAAATAACTTCTGCTAACAATCCGCCAATAGTACAAGCTGCTACCGAGAGGCACCGTGGAGAAGGGGCAGATGATTACCTGAAAGTAATTAAAGTCCACGAGGATTACACTGAATATGAAGTCACAGTAGATGTAAATAAAGCTGATGATGAGGCCGTTTTGCCAAAAGAGGAGATTGAATTAAAATCCAAGCCTGACGACAATACCGAGGAAGAACTTAGTGCCTGTCTCAGAAAAGCTTTTATGTTAGAACCTGAAAGCGATCCAGAATGGTCGGATTCCGACGATAGTTCAGATGATGAAACATATGTAAATACAGACAAAATTGAATATACTAACTTTCCCTGTTGTGGAAAAGTAGCGTACTTAAATGAATCTGGTGTTGAGGAAGAGAGTAGTGATGACTCTAGTGAAGATGGATTTTCAGGTGTAAAAGAAAGTGAATATACTTTTACTGAAAGGGGGTATGAGAAAATCAGTGAAAATAAAGGGGATGCAATTAAGTACGATATTGTACCTAACGATGACGAAGTATCAAAACAAAATCCAGACGTTGAGACTGAACAAAGAAAGAAAGAGGCACCTGACGACTCTGTGTTTATTTTGCGAAGAGTTCAAGTAAGCAAAGACTTTGAACTCCAGAGGCCTAAAAAGCCACCAGACCTATGTGACTGTTTCATGAACTATAAAAGACTGCTTTGTTAATGAAGAGACTAGGGGGCAGGATGCTGTATTTGTATAGATTATTAATATTATGTATAACTTTATGGTTACTGTAACTCAGTGTTATCTGAAGTTGAATTATTGTTTTGTTGAATTAGAGCCTGGGGCAGATTCATATCGGATTTTGAGAATGTCATGAACACAATACATCATGAAACTACAGGATTCCCACCGGAAGAAATTTTGTTAGGTAGAAGTAGTAAAAGTTTAATTGAAGAAAAATTAGAGTTTCCACCTTGTACAAGTTTGGGATTGAATCAAAAGAAAGAATTGGTAATAAAAAGGGCAAAGCAAAAAGCTGAATCTAGATCTAGAAGACACGATAAAAATCTAAAAGTTTCAAAATTTAAAATTGAAGATTATGTTCTTTTAAAACCTCACGAAAAATCTAGCGAACTAAACCATGAAATTTCAAAATTTAAATATATTTATAATGGACCATATATAATACAGAATATTCCACACGATAATGCCTACTACCTAATCTACCCAAAATCCAAAAGACCTTTAGGTGTAAGAAATATTGTGGACCTGAAACTGTATGTTCCCAGGAACGAGTAATTGTGCTGTATCTTATGCTGAAACCAAGTTATTTGAAATGTAACTAATCTTTGTAAATGTTTGTATACCATTGAAAGTTTGCTAATGTAGTTATGTGAGTTTCAGATTACCAATTGTACTGTAACTGTAAAAATGTATGGAGGAAAGGACTGAAAAGAAAGGATAAATGATATCAGACAGATAAAAAATGGAACTGTCAAAAATGAAATTGGGCAGTGTATGAACCAGAATATGAAGGACTGCCAAATACCAATGAGGACAGATAAATAGTCGATGGAAAATTGTAAATGTAATCCAGAGGATGTGACAATATGAAGTGAAAAGGACTGCCCAAATCCGCATAATAGGCAGCGAATATGTGTAGATAATTTTCTGAAAATTTTGTGTGTGTGTTTTGTTTAGTAAGTTAAGAAATGGACTGCTATTCAAAGCAAGCAGCGACAAATTATCGTATAGTGTATACGAAATATGCATTTGTTTTTGTAGTTAAATGTTTGTATTCCAGGATTTTAAATTATTTCTTTGAGAAATTTGGGAAAAAATGATTAAATTGCTGTTTTAGTAATGTTATGATGGGAAGTTGGACTGTGCAAAAAGGCACTTAAGTAAATAACGAGAAATTGGTCTTGGTGTATTGAGAAAGTATGAACCTATATACAGTGAGTGAAAAGGAAATATGTAGTGTAAATCTTCTTGGACATTTACGTAAAGATTCAGAACCAATGTATAATTGTTAAATTTAGTGTTCCCATAAAATTTAGACTTAAGAAAATTTTCTGGAAACAGGGGCATGTGTAACAATAATAACCTATAATAATTTTTTTCTTTATGAATTTAGATAAATTTTTCTTTCTGAATTTATGTAAAATAATGTAAGTAATGTTGTGAATTTCTTTTTCTTTTCGTGTCATGTTAAAGAAAACTGTAAACAACTTTTGAAATGAATGTTATTATTTATGTTAGATTTCAAGCAATTTGATAACCAAAAGGAAATGTATTTTATGTTAAAACTATTGTAAGATGTGAAAATTGTAATTTACACACTTGGTCCATACGTAGGTAATGCATTAGAATATGTGTAGTAGAAAACCTGTGGTGAATACCCTACCTGTAGGGGAGCGGGAAAAGGTGGATGCAGGCGAGCGCGGGAAAACGCACACTGGCGCGGTTCGGCACAACGGGCTCAGTATTACAGTCGGAGTTGGGTATCGGTCGGAGGAACATGTACCGTACTGAGGAGGCTATCGAGGAAAAGTGAATTCCATTAAGCCTCGGATGGGCCGATTCCGACGACTACTTGGCATGGCTATATTCTTAGGCACAAAATTGGAAAGATTACGACGCTAAGAAGAAGGAAAGTGCCGATGCAGTGAGAGCCTTAGCCGTGCTTGTATGTGTGCTGTGCTGCCCGCTATCTCGCTGCCCGCCATACGCCGCACCGACGTACACAGGTCAAACATTTATTTCATCTTTAGAAGTGTATCTGTGTGGACCAGTGTCGAAACTGTTCTAACTGTTCAATAATAATGCGACTTTTACCAGAATTGCCTTAGCCGTTACTTATCCTTATCACTGACCTAGATAGGGTCCTTACCACATATTGTGCAACCCGAGTATCCCGAATTGAAAGTTTACAGTTAGTATTAAATTATCTGCAGACCAATCTATGTTATAAAGAAGTTTAAATGTAGGTATGTTAACGTAAATGTTATTGAAGAACAACAGTTTAATTAAATTGAAAGATAAAGTTTGAATTGAGGTTGCGATGTTATTTAATTAATGTGTGACAAAAATAATGACAACTAATTAATCCAGAAGCGAGACAAAAGAGTAGTTATCCACAGATTGATAATTTTGAGTGTTAATTTACCTTCAGGAATTACTAGTTTCAGTATAACAACCATAACAGTTTCAGGGCACCCCCCCCCCCTTCTCTTGCCCATTCTTTCACATCTTGAAGTGTACTGATCAGATTTGAACAGCAAAGTTAAGTTCCATATTTAACCTAAGTGTATTAGTGTTTTTTTCCAATTTTAATAGTGACATTGTATGTATGCTTTCAAAATTGCTAATTCTAGGGTAATCTATGCCCGATTTCAGTCTGACCAATATACAAAATGCAGATCGTAGTAATCATTGCTGTGTGGTGTTGTGTAAAAGTAACTCGTCCAAACTAATACAAAAGGAGAGATCTTTAGTTCAGTGGATTTTTCCTATGCCAAACTTTGTCTTATAATGCAACAGTACTACGTGTTGTTATGCTTGTACTAGCACACACTTGTACAAGGAAAAACTCTCTCAATGCCTAATTAGGCTGGCGACCGAATTATTAATCATTGGTAATATCTACTGTGTGTACTTCTTGTCCATGAGAACGCGTAATTATAATTTACATATGCTTGACGCATCACTGTAGTTACTGACTGAATATAGGCTCGATCTTGCTTCCATTAGGCACACGCGGTCAATTTATGTACTAAATCCTTGTTTATAGGGTGAAGCCCGTGAACTTATTACAGTACAGGCTTTATAGAGCTAACACACATCAGACAGGGCGGTAGTGTTACAATACAACTACGTCCTTTCCGATGCACTTTTCATTCTTTACTGCATACCTCGCTCCCCCACATACATGAATTAACACAGATATTACGTCGCTATGAAATACTATGGGTTGTATGACATCTTCTTCTAAATCCGACTAACGTTTCTAAGGAAACGACAGGATTTTCTTTTGTGATACGAGTATCTCTTTTCCGATGCACTATTCCTTCTTTACTGCATCCCTCTCTCCCTCACATTGACGAATTAACACAGAAATTGCGTCACTATGAAATGCTATGGGTCCTATGACATCTCCTTCAAAATCCGAGTGACGTTTCTATGGAAACGACAGGATTTTCTTTTGGGATACGAGTATCTCCTTTCCGATGCACTATTCCTTCTTTACTGCATCCCTCGCTCCCTCACATTGACGAATTAACACAGAAATTGCGTCACTATGAAATACTATTGGTTCTATGACTTCTCCTTCTAAATCGAGTAACGTTTCTATGCAAACGACAGGATTTTCTTTTGGGATAC
The DNA here is from genome assembly GCF_023864275.1 of Schistocerca cancellata. Classification (NCBI taxonomy): domain Eukaryota; kingdom Metazoa; phylum Arthropoda; class Insecta; order Orthoptera; family Acrididae; genus Schistocerca; species Schistocerca cancellata. Next base: position 173,259,926 of record NC_064636.1, on the reverse strand, counting down.
GACTACCCCCTTTCCGATGCACTATTCCTACTTTACTGCATCCCTCGCTCCTTCACATTGACGAATTAACACAGAAATTCCGTCGATATGAAATACTTTGCGTTCTCTGACTTCTCCTTATAAATCGAGGAACGTTTCTATGGAAACAATAGAATTTTCTTTTGGGATACGAGTACCTCCTTTCCAATGCACTATTCCCTTTGTACTGCATCGCTTGCACCCTCACATTGACGAATTAAAACAGAAATTGCGTCGCTATGAAATGCTATGTGTCCTATGACATCTCCTTCTAAATCGAGTAACGTTTCTATGGAAACGACAGAATTTTCTTTTGGGTTACAACTATCTCCTTTCCAGTGCACTATTCCTTCTTTACTGCATCCCGCGCTCCCTCACATTGACGAAATAACACAGAAATTGCGTCGCTGTAAAATACTATGCGTTCTATGACTTCTCCTTGTAAATCGAGTAATGTTTCTATGGAAACGACAGGATTTTCTTTTGGGATACGAGTATCTCCTTTCCGATGCACTATCCTTCTTTACTGCACACCTCGATCGCACACACTGACGATTTAACACAGAAATTGCGTCGCCATGAAATACAAAGGATTCTATGTCTTTTATTTCTAAATGGAGTAACGTTTCTATGGAAACAACATGATTTACTTTTGGGATACGACTATCTCCTTTCCGATGCACCATTCCTTCTTGGCTGCATCCCTCGCTCCCTCACATTAACGAATTAACACGGTTATTGCGTCGCTATGAAATACTATGGGTTCTATAACTTCTCCTTCTAAATCAAGTAACGTTTCTACGGATAAGACAGGATTTTCGTTTGGGATACGATTATCGCCTTTCCGATGCACTATTATTTCTTTACTGCATCCCTCGCTCCGTCGCATTGACGAATTAAGAACGAAATTGTGTCGCTATGATATACTATGAGTTCTATTGACATCTCCTTCTAAATCGAGTAACATTTCTACGGATACGACAGGATTTTCTTTTGGGATACGACTATCTCTTTTATGATGCACTATTCCTTCTTTACAGCATCCCTCGCTCCCTCAGATTGACGAATTAACAACGAAATTGTGTCGCTATGAAATATTATGAGTTCTATTGACGTCTCCTTCTAAATCGAGCAACGTTTCTATGGAAACGACAGGATTTCTTTTGGGATACGACTATCTCCTTTGTGATGCGCTATTCCTTCTTTACTGCATCCCTCGCTCACTTACATTGATGAATTAACTTAGTTATTGTGTCGCTATGAAATACTGTTGGTTCTATAACTTCTCCTTCTAAATCGAGTAACGTTTCTACGGATACGACAGGATTTTCTTTTGGGATACGACTATCTCCATTCTGGTGCACTGTTCCTTCTTTACTGCATCCCACACTCCTTCCCATTGACGAATTAACACATGAATTGCGTCGGTATGAAATACTATGTGTTCTATGACATCTCCTTCTAAATCGAGTAACGTTTCTATGGGACGACAGGACTTCCTTTTGTGATACGACTATCTCCTTTCCGATGCACTAATCTTTCTTTACTGCATCCCTCGCACCCTCACATTGCCGAATTAACAACGAAATTGTGTCGCTATGATATACTATGAGTTCTATTGACATCTCCTTCTAAATCGAGCAACGTTCCTATGGAAACGACAGGATTTTCTTTTGGGACACGACTATCTCCATTCCGAAGCACTGTTCCTTCTTTACTGCATCCCACACTCCCTCACATTGACGAATTAACACAGGAATTGAGTCGCTATGAAATACTATGGGTTCTAAGAACTCTCCTTCTAAATCTAGTAACGTTTCTATGGAAACGACAGGATTTTCTATTTGGATACGAGTATCCCTTTTACGATGCACTATTCCTTCATTACTGCATCCCTCGCTCTCTCACATTGACGAATGTACACAAAAATTGTGTCGCTATGAGATACTATGTGTTCTATGACATCTAATTTTAAATCGAGTAACATTTCTATGGAAACGACGGTTTTTTCTTTTAGAGACAACTGTCTCCTTTCCGATGCACTAATCCTTCTTTACTGCAAACCTCGCTCCCTCAGATTGACGAATTACCAACGAAATTGTGTCGCTATGAAATATTATGAGTTCTACTGACATCTCCTTCTAAATCGAGTAACGTTTCTATGGAAATAACAGGATTTCCTGTTGGGATACGACTATCTCCTTCCGATGCACTATTCCTTCTTTACTGCATCCCTCGCTCCCTGACATTGACGAATTAACACAAAAATTGCATTGCTACGAAATACTATGGGTTCTATGACATCTCGTTCTAAATCGAGTGACATTACTATGGAAAAGACAGGATTTTCTTTTGGGATGCGACTATCTAGTTTCCGATCCACTATTCCTTCTTTACTGCATCCCTCGTTCCCTCACATTGACAAGTTAACGCAGAAATTGCGTCGCTACGAAATATTAAGGATTTTATGTCTTCTCCTCCTAAATCGAATAAAGTTTCTATCGAAACAACAGGATTTCCTTTTGGGATACGACTATCTCCTTTCCGAAGCACTATTCCTTTTTACTGCACCCCCCGCTCTCTCACATTGACGAATTAACACAGGAATTGCGTCGGTATGGAATACTATGGGTTCCATGACATCTCCATCTAAATCGAGTAACGTTTCTACGGAAACAACAGGATTTCCTCTTGGGATACGACTATCTCCTTTCCGATGGACTATTCCTTCATTACTGCATCCCTCGCTTCCTCACATTGACAAATTAACACAGTTATTGCGTCGCTATGAAATACTATTGGTTCTATAAATTCTCCTTCTAAATCGAGTAACGTTTCTACGGATAAGACAGGATTTTCTTTTGGGATACGACTATCTCCTTTCCGATGCACGACTCCTTCTTTACTGCATCCCTCGCTCCCTCACATTGACAAGTTAACGCAGAAATTGCGTCGCTACGAAATATGAAGGATTCTATGACTTTTCCTCCTAAATCGAGTAACGTTTCTATGGAAACCTCAGGATGTTCTTTTGGGATACGACTATCTCCTTTCCGATGCGATATTCCTTCTTTACTGCATCGTTGCTCCCTCACATTGAAAAATTAACATAGACATTGCGAGGCTATGAAATACTATGGGTTCTACGACTTCTCCTGCTAAATCGAGTAACGTTTCTATGGAAACGACGGGATATCTTTTGGGATACGACTCTCTACTTTCCGATGCACGATTCCTTGCTTACTGCATCCCTCGCTCCCTCACATTAACGAATTAACACAGAAATTGTGTCGCTATGAAATATTATTCGTTCTAAGATTTTTCCTTCTAAATCAGGTAACGTTTCTATGGAAACAACATGATTTGTTTTTGGGATACGACTATCTCCTGTCCGATGCACCATTCCTTCTTTGCTGCATCCCTCGCTGCCTCACATTGACGAATTAACACAGAAATTGCGTGGCTATGGAATTCTATGGGATCTATGACATCTCCTTCTAAATCGAGTAACGTTTCTACGGAAACGACAGGAATTTCTTTTGGGATACGACTATCCCCTCTCCGATGAGCTATTAATTCTTTGCTGCATCCCTCGCTCCCTCACATTGACGAATTGACACAGAAATTGCGTCGCTATGAAATACTATGGGGTCTAAGACTACTCCTTCTAAATCTAGTAACGTTTATATGGAAGCGACAAGATTTGCTATTGGGATACGACTATCTCCCTTCCGATGCACCATTCCTTCTTTGCTGCTTCCCAAGCTCCCTCTCATTGGCGAATTAACACAGTTATTGCGTCGCTGTGAAATACTATGGATTCTATAACTTCTTCTACTAAATCGAGTAACACCTTTATGGATACGACAAGAATTTCTTTTGGGATATGACTATCTCCTTTCCGATGCACTATTCATTCTTCACTGCATCCCTCGCTCCCTCACATTGATGAATTAACACACAAATTGCGTCGGTATGAAATACTATGGGTCCTATGACATCGCCTTCTAAGTCGAGTAACGTTTCTATTGAAACGACAGGATATCCTTTTGGGAAACGGCTATCTCCTTTTCGATGCAATACTCCCTCTTTACTGCATCCCTCGTTCCCTCACATTGCCGAAATAACACAGAAATTGCGTGGCTATGAGATGCTATGGGATCTACGACTTCTCCTTCTAAATCGAGTAACGATGCTATGGAAACGACAGGAATTTCTATTGGGATACGAGTAGCTCTTTTCCTATACACTATTCCTTCTTTGCTGCATCCCTCGCTCCCTTCATTGGAGAAGTACACAAAAATTGAGTCGCTATGAAATGCAATGGGTACTATAATATCTCCTTCTAAATCTAGTAACGTTTCTATGGAAACGACGGGATTTTCTTTTGGGATACGTCTATCTCCATTCCGATGCAATGTTCCTTCATTACCGCATCCCACACTCCCTCACATTGACGAATTAACACGAAAATTGCGTCGGTATGAAATACTATGAGTTCCATGACATCTCCTTCTAAATCGAGTAACGTTTCTATGGAAACGACAGGATTTTCTTTTGGGATACGAGTGTCTCCTTTCCGATGCACTATTCATTTTTACTGCACACCTCGCTCCCTCACATTGACGAATTAACACAGAAATTGCGTCGGTATGAAGTACTATGGGTCCTATGACATCGCCTTCTAAATCGAGTAACGTTTCTATTGAAACGAAAGGATTTCCTTTTGGGACACGACTATCTCCTTTTCGATGCAATACTCCCTCTTTACTGCAACCCTCGCTCCCTCACATTGACGAATTAACACAGAAATTGCGTCGCTATGAGATCCTATGGGATCTACGACTTCTCCTTCTAAATCGAGTAACGTTTCTATGGAAACGACAGGAATTTCTATTGGGATATGAGTATCACCTTTCCGATGCACTATTCCTTCTTTGCTGCATCCCAAACTCCCTCACATTGGCCAATTAACACAGTTATTGCGTCGCTATGAAATACTATGTGTTCTGTAACTTCTTCTTCTAAATCGAGTAACGTTTCCATGGAAACGACAGGATTATCTTTTGGGATACGGCTCTCTACTTTCCGAAGCACCATTCCTTCCTTACTGCATCCCTCGCCCCCTCACATTAACGAATTAACACAGAAATTGCGTCGCTATGAAATATTATTCGTTCTTAGATTTTTCCTTCTAAATCAGGTAACGTTTCTATAAAAGCAACATGATTTGCTTTTGGGATACGACTATCTCCTTTTCGATGCAATACTCCCTCTTTACTGCATCCCTCGTTCCCTCACATTGCTGAAATAACACAGATATTGCGTCGCTATGAAATGCTATGGGATCTACGACTTCTCCTTCTAAATCGAGTAACGATGCTATGGAAACGACAGGAATTTCTATTGGGATACGAGTAGCTCTTTTCCTATACACTATTCCTTCTTTGCTGCATCCCTCGCTCCCTTCATTGGAGAAGTACACAAAAATTGAGTTGCTATGAAATGCAATGGGTACTATAATATCTCCTTCTAAATCTAGTAACGTTTCTATGGAAACGACAGGATTTTCTTTTGGGATACGTCTATCTCCATTCCGATGCAATGTTCCTTCATTACCGCATCCCACGCTCCCTCACATTGACGAATTAACACGAAAATTGCGTCGGTATGAAATACTATGAGTTCCATGACATCTCCTTCTAAATCGAGTAACGTTTCTATGGAAACGACAGGATTTTCTTTTGGGATACGAGTGTCTCCTTTCCGATGCACTATTCATTTTTACTGCACACCTCGCTCCCTCACATTGACGAATTAACACAGAAATTGCGTCGGTATGAAGTACTATGGGTCCTATGACATCGCCTTCTAAATCGAGTAACGTTTCTATTGAAACGAAAGGATTTCCTTTTGGGACACGACTATCTCCTTTTCGATGCAATACTCCCTCTTTACTGCAACCCTCGCTCCCTCACATTGACGAATTAACACAGAAATTGCGTCGCTATGAGATCCTATGGGATCTACGACTTCTCCTTCTAAATCGAGTAACGTTTCTATGGAAACGACAGGAATTTCTATTGGGATATGAGTATCACCTTTCCGATGCACTATTCCTTCTTTGCTGCATCCCACACTCCCTCACATTGGCGAATTAACACAGTTATTGCGTCGCTATGAAATACTATGTGTTCTGTAACTTCTTCTTCTAAATCGAGTAACGTTTCCATGGAAACGACAGTATTATCTTTTGGGATACGGCTCTCTACTTTCCGAAGCACCATTCCTTCCTTACTGCATCCCTCGCTCCCTCACATTAACGAATTAACACAGAATTTGCGTCGCTATGAAATATTATTCGTTCTTAGATTTTTCCTTCTAAATCAGGTAACGTTTCTCTAAAAGCAACATGATTTGCTTTTGGGATACGACTGTCTCCTTTCCGATGCACTATTCCTTCTTTGCTGCATCCCTCGCTCCCTCACATTGACGAATTAACACAGAAATTGCGTCGCTATGAAATGCTATGGGTTCTATGACATCTGCTTCTAAATCGAGTAACGTTTCTATGGAAAGGACAGGATTTTCTTTTGGGATACGAGTGTCTCCTTTCCGATGAACTATTCCTTTTTACTGCACACCTCGCTCCCTCACATTGACGAATTAACACAGAAATTGCGTCGGTATGAAGTACTATGGGACCTATGACACCGCCTTCTAAATCGAGTAACGTTTCTATTGAAACGAAAGGATTTCCTTTTGGGATACGACTATCTCCTCTTCGATGCAATACTCCCTCTTTACTGCAACCCTCGCTCCCTCACATTGACGAATTAACACAGAAATTGCGTCGCTATGAAATCCTATGTGATCTACGACTTCTCCTTCTAAATCAAGTAACGTTTCTATGGAAACCACAGGAATTTCTATTGGGATACGAGTATCTCCTTTCCGATGCACTATTCCTTCTTTGCTGCATCCCACACTCCCTCACATTGGCGAATTAACACAGTTATTGCGTCGCTATGAAATACTATGGGTTCTGTAACTTCTTCTTCTAAATCGAGTAACGTCTCTATGGATACGACAGGAATTTCTTTTGGGATTTGACTATCTCCTTTTCGATGCACTATTCCTTCTTTACTGCATCCCTCGCTCCCTCACATTGACAAACTAACACAGAAATTGCGTCGCTATGAAATACTAAGGTTTCTATGACTTCTCGTTCTAAATCGAGTTACGTTTCTATGGAAAAGACAGGATTTTTTTTTTTGGGATACGACTATTTCCTTTCCTATCCACTATTTTTCCTTTACTGCATCCCTCGCTCCCACACATTGACAAGTTAACGCAGAAATTGCGTCGCTACGAAATATTAAGGATTCTATGACTTCTCCTCCTAAATCGAGTAACGTTTCTATGGAAACAACAGAATTTCCTTTTGGGATACGAGTATCTCCTTTACGATGCACTATTGCTTCTTTACTGCATTCCTCGCTCCCTCACATTGACGAATTAACACAAAAAATTGCGTTGCTATGAAATACAATGGGTTCTATGACATCTCCTTCTAAATCGAGTAACGTTTCTATGGAAACGACAGGATTTTCTTTTGGGATACGACTATCTCCATTCCGATGCGATATTCCTTCTTTACTGCATCGTTCGCTCCCTCACATTGACCTATTAATACAGACATTGCGTGGCTATGAAATACTATGGATTCTACGTCTTCTCCTTCTAAATCGATTAACGTTTCAATGGAAACGACAGGATTATCTTTTGGGATACGACTCTCTACTTTCCGATGCACCATTCCTTCCTTACTGCATCCCTCGCTCCCTCACATTAACGAATTAACACAGAAATTGCGTCGCTATGAAATATTATTCGTTCTAAGATTTTTCCTTCTAAATCAGGTAACGTTTCTAAGGAAACGACATGATTTGCTTTTGGGATACGACTATCTCCCTTCCGATGCACCATTCCTTCTTTACTGCATCACTCGCTCCCTCACATTGACGGATTAACACAGAAATTGCGTCGCTATGAAATGCTATGGGTTCTATGACATCTCCTTCTAAATCGAGTAACGTTTCTATGGAAACGACAGGATTTTCTTTTGGGATACGACAATCTCCTTTCCGATGCGATACTCCTTCTTTACTGCATCGCTCGCTCACTCACATTGACCAATTAGCACAGGAATTGCGTCGCTATGAAATACAATGGGTTCTATGACATCTCCCTCAATATCGAGTAACGTTTCTATGGAACAACATGAATTTTTTTGGGGTATGACTATCTCCTTTCCGATGCACCATTCCTTCTTTGCTGCATCCCTCGCTCACTCACATTGACGAATTAACACAGAAATTGCGTCGCTATGAAATGCTATGTGTTCTATGACATCTCCTTCTAAATCGACTAAAGTTTCTATGGAAACGCTAGGATTTTTTATTGGGCTACGAGTATCTTCTTTCCGATGCATTATTCCTTCTTTGCTGCATCCCTCGCTCCCTCACATTATCGAATCAACACAAAAGTTGCGTCGCTATTAAATGCTATGGGTTCTATGACATCTCCTTCTAAATCGAGTAACGTTTCTATGGAAACGACAGGATTTTCTCTTTGGGATACGACTGTCTCCTTTCCGATGCACTGTTCCTTCGTTACTGCATCCCACAATCCCTCACATTAACGAATTAAAACAGGAATAGCGCCGGTATCAAATTCCAAAGGTTCTATGACATCTCCTTCTAAATCGAGTAACGTTTCTATGGAAACGACAGGAATTTCTTTTGGGATACGAGAATCTCCTTTCCGATGCACTATTCCTTCTTTGCTGCATACCTCGCACCCTCACATTGACGAATTAACACAAAAATTGCGTCGCTATGAAATACAATGATTTCTATGACATCTCCTTGTAAATCGAGTAACGTTTCTATGGAAGCGACAGGAATTTTTATTGGGCTACAAGTATCTTCTTTCCGATGCATATTCCTTCTTTGCTGCATCCCTCGCGCCCTCACATCATCGAATTTACACAAAAATCGCGTCGTTATTCAATGCTATGGGTTCTATGACATCTCCCTCTAAATCGAGTAGCGTTTCTATGGAAACGACAGGATTTTCTTTTGGGATACGACTATCTCCTTCCCGATGCACTGTTCCTTCTTTACTGAATCCCACACTACCTCCCATTGACGAATTAACACAGGAATTGCGTCGGTATGAAATACTATGGGTTCTATGGCATCTCCTTATAAATCGAGTAATGTTTCTATGGACATGACAGGATTATCTTTTGGGATACGACTCTCTACTTTCCGTTGCACTACTCTTTCCTAACTGCATCCCTCTCTCCCTCACATTGACGAATTAACACAGAAATTGCGTCGCAATGAAATACTACGGGTTATAGGAATTCTCCTTCTAAATTGAGAAACGTTTCTATGGAGACGAAAGGATTTTCTTTTGGGATACGAGTATCTCCTTTCCGATGCACTTTTCCTGCATTACTGCAATTCTCGCTCCCTCATATTGACGATTTAACACAGAAATTTCGTCGCCATGAAATGCTATGGTTTCTATGGCATCTCCTTCTAAAACGAGTAACGTTTCTATGGAAACGACAGGATTTTCTTTTTGGATACAACTATCTCCTTTCCGATGCACTGTTCCTTCTTTACTGCATCGCTCGCTCCCTAACATTGACGAATTAATACAGAAATTGCGTCGCTATGAAATACTATGTGTTCCATGACTTCTCCTTCTAAATCGAGTAACGTTTCTATGGACACGACAGGATTATCTTTTGGGATACGACTCTCTACTTTCCGATGCACTATTCCTTCTTTACTGCATCCCTCGCTCCCTCACATTGACGAATTAACACAGAAATTGCGTCACTATGAAATACTATAGGTTCTAGAAATTCTCCTTCTAAATCGAGAAACGTTACTATGGAAACGAAAGGATAATCTTTTGGGATATGAGTATCTCCATTCCGCTGCACTATTCCTTCTTTACTGCAATTCTCGCTCCCTCACATTGACGAATTAACACAGAAATTGCGCCGCCATGAAATGCTATGGGTTCTATGGCATCTCCTTCTAAAACGAGTAACGTTTCTATGGAAACGACAGGATTTTCTTTTGCGATACAACTATCTCCTTTCCGATGCACTATTCCTTCTTTACTGCATCCCTCGCTCCCTCACATTGACAAATTAACACAGAAATTGCGTCGCTATGAAATACTATGTGTTCTATGACTTCTCCTTCTAAATCGAGTAACGTTTCTATGGACACGACAGGATTATCTTTTGGGATACGACTCTCTACTTTCCGATGCACTATTCCTTCTCTACTGCATAACTCGTTCCCTTACATTGACGAATGAACAGAGAAATTGCGTCACTATGAAATACTATAGGTTCTAGAAATTCTCCTTCTAAATCGAGAAACGTTACTATGGAAACGAAAGGATAATCTTTTGGGATATGAGTATCTCCATTCCGCTGCACTATTCCTTCTTTACTGCAATTCTCGCTCCCTCACATTGACGAATTAACACAGAAATTGCGCCGCCATGAAATGCTATGGTTTCTATGGAATCTCCTTCTCAAACGAGTAACGTTTCTATGGAAACGACAGGATTTTCTTTTGCGATACAACTATCTCCTTTCCGATGCACTATTCCTTCTTTACTGCATCGCTCGCTCCCTAACATTGACCAATTAACACAGAAATTGCGTCGCTACGAAGTGCTATGGGTTCTATGACATCTTCTCCTAAATCGAGTAACGTTTCTATGGAAACGACAGGATTTTCCATTGGGATACGAGTATCTCCTTTCCGATGCCCTATTTCTTCTTTGCTGCATCCCTCGCTCCCTCACATTATCGACTTAACACAAAAACATTGTCGCTATGAAATACTATGGATTCTATGACATCTCCTTCTAAAACGAGTAGCGTTTCTATGGAAACGAGAGGATTTGCTTTTGGGATAAGACTATCTCCTTACCGATTCACTGTTCCTTCTTTACTGCATCCCTCGCTCCCTCACATCGTCGAAATAACACAGAAATTGCGTCGTTATGAAATACTATGCGTTCTATGAATTCTCCTTCTAAATCGAGTAACGTTTCTATGGACACGACAGGATTATCTTTTGGGATACGACTCTCTACTTTCCGATGTACTATTCTTTCCTTACTGCATCCCTCGCTCCCTCACATTGACGAATTAACACAGAAATTGCGTCGCTATGAAATACTATGGGTTCTATGGCTTCTCCTTCTAATTCGAGTAACGTTTCTATGGAAACGACAGGATTTCCTTTTGGGATACGACAGTCTCCTTTCCGATGCACTTTTTCCTTCCTTACTGCATCCCTTGCTCCCTCACATTGACGAATTGACACAGTTGTTGCGTCGCTATGAAATACTATGGGTTCTATCACTTCTCCTTCTAAATCTAATAACGTTTCTATGGAAACGACGGTATTATCTTTTGGTATAAGACTCTATACTTTCCAATGCACTATTCCTTCCTTACTGCATCCCTCCCACCCTCACATTGACGAATTAACACAGTTACTGCGTCGCCGTGAAATACTATTCGTTCTATAACTTCTCCTTCTAAATCGAGTAACGTTTCTATGGATACGACAGGATTATCTTTTGGGATACGACTCTATACTTGCCGATGCACTATTCCTTGCTTACTGCATCCCTCGCTCCCTCAGATTGACGAATTTACACAGAAATTGCGTCGCTATGTAATACTGTGCGTTCTAAGAGTTCTTCTTCTAAATCTAGTAACGTTTCTATGGAAACAACATGATTTTCTTTTGTCATACGACTATCTTCTTTCCGATGCACTATTACTTCTTTGCTGAATTCCTCGCTACTTCACATTGACGAATAACCCAAAAATTGCGTCGCTATGAAATACAATGTTTTCTATGACTTCTCCTTCTAAATCGAGTAACGTTTCTGTGGAAACGACAGGATTTTCCATTGGGATACGAGTATCTCCTTTCCGGTGCACTATTTCTTCTTTGCTGCATCCCTCGCTCCCTCACATTATCGACTTAACACAAAAACATTGTCGCTATGAAATACTATGGATTCTATGACATCTCCTTCTAAAACGAGTAGCGTTTCAATGGAAACGAGAGGATTTTCTTTTGGGATAAGACTATCTCCTTTCCGATTCACTGTTCCTTCTTTACTGCATCCCTCGCTCCCTCACATCGACGAAATAACATAGAAATTGCGTCGTTATGATATACTATGCGTTCTATGAATTCTCCTTCTAAATCGAGTAACGTTTCTATGGACACGACAGGATTATCTTTTGGGATACGACTTTCTACTTTCCGAGGCACTATTCCTTCCTTACTGCATCCCTCGCTCCCTCACATTGACGAATTAACACAGAAATTGCGACGCTATGAAGTACTATGGATTCTATGACTTCTCCTTCTAAATCGAGTAACGATTCTATGGAAACGAAAGGATTTGCTTTTGGGATACGAGTATCTCATTTCCGATGCACTATTCCTTCTTTACTGCAATCCTCGCTGCCTCACATTGACGAATTAACACAGAAATTTCGTCGCCATGAAATGCTATGGTTTCTATGGCATCTCCTTCTAAAACGAGTAACGTTTCAATGGAAACGACAGGATTTTCTTTTGGGACAGAACTATCTCCTTTCCGATGCACTGTTCCTTCTTTACTGCATCGCTCGCTCCCTAACATTGACCAATTAACACAGAAATTGCGTCGCTATGAAATACTATGTGTTCTATGACTTCTCCTTCTAAATCGAGTAACGTTTCTATGGACACGACAGGATTATCTTTTGGGATACGACTCTCTACTTTCCGATGCACTATTCCTTCTCTACTGCATAACTCGTTCCCTTACATTGACGAACGAACACAGAAATTGCGTCACTATGAAATACTATAGGTTCTAGATATTCTCCTTCTAAATCGAGAAACGTTACTATGGAAACGAAAGGATTTTCTTTTGGGATATGAGTACCTCCATTCCGCTGCACTATTCCTTCTTTACTGCAATTCTCGCTCCCTCACATTGACGAATTAACACAGAAAATGCGTCGCTATGAAATGCTATTGGTTCAATGACATCTACTTCTAAATCGAGTAACGTTTCTATGGAAACGACAGGATTTTCTATTGGAATACGAGTATCTGCTTTCCGATGCGCTATTCCTTCTTTGCTGCATCCCTCGCTCCCTCACATTATCGAATTAACACAAAAATATCCTCACTATGAAATACTATGGGTTCTATGACATTTCCTTCTAAAACGAGTTACGTTTCTATGGAAACGACAGGATTTCCTTTTGGGATACGATTATCGCCTTTCCGATGCGATATTCCTCCTTTACTGCATCCCTCGCTCCCTCACATTGACGTATTAACAGAGTTATTGCGTCGCCATGAAACACTGTGAGTTCTATAACTTATCCTTCTACATCGAGTAACGTTTCTATGGATACGAAAGGATTTTCTTTTGGGATACGACTATCTCCCTTCCGATGAACTATTCCTTCCTTCCTCCATCCCACGCTCCCTCACATTGACGAATTGACACAGTTCTTGCGTCACCATGAAACTCTATGGGTTCTATAACTTATCCTTCTAAATCGAGTAACGTTTCTGTGTATACGAAAGGATTTTCTTTTGGGATACGAGTATCTCCTTTCCGATGCACTATTCCTTCTTTACTACATCACTCGCTCCCTCACATTGACGATTTAACACAGAAATTGTTTCAGTATGACATACTATGTGTTCTAGCAATTTTCCATCTAAATAGAGAGACATTTGTATGGAAACGAAAGGATTTTCTTTTTGGGATAGGACTATCTCCTTTCCGATGTATTATTCCTTCTTTACTGCATCCCTCGCTCCCTCATATTGAAGAATTAACACAGAAAATGCGTCGCTATGAATTACTGTGGGTTCTATGACATCTCCTTCTAAATCGAGGAACGTTTCTATCGATCCGACAGGATTTTCTTTTGAGATACGAGTATCTCCTTTCCGATGCACTATTCCTTCCTTACTGCAATCGTCAGTCCCTCACATTGACGAATTTACACAGATATTGTGTCGCTATAAATTACTGTGGGTTCTATGACATCTCCTTCTAAAACGAGTCGCGTTTCTATGGAAACAACACGATTTTCTTTTGGGATACGACTATCTCCTTTCCGATGCACTGTTCCCTCTTTACTGCATCCCGCACTCTCTCACATTGACGAACTAACACAGTTATTGCGTCACCATGAAATACTATGGGTTCTATGACATCTCCTTCTAAATCGAGGAACGTTTCTATGGAAACGACAGGATTTTCTTTTGGGACACGAGTATCTCCTTTCCGATGCACTATTCCTTCTTTACTACATCACTCGCTCCCTCACATTGAAGAATTAACACAGAAATTGTGTCAGTCTGACATACTATGGGTTCTAGCAATTCTCCATCTAAGTCGAGAAGCGTTTCTATGGATACGACAATATTTTCTTTTGGGATTCGAGTATCTCCTTTCCGATGCACTATTCCTTCTTTACTGCAATCCTTGCTCCCTCACATTGAAGAATTAACACAGAAATAGCGTCGCTATGAATTACTGTGGGTTCTATGACATCTGCCTTAAAAGCGAGTAGCGTTTCAATGGAAACGACGGGATTTTCTTTTGGGATACGACTATCTCCTTTCCGATGCACTATTCCTTTTTTACTACAATCCTCGCTCCCTCACATTGACGAATTAACACGGAAATTGCGTCACTATGAATTACTGTGGGTTCTATGACATCTTCTTCTGAAACGAGTAGCGTTTATATGGAAAGATAGGATTTTCTTTTGGAATACGACTATCTCCTTTCCGATGCACTATTCCTTCTTCGCTGCATCCCCCGCTCCCTCACATTGACGAATTAACACAGAAATTGCGTGGCAATGAATTACTGTGGGTGCTATGACATCTCTTTTTAAATCGAGGAACGTTTCTATGGAAACGACAAGATTTTCTTTTGGGATACGAGTGTCTCCTTTCTGATGTACTATTCCTTCTTTACTACATCACTCGCTCCCTCACATTGACGAATTAACACAGAAATTGTGTCAGTATGACATACTATGGGGTCTAGCAATTTTCTATCTAAATCGAGAAACGTTTCTATGGAAACGAAAGAATTTTCTTTTGGGATACGACGATCTCCTTTTCGATGCACACTTTCTTCGATATTGCATTCCCCGCTCCCTCACATTGACGAATTAACACAGAAATTGCGTGGCAATTAATTACTGTGGGTGCTATGACATCTCTTTTTAAATCGAGGAACGTTTCTATGGAAACGACAGGATTTTCTTTTGGGATACGAGTGTCTCCTTTCTGATGTACTATTCCTTCTTTACTACATCACTCGCTCCCTCACATTGACAAATTAACACAGAAATTGTGTCAGTTTGACATACTATGGGTTCTAGCAATTCTCCATCTAAATCGAGAAACGTTTCAATGGAAACGAAAGGATTTTCTTTTGGGATACGACTATCTCCTTTCCGATGCACTGTTCCTTGTTTACTGCATCCCTCGCTCCCTCATATTGACGAATTAACACAGAAATTGCGTCGCTATGAATTACTGTGGGTTCTATGACATCTCCTCTTCAATCGAGGAACGTTTCTATTGAAACGACAGGATTTTATTTTGGGATACGAGTATCTCCTTTCCGATGCACTATTCCTTCTTTACTACATCACTCACTCCCTCACGTTTATGAATTATCACAGAAATTGTGTCAGTATGACATACTGTGTGTTCTAGCAATTCTCCATATAAATCGAGAAACGTTTCTATGGAAACGAAAGGAATTTCTTTTGGGATATGACTATCTCCTTTCAGATGCACTATTCCTTCTTTACTGCATACCTCGCTCCCTCACATTGACGAATTAACACAGAAATAGCGTCGCTATGAATTACTGTGTTTTCTATGACATCTCCTTCTAAATCGAGGAAAAGTTCTCTGTAAACGACAGGATTTTCTTTTGGGATACGAGTATCACCTTTCCGATGCACTATTCCTTCTTTTCTGCCTCCCTCGCTCCCTCACATTCACGAATTAACACAGAAATTGCGTCGCTATGAATTACTGTGGGTTCTATGACATATCCTTCTAAATCGAGGGACGTATGTATGGATACGACAGGATTTCCTTTTGGGATACGGGTATCTCCTTTCCGATACACTATTCCTTCTTTACTACATCACTCGCTCCCTCACATTAACGAATTAACACAGAAATTGTGTCAGTATGACATACTATGGGTTCTAGCAATTCTCCATCTAAATCGAGAAACGTTTCTATTGAAACGAAAGGATTTTCTACTGGGATACGACTATCTCCTTTCCGATGCACTATTCTTTCTTTACTGCATCCCTCGGTCCCTCACACTAACGAATTAACACAAAAATTGCGTCGCTATGAATTACTGTGGGTTCTATAACATCTCCTTCTAAATCGAGGAACGTTTCTATGGAAACGACAGGATTTTCTTTTGGGATACGATTATCTCCTATCCGATGCACTATTCCTTCTTTACTACATCACTCGCTCCGTCACGTTGACGAATTAACACAGAAATTGTGTCAGTATGACATACTATGGGTTCTAGCAATTCTCCAACTAATCGAGAAACGTTTCTTTGGAAACGAAAGTCTTTTCTTCTGGGATACGACTATCTCCTTTCCGATGCACTATTCCTTCTTTACTGCAATCCTCGCTCCCTCACATTGACGAATTAACATAGAAATTGCGTCGCTATGAAATACTGTGGGTTCTATGACATTGTGATATTATTGGATTTCAGACATTTTGCATATGAGAAAAGGACAGCCACCAAGCTGTAGTTTGCAGTGATACTAAGCATGACAACACGAGAGTAAAACAAAAACGAAATCTGTTTATAACGTTCGCCTACACCAAGACGCCCGGCCAGCGTTTAAAAGGTACTTTTAAATACTATGACTCGCTGGGCGCAGATATTTAAAATCATTGCCGCAGCGCTTGATAGCAAGAAGCTGCGAAACAGAAGAAAGAACAATTTATCATTTGTTAGGAAAATTCTAGGGTGTTTATAGTTGGTTGTACTTCTGGTCGCCGATATGTTAACATGTACTTCATTACCTTTGATGTTTGGTTGCCGACTTGTTAAGACGTGTTGTGTAGCACCGCTACAAGTTTAGTGTGAAAAACCACGTTATCATCAAGAAAGAAAACGCTTTTGTAAACCTAGTGACCATAAAAAATACTTACCCGCACGGCAGGACATTTAATTTTTACAAAATATCACATATACAAAAGCAGCGATTGTTGGACTGCTCCATGTATGAGAAAAACATAAAAATGTAAGTTTTGTATTCATTGTAAATTTGGTAATGTTTATAGTTTAACGCCTTTCTTCTTTGAGAATATACTTTTCCTCCACTGTACAGAAAATCTATGCTTATTCTTTTCTTTAAATTAAACACAAATAATGTTTATGTTTAAATGAACTTTGTTACAGGTTCGCTCTTTATCGCGGTGTGTCGATTGTATTTGGGAGACCATTAACGTGTTCAATTTACGATCTGACAACTTTTTTTTACAAAATTTCACTGTTTTGCATTCATTTCCTATTTTTTTTTATTATTCAAATAGGTCCGTTAGGTAATTTCATTGAAGAGTCTGATTGCGTGAAAGCAATCCGGGTTAAGAGGTCATTTGAGAAACTATTTACACGCAATCAATCCGTACGTCTCCTAAACACAATCGAGAACCGACGCATCATCGATCATTCATTAATTTTTCTCTTTTTCCAAGTCGTACCAAGAAACGGCCAAGGAGAACTGCCGTGAATACACAATCTAGTGTTAAAAGGTTGCATTCTTTATCTTGTCGGCAAACATTGCCATGAATTATCAACATCAATGTTATATTTGGTTAAATGTGAAAAGCCCAAAAAACCCTTTAACGCTAGATGTGGCGCCCGAACAGGGACTCGACTAAAAAACTAATTTGTTCTTTTTATATTCATGCTACCGACTGGAGAAAATTGGAAGCCAAAACCAGTGATAAAAAAAGGACGCATATGGAGAAAATCGCAGCAAGAATCCACAACAGCAATAAATAGCAGCGCGCAAGACAACTAATGTGAGTACGATTTTTCATTACGTTTGAAGCTTTGCGTACCGAGCATTCAGTCGGCTCGTGACATTCACTCTCTACGCTTTTTTCCTTTTCCTCAAGCAATTTAATTTTCAAATTTCTGTTTCCTTTTGCTATTAGATCCTCCTCTATCACATCATTTCGCTTACAATAGTTAGAAATAGTTAGCAAGAATTCCATTGTTGTGCATTTTAGTAAATCACAATGGCCGCCAGTTTCAGTGCTCTATAAGTGTTTTTCATTTATTTTATCTCTCTCGTTGCCATATTGGCATTTTCGTGTGTCAGAGTTTCAATTGTTTATAACGCGCAAGCAATATCTGAGAAATCAGGACGCGAAATCCTTGGCGCACCTGACAAGTGAAAATCATAATTAAAAAAAAAAAAAATATCTTTTCTAGCTCGTGCAGTGTAACTACTTTAAATTTACGATGGCTGATGAGCAACCAAGGCAACTTAGACCGCGCGCGGGTGTAAACAAACCTGAATCTCGCAGTGAGGGAACAACACAGGACGAAGCGACACGTGAGCTGTCGGTGCCACAGACCGCGTCGCAGTCACGTGAATGCTCGCTGTCAGATATACTAAAATTGTTTGCTGATATGAAAACCAGTTTTGAAGCAAACATGGGTAATCTTGACACTCGAATGGCACAGTTAACAAACCAAAGTGACAATATTGAAACGCAAATCAGTCAGTTGACAAACCAAAGTGACAATATTGAAACGCAAATCAGTCAGTTAGCAAACCAAAGTGACAGCAGGTTCAACAGTTTAGAATCAAGGGTAGAGGACACTCAAGTGCGAATGAACAATATAAATTATGTTATTACCGACATCCAAGCACAAATCAAAAAATCGAATGACACCATGGAGGAAAAAATTAAAGCCATTACCACTGCTTACGCAAGCGAGCTAAATGCAAGCGTACACGCAAAAATTGATAGTGTTCTTTCGATGGTGGAATCCGCCGAGACCAATATTGGTAGCAAGTTTATAGATATGCAGGCCCAAATAGATGTGTGTAAATCAACTGCGAGTGACTCTTTGAAACATTACAGTGATGTTTCAAAGAGAGTAAGCCAATTGACAGAAAGTGTCAACCACGTTGGCGAGCGAGTCGAAGACCTTGCTCAGCAAATATCCGATGTCAATATTGACAAAAAGATCGCAGATGTCAACACCGGTATAAGCAATACACTTAATAGGGAATTTGAAGAGTGGACGCAATCCAAAGAACAGTACATTGTCAGCAAGGTACACGCTGAACTAAAGGGTACGGTTAAATCTGCTACAGCAGAAATCTTAACCGCTCCCGGTACTTCTGGTGACACTTTAACCAGTGAATTAGGTGAAATCAGACGAGCAATTAGCCACGATCTTCCGGAATGGAAACGTCAGCTAAGAAATGATATAGATCAACTAAAACGACAAGTTACGGAATTGCAAGGTGACAATCAAAGTGAGTATTCGCTACCGCCAGAACACGATAGTCGTCAATATCCCGCGTGTCAGGTACAATTCTCACCAACAGTAAATAATACGCGTGGCGAAACTTCTACGTCACGTAGTCATGCCGATCAACTAACACTCGTTGAACTAATGCGAGACGAGAGTGTGCTAAAACACAGAGTTTTTCAGCCTTTTATACCTGAAAAACGAAATATACATCCAATGGTATTTCTAAAATCATTCACAGGCGCTTTTCCAGAATCATGGAACGACAGGCAGCGGATACAGTTCATCTTAGGCTATGTACACGGTGAAGGATCAATTTGTGGTACAGAAATAATAGACAAATGTCACACCTATGCGGATTTTGAAAAGCATTTTTTGAATAAATTCTGGAGTTCAGGTATACAACAAAGACTCCGAAAAGAGGTTTACAACGCCGAACCTTTCAACACCAAAGGAGGAGGTTTGAGACGTTATTTTGAAAAATATCTACGTAAAATTCAGTATTGGGACACGCCCATTTCAACCAAAGATGTAATCATGATCTTCAAGTCAAAACTTCCTGTGTCAATAAGAGAAAAACTAGTTAATGTGAGTGAAGAAGACCTAGAAGCCTTTCTTTCTGTTCTTGACAATTTGTATATGATCTATGAGGATGTGCGTGCGAGTGCGGGGAATAATTATAATAATGGACCGCCCGCTCCGCAGCAGCACATAACAAATTGCGTCAATGGAATGTCGTACCAACATAACACGGGACAACCAAACGCTCAGCCTTACGGCAATCATAACAGTTTCAACCGCCGTAATGGAAAACAATATAACAAACATCCACACCACAATAGGTACAATCCGATTTATCAAAACACACAGCAACAATACGGTAATTCACCGATAAATCATAACGGTAATTACCAGTACCAGAACAACAAGACGAATAATGGAAATCGTCACAAGGGAAAGAAATGGAACAATTATAACAGACCACAACAGTACAGTCAGCCGAGTCACTTCACTCCCTCTCAGCAAATAAATTTTTCACAGCCGAAAAATGCGACATTTTCTCACCAACTCAACCAACAGTTCAGGAACAGTAGTCAGGACAATTCGTCGGATGCTTTTCCTGACACCGCCGGTTATAATAGCCAAGGAAATCCGACTATTTTTTACACACAGGCGAACCAAGCACCAAACGCGATGTCAAATAACACGCAATCAACAGATGCACAAGTCGTATGGGATACGAACGCAAATTTTCGACCTGGTATGTCACAAAATACTAGTCAAGTAAAAATAACTGACATTTCAGCTCCACCCCAGTCGGAAAACCATTAGCAGCTTCTTTAGGCCTCCACGGGGAAGCTGCGGAACCAACAAGCTCTCATATCTTTAACAACTCATGCCAACCTAAGAAGAAAAGGCGCATGACAAACACATTAGCAAAGTCTTATCGTATCGTATAAATGAACGAGTGCTATTAAAGACCCACTTCAAACCATCTTCGATTCATCATAAGAATCGCAAGTGGCAGCACTTGTATGAAGGACCATATATTATCTTAAGAAAGCCGCACATTGGTTGCTATCTATTAGCTGACCCTGTATCTGGACGAATAAAAGGATTGTTTCATCACGCAGGCTTGAAGAAATACCGAGTCAACCATTGAAAATATCTGTTAAGTTAAGCTGCTAAAATAAAATATACACACACACTATAAGTTGTCATACTATGTGTGAAGTACCAACGTATGTAAGAGTAGTGCACAAGACTAACACCCTGTCGACCTGCCACAACAAGATAAGTAATTTATATGAGCACCTTAAGTAAAACACATTTATTGTAGGAGAGCAAGATTTGCCTTAGATGTAAGTTAGTTTTAAGTTAATTGAGCCATGAACGGCCACAGCCGAAAGAGCTGACATATATTATAGTAGGGACGTGCTAAGTGCCACCTGCTACCACTAGTTTTAAGTATAGCAAAGCTCTCTCCTCTTGAATGAAATAAATTAAAATGATCATTCAGACCAGAATGATTGCTCGTAGGTAAAAAAAAAATAAACAAAAAAAAAAAAATTATCAAGGTCACTTACTCTAATGAGGTAAATGTTATGTTATGCATAAGGAGTGTGTGACAACAAATTTTATGAGACCACCTATGAAACGCAGCAGGCAAAAAGCAGCAGCTTAGCATATAAGAATCAAGTAAGTCAATAACGATCCAGGTAGCAGGAAAGAAGTGCGCAACTCAATTATTTTATTATAATACGGAGAAAACCGTATACGCTCATAACAATTTTACGGCACAGTGCAGCTGAAATACAAAGATCATTTATAAATAAATTAGTTTAGTACTAGAAATATCTATTTCAGGTCCTCGAGATACGATTTTTTTTTTTTTAGAAAACAATTTTACGATACATGGAACAGAAGATAGTTAACAGGCACAGTTCACTGTTAATGCATGGTTTAAGTAATTTTAGATATGCATAGAAAATTGTTTAGAGAGCTGGATCAGACGACACTGAAACTACTGTATCGATTTAATTATACTATTTGTCATGAAAAACTAAGGTGATAATAATTTATGTTACGCTCATCATATCATACGTCATTAACACTGTGTCTTCAAATCTCTTCACTCCATAAAAGGCTTTTGTGTTTTCCTCTAACCAGTATCCTTACCATCCTACCTTATCCAGTAGAGAAGTGAAGTTTACGAGCTGGTTGCATGATTGATACATACAGGCTATACGAATGGATAGTCGTGACACATTGGTTGTCGACGGGCTATGCTTATTCTTCGCAAATTGCGAGTTCAGTTAAGATTTGTTATGTGCAATTGCACGACAGGGAACACCAAGCTTCCCAATTTCCCAATGGTAGTTTGAACACGAACTGTTCATCATGTAAACGAAGCCACATTGACTATGTCTTCAAACTAACGACGCAATAGAGAGAAAATAAAAGACCTGAACTTGCGAAAAGAGTAACTATTGTAAAAAGAAAAGAATAACGAGATTTCGAACAAAGTGTAAACCTAAAGTGCCTTGGAAGCACAAACTACGAACAAGAGACACGCTTTTCGTCAGGCCTTGTAGTCACAGAGACTAAATATTTCTTTGTAAATAATTTTTAGACATGATATGTATACTAAATGTTAACTGTACTTTGTAGTAATAATGCAGTCAGTAATAAATGGACACGTATGTGCTGCTGCGTGTGAACCAACTATAGACAAGTAATTAATGGACACGTATAAAAGTGGTGCGTGTGAACCTTAACATGACGACCAAATAAATGTGAACACGAATTAACAATAACGTGTGAACTGAAAAGGTGATAACTCCAAGGACGCGCGTGAAATACCGCGTGTGAAGTAATGTTATAAGTACTTGTACCACGAAACCACGATGTAGAAAGCCGAAGAGTGAAAGTGAATAAGTGTTGTACTTACCACAAACGGTACTGTACGCCTTTCCACGGACACATTCTTCGAAACAGCTGCGGGAGTCGCCGCATCTGGCTGTCTGAGTCGATAAAAAACTGTGTAAAAACTCACACCGCGGCTAGTAGACACCTAACGCTCTGCTTCTCGCAGAATACTGCTGCTGGCGTTGTGGAACTGTCAAGTTATTATCACGTGATTGTGACCAACGGACGTAACACTGTGTACGCTGAGCGCTCAACAATCAATTTTTCTTTGCACAACGAGCGCGGATGCCAAATGTGTTTGAAATGCATTCAAAATAAAATATGATAAAGCAATGAATTAAGCACTCATGTACCTTGTGAAATTATAAAGACACTAATCGGAAGAGTCTTAAGCTCGATTTTGACAATTGCTACCGAATTTACTGACCAGGCCGAGTAATGACGAAAACGTGTCGAACCAAATAAAACCAGAAAAATAGATAAATATGAGAACTGAGCATTCTTAAGAGAATGAGACCTTATGTACATAAACAATTGTTATCCTTACCTAACCCAATTTTCTTTTAGACTAAGTTATTAGTAAGTAAGCACATTCTAATACAAATTTTTTTCTGTATTTTTCATGTACGAAAACATAAATGGAAGCACGGACATGTGTCAAGTGAAATAGAGACCGCCACCATACGGCTCAACATGTTGCAGAAACAATCTTCCAGTTCCTGACCCACGACGTATTTCCAACGCAACATCACACCCCGACAACTACTCCAACTTCCACAGTGAAAGTGATGCCCTACTTTTCCTCCACTGTGAAAGTGTAATCAATTTCCCCACTCAAGTGCAGTGCTATCATTTATACCCGAAGTTCTACCACTCCCAGTGCAACTCATACCTACCCAAGTGTAGTGAAACATTTTTTTTTTGCAGGTCATAAAAACCACAAATAAGTAAAGTGCTACGTATTTACTGCAAGAAATCTTCGACGAAACAACGACAAAAATATTCCTGTAGTATGTCACTGTAAAACAAGAATGTCAATTTTTTGTGACATATTTTTTCCACGAGTGCACACAGCACCCAGACATCCTGCGAAGTCAAGTAATTTATTTCTTTGTTATTTTTTTATATATATTATGCCATGTATAATGTATCTATGTATGTGTCTCTTTATCTTAATTTCATTATCTTTTACCGAGAAATGAACATTTGTTATCCTTGTACAATACATTAGAAAGAGCACAGTTCAATTGTCATGTAGTTACCCTATGGACAAATTACTATCAATTTCAGTCGTACGAATATACTTACCCGATACTCTGTATGTTAACCACTTTGTCTGATGCAGTGTGTAAAATCTATTGTAAAGAATTTTTGCAAGTAATACTAACTTGTTTCACGAAAGCAATAATATCACGACTACGCGTGAGTCTCGATGATCCTGACGGAGTCATCGCTCCTCACGCGGGAAGCAATGTGATATTATTGTATTTCAGACATTTTGCATATGAGAAAAGGACAGCCACCAAGCTGTAGTTTGCAGTGATACTAAGCATGACAACACGAGAGTAAAACAAAAACGAAATCTGTTTATAACGTTCGCCTACACCAAGACGCGCGGCCAGCGTTTAAAAGGTACTTTTTAATACTATGACTCGCTGGGCGCAGATATTTAAAATCATTGCCGCAGCGCTTGATAGCAAGAAGCTGCGAAACAGAAGAAAGAACAATTTATCATTTGTTAGGAAAATTCTAGAGTCTTTATAGTTGGTTGTACTTCTGGACACTGATATCTTAACATGTACTTCATTACCTTTGATGTTTGGTTGCCGACTTGTTAAGACGTGTTGTGTAGCACCGCTACAAGTTTAGTGTGAAAAACCACGTTATCATCAAGAAAGAAAACGCTTTTGTAAACCTAGTGACCATAAAAAATACTTACGCGCACGCCAGGACATTTAATTTTTACAAAATATCACACATACAAAAGCAGCGATTGTTGGACTGCTCCATGTATGAGAAAAACATAAAAATGTAAGTTTTGTATTCATTGTAAATTTGGTAATGTTTATAGTTTAACGCCTTTCTTCTTTGAGAATATACTTTTCCTCCACTGTACAGAAAATCTATGCTTATTCTTTTCTTTAAATTAAACACAAATAATGTTTATGTTTAAATGAACTTTGTTACAGGTTCGCTCTTTATCGCGGTGTGTCGATTGTATTTGGGAGACCATTAACGTGTTCAATATACGATCTGACAACTTTTTTTTTTACAAAATTTCACTGTTTTGCATTCATTTCCTATTTTTTTTTTTATTCAAATAGGTCCGTTAGGTAATTTCATTGAAGAGTCTGATTGCCTGAAAGCAATCCAGGTTAAGAGGTCATTTGAGAAACTATTTTCACGCAATCAATCCGTACGTCTCCTAAACACAATCGAGAACCGACGCATCAACGATCATTCATTAATTTTTCTAGTTTTCCAAGTCGTACGAAGAAACGGCCAAGGAGAACTGCCGTGAGTACGCAATCTAGTGTTAAAAGGTTGCATTCATTATCTTGTCGGCAAACATTGCCATGAATTATCAACATCAATGTTAAATTTGGTTAAATGTGAAAAGCCCAAAACACCTTTTAACGCTAGAACATCTCCTTCTAAATCGAGAAACGTTTCTATGGAAACGAAAGGATTTTCTCTTGGGTTACGACTATCTGCTTTCCGATGCACTACTCCTTCTATCCTGCATCCCTCGCTCCCTCACATAGACGAATCACCACAGAAATTGCGTCGCTATGAAATACTGCGTGTTCTGTGACATCTCCTTCTAAATCGAGGAACGTTTGTATGGAAACGACAGGATTTTCTTTTGGGATACGAGTATCTCCTTTCCGATGCACTATTCCTTCTTTACTACATCACTCGTTCCCTCACATTGACGAATTAACACAGAAATTCCGTCGCTATGAATTACTGTGGGTTCTATGACATCTCCTTCTATATCGAGGTAAAATTCTATGGAAACGACAGGATTTTCTTTTGGGATACGACTATCTCTTTTCCGACGTACGATTCCTTCTTTACTGCAATCATCCCTCCCTCACGTTGACGAATTAACACAGAAATTTCGTCGCTATCAATTACTGTAGGTTCTATGACATCTCCTTCTAAATCGAAGAACGTTTCTATGGAAACGAAAGGATTTTCTTTTCGGATATGGGTATATCCTTTCCGATGCAATATTCCTTCTTTACTGCAACCCTCGCTCCATCACATTGACGAATTAACACAGAAAATGCGTCGCTATGAATTACTGTGTGTTCTATGACATCTCCTTCTAAACCGAGGAACTTTGCTATGGATACGACAGGATATTCTTTTGGGATACGACTATCTCTTTCCGATGCACTACTCCTTCTTCACTGCATCCCTCGCACCCACACATTGACGAATTAACACAGAAATTGCGTAGCTATGAATTACTGCGGGTTCTATGACATCTTCATCTAAATCGAGACACTTTTCTATGGAAACGAAAGGATTTTCTTTTGGGATACGACTATCTCCTTTCCGATGCACTATTCCTTCTTTACTACATCACTCGCTCACTCACATTGACGATTGTACACAGAAATTGTGTCAGTATGACATACTATGTGTTCTAGCAATTCTCCATCTAAATCGAGAAACGTTTCTGTGGAAACGAACGGATTTTCTTTTGGTATACGACTATCTGCTTTCCGATGCACCATTCCTTCTTTACTGCATCACTCGCTCACTCACATTGACGAATTAATACAGAAATTGTGTCGCTGTGAATTACTGTGGGTTCTATGACATCTCCTTCTCAAGCGAGTAACATTCCTATGGATACGACAGGATTTCCTTTTGGGATATGGCTATCTCCTTTCCGATGCACTATTCCTTCTTTACTGCATCCCTCGCTCCCTCACATAGACGAAGTAACACAGAAATTGCGTCGCTATGAATTAGTGTGGGTTCTATGACATCTCCTTCTAAATCGAGGAACGTTTCTATGGGAACGAAAGGATTTTCTTTTGGGATACGACTATCTCCTTTCCGATGCACTATTCCTTCTTTACTGCATCCCTCGCTCCCTCACATTGACGAATTAACACAGAAATTCCGTCGCTATGAATTACTGTGTGTTCTATGACATCTCATTCTAAATCGAGGAACTTTCCTATGGATACGACAGGATTTTCTTTTGGGATACGACTTTCTCTGTCCGATGCACTACTCCTTCTTCACTGCATCCCTCGCCCCCTCACATTGACGAATGAACACAGAAATTGCGTCGCTATTAATTACTGTGGGTTCTATGACATCTCCGTCAAAATCGAGGAACGTTTCTACGGAAACGACTGGATTTTCTTTCGCGAAACGAGAATCTTCTTTCCAATGCACTTTTCCTTCTTTACTGCAATCCTCGCTCCCTCACATTGACGAATTAACACAGAAATTGCGTCGCTATGAAATACTGTGGGTTCTGTGACATCTCCTTGTAAATCGAGGAACGTTTCTATGGAAACGACAGGATTTTCTTTTGTAATACGACTTTCTCCTTTCCGATGCACTTTTCCTTCTTTACTGCATCCCTCGCTCCCTCACATTGACGAATTAACACAGAAATTGCGACGCTATGAATTACTATGGGTTCTATGACATCTCCTTCTAAATCATGGAACGTTTCTATGGAAACGACAGGATATTCTTTTGGGATACGACTATCTTTCTTTCCGATGCACTATTACCTTCTTTACTGCATCCCTCGCTCCCTCACATTGACGAATTAACACAGTTATTGCGTCACCATGAAATACTATGTGTTCTATAACTCCACCTTCTAAATCGATTAACGTTTCTATGGATACGACAGTATTTTCTTTTGGGATACGAGTATCTCCATTCCAATGCACTATTCCTTCTTTACTACATCACTCGCTCCCTCACATTGACGAATTAACACAGAAATTGTGTCAGTATGACATACTATGTGTTCTAGCAATTCTTCATCTAAGTCGAGTAACGTTTCTATGGATACGACAGTATTTTCTTTTGGGATACGAGTATCTCCTTTCCGATGCACTATTCCTTCTTTACTGCAATCCTCGCTCCCTCACATTGACGAATTAACACAGAAATAGCGCCGATATGAATTACTGTGGGTTCTAGGACATCTGCCTTTAAAGCGAGTAGCGTTTCAATGGAAACGACAGGATTTTCTTTTGTGATACGACTATCTCCATTCCGATGCACTTTTCCTTCTTTACTGCAATCCTCGCTCCCTCACATTGACGAATTAACACAGAAATTGCGTCGCTATGAATTACTGTGGGTTCCATGACATCTCCTTCTAAATCGAGGAACGATTCTATGGAAACAACAGGATTTACTTTTGGGATACGAGTATCTCCTTTCTGATGCACTATTCCTTCTTTACATCACTCGCTACCTCACATTGACGATTTAACACAGAAATTGTGTCAGTATGACATACTACGGCTTCTAGCAATGCTCCATCTAAATCGAGAATCGTTTCTATGGAAACGAAACGATTTTCTTCTGGGATACGACTATCTCCTTTCCGATGCATTATTCCTTTTTTACTGCAATCCTCGCTCCCTCACATTGACGAATTACACGGAAATTGCGTCGCTATGAATTACTGTGGGTTCTATGACATCTTCTTCTGAAACGAGTAGCGTTTATATGGAAAGATAGGATTTTCTTTTGGAAACGACTATCTCCTTTCCGATGCACTATTCCTTCTTCGCTGCATTCCCCGCTCCCTCACATTGACGAATTAACACAGAAATTGCGTGGCAAAGAGTTACTGTGGGTGCTATGACATCTCTTTTTAAATCGAGGAACGTTTCTATGCAAACCACAGGATTTTCTTTTGGGATACGAGTGTCTCCTTTGCGATGTACTATTCCTTCTTTACTACATCACTCGCTCCCTCACATTGACGAATTAACACAGAAATTGTGTCAGTATGACATACTATGGGGTCTAGCAATTTTCTAACTAAATCGAGAAACGTTTCTATGGGAACGAAAGGATTTTCTTTTGGGATACGACTATCTCCTTTTCGATGCACTATTTCTTCGATACTGTATTCCCCGCTCCCTCACATTGACGATTTAAAACAGGAATTGCGTCGCTATGAATTACTGTGGGGTGTATGACATCTCCTTCTAAATCGAGGAACGTTTCTATGGAAATGACAGGATTTTCTTTTGGGATACGAGTATATCCTTTCCGAAATGTACTATTCCTTCTATACTACATCACTCGCTCCCTCACATTGACGAATTAATACAGAAATTGTGTCAGTATGACATATTTTGGGTTCTAGCAATTCTCCATCTAAATCGAGAGACGTTTCTATGGAAGCGACAGGATTTTCCTTTGCGATACGACTATCTCCTTTCCGATGCACTAATCCTTCTTTACTGCATCCCTCGCTCCCTCACATTGACGAATTAACACAGAAATTGCGTCGCTATGAATTACAGTGTGTTCTATGATATCTCCTTCTATATCGAGGAACGTTTCTATTTAAACGACAGGATTTTCTTTTGGGATTAGTCCATCTCCTTTCCAATCCACTATTCCTTCTTTACTGCATCCCTCGCTCCCTAACATTGACGAATCAACACAGAAATTGTGTCAGTATGACATACTATGGGTTCTAGCAATTCTCCATCTAAATCGAGAAACGTTTCAATGGAAACGAAAGGATTTTCTTTTGGGATACGACTATCTCCTTTCCGATGCGCTATTCCTTCTTTACTGCATCCCTCGCTCCCTCATATTGATGAATTAACACAGAAATTGCGTCGCTATGAATTACTGTGGGTTCTATGACATCTCTTTTTCAATCGAGGAACGTTTCTATTGAAACGACAGGATTTTATTTTGGGATACGTGAATCTCCTTTCCGATGCACTATTCCTTCTTTACTACATCACTCACTCCCTCACATTTATGAATTATCACAGAAATTGTGTCTGTATGACATACTGTGTGTTCTAGCAATTCTATATAAAAATCGAGAAACGTTTCTATGGAAAGGAAAGGATTTTCTTTTGGGATACGACTATCTCCTTTCCGATGCACTATTCCTTCTTTACTGCATCCCTCGTTCCCTCATATTGACGAATTAACACAGAAATTGCGTCGCTATGAACTACTGTGGGTTCTATGACATCTCTTTTTCAATCGAGGAAAGTTTCTATTGAAACGACAGGATTTTATTTTGGGATACAAGTATCTCCTTTCCGATGCACTATTCCTTCTTTACTACATTACTCGCTCCCTCACATTGACGAATTAACACAGAAATTGTGTCAGTATGACATACTATGGGTTCTAGCAATTCTCCATCTAAGTCGAGAAACGTTTCTATGGATACGACAGTATTTTCTTTTGGGATCCGAGTATCTCCTTTCCGATGCACTATTGCTTCTTTACTGCAATCCTCGCTCCCTCACATTGACGAATTAACACAGAAATAGCTCCGCTATGATTTACTGTGGGTTCTATGACATCTGCCTTTAAAGCGAGTAGCGTTTCAATGGAAACGACAGGATTTTCTTTTGTGATACGACTATCTCCATTCCGATGCGCTTTTCCTTCTTTACTGCAATCCTCGCTCCCTCACATTGGCGAATTAACACAGAAATTGCGTCGCTATGAATTACTGTGGGTTCTATGACATCTCCTTCTAAATCGAGGAACGATTCTATGGAAACAACAGGATTTACTTTTGGGATACGAGTATTTCCTTTCTGATGCACTATTCCTTCTTTACATCACTCGCTACCTCACACTGACGAATTAACACAGAAATTGTGTCAGTATGACATACTATTGGTTCTAGCAATGCTCCATCTAAATCGAGAAACGTTTCTATTGAAACGAAAGGATTTTCTACTGGGATACGACTATCTCCTTTCCGATGCACTATTCCTTCTTTACTGCATCCCTCGGTCCCTCACACTAACGAATTAACACAAAAATTGCGTCGCTATGAATTACTGTGGGTTCTATAACATCTCCTTCTAAATCGATTAACGTTTCTATGGAAACGACAGGATTTTATTTTGGGATACGAGTATCTCCTTTCCGATGCACTATTCCTTCTTTACTACATCACTCGCTCCCTCACATTGACGAATTAACACAGAAATTGTGTCAGTATGACATACTATGGGTTCTAGCAATTCTCCAACTAATCGAGAAACGTTTCTATGGAAACGAAAGTCTTTTCTTCTGGGATACGAGTATCTCCTTTCCGATGCACTATTCCTTCTTTACTGCAATCCTCGCTCCCTCACATTGACGAATTAACACAGATATTGCGTCGCTATGAAATACTGTGGTATCTATGACATTGTGATATTATTGGATTTCAGACATTTTGCATATGAGAAAAGGACAGCCACCAAGCTGTAGTTTGCAGTGATACTAAGCATGACAACACGAGAGTAAAACAAAAACGAAATCTGTTTATAACGTTCGCCAACACCAAGACGCGCGGCCAGCGTTTAAAAGGTACTTTTAAATACTATGACTCGCTGGGCGCAGATATTTAAATCATTGCTGCAGCGCTTGATAGCAAGAAGCTGCGAAACAGAAGAAAGAACAATTAATATTTGTTAGGAATATTCGAGAGTCTTTATAGTTGGTTGTACTTCTGGTCGCCGATATGTTAACATTTACTTCATTACCTTTGATGTTTGGTTGCCGACTTGTTAAGACGTGTTGTGTAGCACCGCTACAAGTTTAGTGTGAAAAACCACGTTATCATCAAGAAAGAAAACGCTTTTGTGAACCTAGTGACCATAAAAAATACTTACCCGCACGGCAGGACATTTAATTTTTACAAAATATCACACATACAAAAGCAGCGATTGTTGGACTGCTCCATGTATGAGAAAAATATAAAAATGTAAGTTTTGTATTCATTGTAAATTTGGTAATGTTTATAGTTTAACGCCTTTCTTCTTTGAGAATATACTTTTCCTCCACTGTACAGAAAATCTATGCTTATTCTTTTCTTTAAATTAACCACAAATAATGTTTATGTTTAAATGAACTTTGTTACAGGTTCGCTCTTTATCGCGGTGTGTCGATTGTATTTGGGAGACCATTAACGTGTTCAATTTACGATCTGACAACATTTCTTTTACAAAATTTCACTGTTTTGCATTCATTTCCTATTTTTTTTTATTATTCAAATAGGTCCGTTAGGTAATTTCATTGAAGAGTCTGATTGCGTGAAAGCAATCCGGGTTAAGAGGTCATTTGAGAAACTATTTTCACGCAATCAATCCGTACGTCTCCTAAACACAATCGAGAACCGACGCATCATCGATCATTCATTAATTTTTCTCTTTTTCCAAGTCGTACCAAGAAACGGCCAAGGAGAACTGCCATGAGTACGCAATCTAGTGTTAAAAGGTTGCATTCTTTATCTTGTCGGCAAACATTGCCATGAATTATCAACATCAATGTTATATGTGGTTAAATGTGAAAAGCCGAAAAAACCCTTTAACGCTAGATGTGGCGCCCGAACAGGGACTCGACTAAAAAACTAATTTGTTCTTTTTATTTTCATGCTACCATCTGGACAAAATTGGAAGCCAAAACCAGTGATAAAAAAAGGACGCATATGGAGAAAATCGCAGCAAGAATCCACAACAGCAATAAATAGCAGCGCGCAAGACAACTAATGTGAGTACGATTTTTCATCACGTTTGAAGCTTTGCGTACCGAGCATTCAGTCGGCTCGTGACATTCACTCTCTACGCTTTTTTCCTTTTCCTCAAGCAATTTAATTTCCAAATTTCTGTTTCCTTTTGCTATTAGATCCTCCTCTATCACATCATTTCGCTTACAATAGTTAGAAATAGTTAGCAAGAATTCCATTGTTGTGCATTTTAGTAAATCACAATGGCCGCCAGTTTCAGTGCTCTATAAGTGTTTTTCATTTATTTTATCTCTCTCGTTGCCATATTGGCATTTTCGTGTGTCAGAGTTTCAATTGTTTATAACGCGCAAGCAATATCTGAGAAATCAGGACGCGAAATCCTTGGCGCACCTGACAAGTGAAAATCATAATTAAAAAAAAAATATATATATTTTCTAGCTCGTGCAGTGTAACTACTTTAAATTTACGATGGCTGATGAGCAACCAAGGCAACTTAGACCGCGCGCGGGTGTAAACAAACCTGAATCTCGCAGTGAGGGAACAACACAGGACGAAGCGACACGTGAGCTGTCGGTGCCACAGACCGCGTCGCAGTCACGTGAATGCTCGCTGTCAGATATACTAAAATTGTTTGCTGATATGAAAACCAGTTTTGAAGCAAACATGGGTAATCTTGACACTCGAATGGCACAGTTAACAAACCAAAGTGACAATATTGAAACGCAAATCAGTCAGTTGACAAACCAAAGTGACAATATTGAAACGCAAATCAGTCAGTTAGCAAACCAAAGTGACAGCAGGTTCAACAGTTTAGAATCAAGGGTAGAGGACACTCAAGTGCGAATGAACAATATAAATTATGTTATTACCGACATCCAAGCACAAATCAAAAAATCGAATGACACCATGGAGGAAAAAATTAAAGCCATTACCACTGCTTACGCAAGCGAGCTAAATGCAAGCGTACACGCAAAAATTGATAGTGTTCTTTCGATGGTGGAATCCGCCGAGACCAATATTGGTTTCAAGTTTATAGATATGCAGGCCCAAATAGATGTGTGTAAATCAACTGCGAGTGACTCTTTGAAACATTACAGTGATGTTTCAAAGAGAGTAAGCCAATTGACAGAAAGTGTCAACCACGTTGGCGAGCGAGTCGAAGACCTTGCTCAGCAAATATCCGATGTCAATATTGACAAAAAGATCGCAGATGTCAACACCGGGATAAGCAATACACTTAATAGGGAATTCGAAGAGTGGACGCAATCCAAAGAACAGTACATTGTCAGCAAGGTACACGCTGAACTAAAGGGTACGGTTAAATCTGCTACAGCAGAAATCTTAACCGCTCCCGGCACTTCTGTTGACACTTTAACCAGTGAATTAGGTGAAATCAGACGAGCATTTAGCCACGATCTTCCGGAATGGAAACGTCAGCTAAGCAATGATATAGATCAACTAAAACGACAAGTTACGGAATTGCAAGGTGACAATCAAAGTGAGTATTCGCTACCGCCAGAACACGATGGTCGTCAATATCCCGCGTGTCAGGTACAATTCTCACCAACAGTAAATAATACGCGTGGCGAAACTTCTACGTCACGTAGTCATGCCGATCAACTAACACTCGTTGAACTAATGCGAGACGAGACTGTGCTAAAACACAGAGTTTTTCGGCCTTTTATACCTGAAAAACGAAATATACATCCAATGGTATTTCTAAAATCATTCACAGGCGCTTTTCCAGAATCATGGAACGACAGGCAGCGGATACAGTTCATCTTAGGCTATGTACACGGTGAAGGATCAATTTGTGGTACAGAAATAATAGACAAATGTCACACCTATGCGGATTTTGAAAAGCATTTTTTGAATAAATTCTGGAGTTCAGGTATACAACAAAGACTCCGAAAAGAGGTTTACAACGCCGAACCTTTCAACACCAAAGGAGGAGGTTTGAGACGTTATTTTGAAAAATATCTACGTAAAATTCAGTATTGGGACACGCCCATTTCAACCAAAGATGTAATCATGATCTTCAAGTCAAAACTTCCTGTGTCAATAAGAGAAAAACTAGTTAATGTGAGTGAAGAAGACCTAGAAGCCTTTCTTTCTGTTCTTGACAATTTGTATATGATCTATGAGGATGTGCGTGCGAGCGCGCGGAATAATTATAATAATGGACCGCCTGCCCCGCAGCAGCACATAACAAATTGCGTCAATGGAATGTCGTACCAACATAACACGGGACAACCAAACGCTCAGCCTTACGGCAATCATAACAGTTTCAACCGCCGTAATGGAAAACAATATAACAAACATCCACACCACAATAGGTACAATCCGATTTACAAAACACACAGCAACAATACGGTAATTCACCGATAAATCATAACGGTAATTACCAGTACCAGAACAACAAGACGAGTAATGGAAATCGTCACAAGGGAAAGAAATGGAACAATTATAACAGACCACAACAGTACAGTCAGCCGAGTCACTTCACTCCCTCTCAGCAAATAAATTTTTCACAGCCGAAAAATGCGACATTTTCTCACCAACTCAACCAACAGTTCAGGAACAGTAGTCAGGACAATTCGTCGGATGCTTTTCCTGACACCGCCGGTTATAATAGCCAAGGAAATCCGACTATTTTTTACACACAGGCGAACCAAGCACCAAACGCGATGTCAAATAACACGCAATCAACAGATGCACAAGTCATATGGGATACGAACGCAAATTTTCGACCTGGTATGTCACAAAATACTAGTCAAGTAAAAATAACTGACCTTTCAGCTCCACCCCAGTCGGAAAACCATTAGCAGCTTCTTTAGGCCTCCACGGGGAAGCTGCGGAACCAACAAGCTCTCATATCTTTAACAACTCATGCCAACCTAAGAAAAAAAGGCGCATGACAAACACATTAGCAAAGTCTTATCGTATCGTATAAATGAACGAGTGCTATTAAAGACCCACTTCAAACCATCTTCGATTCATCATAAGAATCGCAAGTGGCAGCACTTGTATGTAGGACCATATATTATCTTAAGAAAGCCGCACATTGGTTGCTATCTATTAGCTGACCCTGTATCTGGACGAATAAAAGGATTGTTTCATCACGCAGGCTTGAAGAAATACCGAGTCAACCATTGAAAATATCTGTTAAGTTAAGCTGCTAAAATAAAATATACACACACACTATAAGTTGTCATACTATGTGTGAAGTACCAACGTATGTAAGAGTAGTGCACAAGACTAACACCCTGTCGACCTGCCACAACAAGATAAGTAATTTATATGAGCACCTTAAGTAAAACACATTTATTGTAGGAGTGCAAGATTTGCCTTAGATGTAAGTTAGTTTTAAGTTAATTGAGCCATGAACGGCCACAGCCGAAAGAGCTGACGTACACTCCTGGAAATTGAAATAAGAACACCGTGAATTCATTGTCCCAGGAAGGGGAAACTTTATTGACACATTCCTGGGGTCAGATACATCACATGATCACAATGACAGAACCACAGGCACATAGACACAGGCAACAGAGCATGCACAATGTCGGCACTAGTACAGTGTATATCCACCTTTCGCAGCAATGCAGGCTGCTATTCTCCCATGGAGACGATCGTAGAGATGCTGGATGTAGTCCTGTGGAACGGCTTGCCATGCCATTTCCACCTGGCGCCTCAGTTGGACCAGCGTTCGTGCTGGACGTGCAGACCGCGTGAGACGACGCTTCATCCAGTCCCAAACATGCTCAGTGGGGGACAGATCCGGAGATCTTGCTGGCCAGGGTAGTTGACTTACACCTTCTAGAGCACGTTGGGTGGCACGGGATACATGCGGACGTGCATTGTCCTGTTTGAACAGCAAGTTCCCTTGCCGGTCTAGGAATGGTAGAACGATGGGTTCGATGACGGTTTGGATGTACCGTGCACTATTCAGTGTCCCCTCGACGATCACCAGTGGTGTACGGCCAGTGTAGGAGATCGCTCCCCACACCACGATGCCGGGTGTTGGCCCTGTGTGCCTCGGTCGTATGCAGTCCTGATTGTGGCGCTCACCTGCACGGCACCAAACACGCATACGACCATCATTGGCATCAAGGCAGAAGCGACTCTCATCGCTGAAGACGACACGTCTCCATTCGACCCTCCATTCACGCCTGTCGCGACACCACTGGAGGCGGGCTGCACGATGTTGGGGCGTGAGCGGAAGACGGCCTAACGGTGTGCGGGACCGTAGCCCAGCTTCATGGAGACGGTTGCGAATGGTCCTCGCCGATACCCCAGGAGCAACAGTGTCCCTAATTTGCTGGGAAGTGGCGGTGCGGTCCCCTACGGCACTGTGTAGGATCCTACGGTCTTGGCGTGCATCCGTGCATCGCTGCGGTCCGGTCCCAGGTCGACGGGCACGTGCACCTTCCGCCGACCACTGGCGACAACATCGATGTACTGTGGAGACCTCACGCCCCACGTGTTGAGCAATTCGGCGGTACGTCCACCCGGCCTCCCGCATGCCCACAATACGCCCTCGCTCAAAGTCCGTCAACTGCACATACGGTTCACGTCCACGCTGTCGCGGCATGCTACCAGTGTTAAAGACTGCGATGGAGCTCCGTATGCCACGGCAAACTGGCTGACACTGACGGCGGCGGTGCACAAATGCTGCGCAGCTAGCGCCATTCGACGGCCAACACCGCGGTTCCTGGTGTGTCCGCTGTGCCGTGCGTGTGATCATTGCTTGTACAGCCCTCTCGCAGTGTCCGAAGCAAGTATGGTGGGTCTGACACACCGGTGTCAATGTGTTCTTTTTTCCATTTCCAGGAGTGTATATTATAGTAGGGACGTGCTAAGTGCCACCTGCTACCACTAGTTTTAAGTATAGCAAAGCTCTCTCCTCTTGAATGAAATAAATTAAAATGATCATTCAGACCAGAATGATTGCTCATAGGTAAAAAAAAAAAAAAATAAAAAAAATAAAAAAAAATTATCAAGGTCGCTTACTCTAATGAGGTAAATGTTATGTTATGCATAAGGAGTGTGTGACAACAAATTTTATGAGACCACCTATGAAACGCAGCAGGCAAAAAGCAGCAGCTTAGCATATAAGAATCAAGTAAGTCAATAACGATCCAGGTAGCAGGAAAGAAGTGCGCAACTCAATTATTTTATTATAATACGGAGAAAACCGTATACGCTCATAACAATTTTACGGCACAGTGCAGCTGAAATACAAAGATCATTTATAAATAAATTAGTTTAGTACTAGAAATATCTATTTCAGGTCCTCGAGATACGATTTTTTTTTTTTTAGAAAACAATTTTACGATACATGGAACAGAAGATAGTTAACAGGCACAGTTCACTGTTAATGCATGGTTTAAGTAATTTTAGATATGCATAGAAAATTGTTTAGAGAGCTGGATCAGACGACACTGAAACTACTGTATCGATTTAATTATACTATTTGTCATGAAAAACTAAGGTGATAATAATTTATGTTAAGCTCATCATATCATACGTCATTAACACTGTGTCTTCAAATCTCTTCACTCCATAAAAGGCTTTTGTGTTTTCCTCTAACCAGTATCCTTACCATCCTACCTTATCCAGTAGAGAAGTGAAGTTTACGAGCTGGTTGCATGATTGATACATACAGGCTATACGAATGGATAGTCGTGACACATTGGTTGTCGACGGGCTATGCTTATTCTTCGCAAATTGCGAGTTCAGTTAAGATTTGTTATGTGCAATTGCACGACAGGGAACACCAAGCTTCCCAATTTCCCAATGGTAGTTTGAACACGAACTGTTCATCATGTAAACGAAGCCACATTGACTATGTCTTCAAACTAACGACGCAATAGAGAGAAAATAAAAGACCTGAAGTTGCGAAAAGAGTAACTATTGTAAAAAGAAAAGAATAACAAGATTTCGAACAAAGTGTAAACCTAAAGTGCCTTGGAAGCACAAACTACGAACAAGAGACACGCTTTTCGTCAGGCCTTGTAGTCACAGAGACTAAATATTTCTTTGTAAATAATTTTTAGACATGATATGTATACTAAATGTTAATTCTACTTTGTAGTAATAATGCAGTCAGTAATAAATGGACACGTATGTGCTGCTGCGTGTGAACCGACTATAGACAAGTAATTAATGGACACGTATAAAAGTGGTGCGTGTGAACCTTAACATGACGACCAAATAAATGTGAACACGAATTAACAATAACGTGTGAACTGAAAAGGTGATAACTCCAAGGACGCGCGTGAAATACCGCGTGTGAAGTAATGTTATAAGTACTTGTACCACGAAACCACGATGTAGAAAGCCGAAGAGTGAAAGTGAATAAGTGTTGTACTTACCACAAACGGTACTGTACGCCTTTCCACGGACACATTCTTCGAAACAGCTGCGGGAGTCGCCGCATCTGGCTGCTTCCATAATCCAGAGTCGATGAAAAACTGTGTAAAAACTCACACCACGGCTAGTAGACACCTAACGCTCTGCTTCTCGCAGAATACTGCTACTGGCGTTGTGGAACTGTCAAGTTATTATCACGTGATTGTGACCAACGGACGTAACACTGTGTACCCTGAGCGCTCAACAATCAATTTTTCTTTGCACAACGAGCGCGGATGCCAAATGTGTTTGAAATGCATTCAAAATAAAATATGATAAAGCAATGAA
The DNA here is from genome assembly GCF_023864275.1 of Schistocerca cancellata. Classification (NCBI taxonomy): domain Eukaryota; kingdom Metazoa; phylum Arthropoda; class Insecta; order Orthoptera; family Acrididae; genus Schistocerca; species Schistocerca cancellata. Next base: position 173,220,313 of record NC_064636.1, on the reverse strand, counting down.
TTAAGCACTCATGTACCTTGTGAAATTATAAAGACACTAATCGGAAGAGTCTTAAGCTCGATTTTGACAATTGCTACCGAATTTACTGACCAGGCCAAGTAATGACGAAAACGTGTCGAACCAAATAAAACCAGAAAAATAGATAAATATGAGAACTGAGCATTCTTAAGAGAATGAGACCTTATGTACATAAACAATTGTTATCCTTACCTAACCCAATTTTCTTTTAGACTAAGTTATTAGTAAGTAAGCACATTCTAATACAAATTTTTTCTGTATTTTTCATGTACGAAAACATAAATGGAAGCACGGACATGTGTCAAGTGAAATAGAGACCGCCACCATACGGCTCAACATGTTGCAGAACCAATCTTCCAGTTCCTGACCCACGACGTATTTCCAACGCAACATCACACCCCGACAACTACTCCAACTTCCACAGTGAAAGTGATGCCCTACTTTTCCTCCACTGTGAAAGTGTAATCAATTTCCCCACTCAAGTGCAGTGCTATCATTTATACCCGAAGTTCTACCACTCCCAGTGCAACTCATACCTACCCAAGTGTAGTGAAACATTTTTTTTTTTTGCAGGTCATAAAAGCCACAAATAAGTAAAGTGCTACGTATTTACTGCAAGAAATCTTCGACGAAACAACGACAAAAATATTCCTGTAGTATGTCACTGTAAAACAAGAATGTCAATTTTTTGTGACATATTTTTTCCACGAGTGCACACAGCACCCAGACATCCTGCGAAGTCAAGTAATTTATTTCTTTGTTATTTTTTTATATATATTATGCCATGTATAATGTATCTATGTATGTGTCTCTTTATCTTAATTTCATTATCTTTTACCGAGAAATGAACATTTGTTATCCTTGTACAATACATTAGAAAGAGCACAGTTCAATTGTCATGTAGTTACCCTATGGACAAATTACTATCAATTTCAGTCGTACGAATATACTTACCCGATACTCTGTATGTTAACCACTTTGTCTGATGCAGTGTGTAAAATCTATTGTAAAGAATTTTTGCAAGTAATACTAACTTGTTTCACGAAAGCAATAATATCACGACTACGCGTGAGTCTCGATGATCCTGACGGAGTCATCGCTCCTCACGCGGGAAGCAATGTGATATTATTGGATTTCAGACATTTTGCATATGAGAAAAGGACAGCCTCCAAGCTGTAGTTTGCAGTGATACTAAGCATGACAACACGAGAGTAAAACAAAAACGAAATCTGTTTATAACGTTCGACTACACCAAGACGCGCGGCCAGCGTTTAAAAGGTTCTTTTAAATACTATGACTCGCTGGGCGCAGATATTTAAAATCATTGCCGCAGCGCTTGATAGCAAGAAGCTGCGAAACAGAAGAAAGAACAATTTATCATTTGTTAGGAAAATTCTAGAGTCTTTATAGTTGGTTGTACTTCTGGTCGCCGATATGTTAACATGTACTTCATTACCTTTGATGTTTGGTTGCCGACTTGTTAAGACGCGTTGTGTAGCACCGCTACAAGTTTAGTGTGAAAAACCACGTTATCATCAAGAAAGAAAACGCTTTTGTAAACCTAGTGACCATAAAAAATACTTACGCGCACGCCAGGACATTTAATTTTTACAAAATATCACACATACAAAAGCAGCGATTGTTGGACTGCTCCATGTATGAGAAAAACATAAAAATGTAAGTTTTGTATTCATTGTAAATTTGGTAATGTTTATAGTTTAACGCCTTTCTTCTTTGAGAATATACTTTTCCTCCACTGTACAGAAAATCTATGCTTATTCTTTCCTTTAAATTAAACACAAATAATGTTTATGTTTAAATGAACTTTGTTACAGGTTCGCTCTTTATAGCGGTGTGTCGATTGTATTTGGGAGACCATTAACGTGTTCAATATACGATCTGACAACTTTTCTTTTACAAAATCTCACTGTTTTGCATTCATTTTCTATTTTTTTTTATTATTCAAATAGGTCCGTTAGGTAATTTCATTGAAGAGTCTGATTGCGTGAAAGCAATCCAGGTTAAGAGGTCATTTGAGAAACTATTTTCACGCAATCAATCCGTACGTCTCCTAAACACAATCGAGAACCGACGCATCATCGATCATTCATTAATTTTTCTCTTTTTCCAAGTCGTACCAAGAAACGGCCAAGGAGAACTGCCGTGAGTACGCAATCTAGTGTTAAAAGGTTGCATTCTTTATCTTGTCGGCAAACATTACCATGATTTATCAACATCAATGTTTTATTTGGTTAAATGTGAAAAGCCCAAAAAACCTTTTAACGCTAGAACATCTCCTTCTAAATCGAGAAACGTTTCTATGGAAACGAAAGGATTTTCTTTTGGGTTACGACTATCTCCTTTCCGATGCACTATTCCTTCTTTCCTGCATCCCTCGCTAGGTCACATAGACGAATTACCACAGAAACTGCGTCGCTATGAAATACTGCGTGTTCTGTGACATCTCCTTCTAAATCGAGGAACGTTTGTATGGAAACGACAGGATTTTCTTTTGGGATACGAGTATCTCCTTTCCGATGCACTATTCCTTCTTTACTACATCACTCGCTCCCTCACATTGACGCATTAACACAGAAAATCCGTCGTTGTGAATTACTGTGGGTTCTATGACATCTCCTTCTATATCGAGGAAAGTTTGTATGGAAACGACAGAATTTTCTTTTGGGATACGACTATCTCTTTTCCGACGTACGATTCCTTCTTTACTGCAATCATCGCTCCCTCACGTTGACGAATTAACACAGAAATTGCGTCGCTATGAATTACTGCGGGTTGTATGACATCTCCTTCTAAATCGAGGAACGTTTCTATGTAAACGACAGGATTTTCTTTTGGGATACGAGTATCTCCTCTCCGATGCACTATTCCTTCTTTAATACATCACTCGCTCCCTCACATCGACTATTTATCACAGAAATTATGTCAGTATGACATACTATGGGTTCTAGCAATTCTCCATCTAAATTGAGACACGTTTCTATAGAAACGAAAGGATTTTCTTTTGGGATACGACTATCTCTTTTCGATGCACTATACCTTCTGTCCTGCATCCCTCGCTCCCTCACACTGACGAATTAACACAGAAATTGCGTCGCTATGAATTACTGTGGGTTCTATGACATCTCCTTCTAAATCGAGGAACGTTTCTATGGAAACGAAAGGATTTTCTTTTCGGATACGAGTATATCCCTTCCGATGCACTATTCCTTCTTTACTGCAACCCTCGCTCCCTCACATTGACGAATTAATACAGAAAATGCGTCGCTATGAATTACTGTGTGTTCTATGACATCTCCTTCTAAATCGAGGAACTTTGCTATGGATACGACAGGATTTTCTATTGGGATACGACTATCTCTTTCCGATGCACTACTCCTTCTTCACTGCATCCCTCGCTCCCTCACATTGACGAATTAACACAGAAATTGCGTAGCTATGAATTACTGCGGGTTCTATGACATCTTTATCTAATTCGAGAAACTTTTCTATGGAAACGAAAGGATTTTCTTTTGGGATACGAGTATGTCCTTTCCGATGCACTATTTTTTCTTTACTACATCACTCGCTCCCTCACATTGACGAATGTACACAGAAATTATGTCAGTATGACATACTATGGGTTCTAGCAATTCTCCATCTAAATTGAGACACGTTCCTATGGAAACGAAAGGATTTTCTTTTGGGATACGACTATCTCTTTTCGATGCACTATACCTTCTGTCCTGCATCCCTCGTCCCTCACACTGACGAATTAACACAGAAATTCCGTCGCTATGAAATACTGTGGGTTCTATGACATCTCCTTGTAAATTGAGGAACGTTTCTATGGAAACGACAGGATTTTCTTTCGTAATACGACTTTCTCCTTTCCGATGCACTTTTCCTTCTTTACTGCATCCCTCGCTCCCTCACATTGACGAATTAACACAGAAATTGCGTCGCTATGAATTACTATGGGTTCTATGACATCTCCTTCTAAATCATGGAACGTTTCTATGGAAACGACAGGATTTTCTTTTGGTATACGACTATCTTTGTTTCCGATGCACTATTACCTTCTTTACTGGATCCCTCGCTCCCTCACATTGACGAATTAACACACTTATTGCGTCACCATGAAATTCTATGGGTTCTATAACTCCTCCTTCTAAATCGATTAACGTTTCTATGGATACGACAGTATTTTCTTTTGGGATACGAGTATCTCATTTCCGATGCACTATTCCTTCCTTACTGCAATCCTCGCTCCCTCACATTGACGAATTAACACAGAAATAGCGTCGCTATGAATTACTGTGGGTTCTATGACATCTGCCTTTAAAGCGAGTAGCGTTTCAATGGAAACGATAGGATTTTCTTTTGGAATACGACTATCTCCTTTCCGAAGAACTATTCCTTCTTCGCTGCATCCCCCGCTCCCTCACATTGACGAATTAACATAGAAATTGCGTGGAAATGAGTTACTGTGGGTGCTATGACATCTCTTTTTAAATCGAGGAACGTTTCTATGGAAACGACAGGATTTTCTTTTGGGATACGAGTGTCTCCTTTCCGATGTACTATTCCTTCTTTACTACATCACTCGCTCCCTCACATTGACGAATTAACACAGAAATTGTGTCAGTATGACATTTTATGGGTTCTAGCAATTCTCCATCTAAATCGAGAAACGTTTCTATTGAAACGAAAGGATTTTCTACTGGGATACGACTATCTCCTTTCCGATGCACTATTCCTTCTTTACTGCATCCCTCGGTCCCTCACACTAACGAATTAACACAAAAATTGCGTCGCTATGAATTACTGTGGGTTCTATATCATCTCCTTCTAAATCGATTAACGTTTCTATGGAAACGACAGGATTTTCTTTTGGGATACGAGTATCTCCTTTCCGATGCACTATTCCTTCTTTACTGCAATCCTCGCTCCCTCACATTGACGAATTAACATAGAAATTGCGTCGCTATGAAATACTGTGGGTTCTATGACATTGTGATATTATTGTATTTCAGACATTTTGCATATGAGAAAAGGACAGCCACCAAGCTGTAGTTTGCAGTGATACTAAGCATGACAACACGAGAGTAAAACAAAAACGAAATCTGTTTATAACGTTCGCCTACACCAAGACGCGCGGCCAGCGTTTAAAAGGTACTTTTAAATACTATGACTCCCTGGGCGCAGATATTTAAAATCATTGCCGCAGCGCTTGATAGCAAGAAGCTGCGAAACAGAAGAAAGAACAATTTATCATTTGTTAGGAAAATTCTAGAGTCTTTATAGTTGGTTGTACTTCTGGTCGCCGATATGTTAACATGTACTTCATTACCTTTGATGTTTGGTTGCCGACTTGTTAAGACGTGTTGTGTAGCACCGCTACAAGTTTAGTGTGAAAAACCACGTTATCATCAAGAAAGAAAACGCTTTTGTAAACCTAGTGACCATAAAAAATACTTACGCACACGCCAGGACATTTAATTTTTACAAAATATCACACATACAAAAGCAGCGATTGTTGGACTGCTCCATGTATGAGAAAAACATAAAAATGTAAGTTTTGTATTCATTGTAAATTTGGTAATGTTTATAGTTTAACGCCTTTCTTCTTTGAGAATATACTTTTCCTCCACTGTACAGAAAATCTATGCTTATTCTTTTCTTTAAATTAACCACAAATAATGTTTATGTTTAAATGAACTTTGTTACAGGTTCGCTCTTTATCGCGGTGTGTCGATTGTATTTGGGAGACCATTAACGTGTTCAATTTACGATCTGACAACTTTTTCTTTACAAAATTTCACTGTTTTGCATTCATTTCCTATTTTTTTTATTATTCAAATAGGTCCATTAGGTAATTTCATTGAAGAGTCTGATTGCGTGAAAGCAATCCGGGTTAAGAGGTCATTTGAGAAACTATTTTCACGCAATCAATCCGTACGTCTCCTAAACACAATCGAGAACCGACGCATCATCGATCATTCATTAATTTTTCTCTTTTTCCAAGTCGTACCAAGAAACGGCCAAGGAGAACTGCCGTGAGTACGCAATCTAGTGTTAAAAGGTTGCATTCTTTATCTTGTCGGCAAACATTGCCATGAATTATCAACATCAATGTTATATTTGGTTAAATGTGAAAAGCCCAAAAAACCCTTTAACGCTAGATGTGGCGCCCGAACAGGGACTCGACTAAAAAACTAATTTGTTCTTTTTATTTTCATGCTACCATCTGGAGAAAATTGGAAGCCAAAACCAGTGATAAAAAAAGGACGCATATGGAGAAAATCGCAGCAAGAATCCACAACAGCAATAAATAGCAGCGCGCAAGACAACTAATGTGAGTACGATTTTTCATCACGTTTGAAGCTTTGCGTACCGAGCATTCAGTCGGCTCGTGACATTCACTCTCTACGCTTTTTTCCTTTTCCTCAAGCAATTTAATTTCCAAATTTCTGTTTCCTTTTGCTATTAGATCCTCCTCTATCACATCATTTCGCTTACAATAGTTAGAAATAGTTAGCAAGAATTCCATTGTTGTGCATTTTAGTAAATCACAATGGCCGCCAGTTTCAGTGCTCTATAAGTGTTTTTCATTTATTTTATCTCTCTCGTTGCCATATTGGCATTTTCGTGTGTCAGAGTTTCAATTGTTTATAACGCGCAAGCAATATCTGAGAAATCAGGACGCGAAATCCTTGGCGCACCTGACAAGTGAAAATCATAATTAAGAAAAAAAATATCTTTTCTAGCTCGTGCAGTGTAACTACTTTAAATTTACGATGGCTGATGAGCAACCAAGGCAACTTAGACCGCGCGCGGGTGTAAACAAACCTGAATCTCGCAGTGAGGGAACAACACAGGACGAAACGGTACGTGAGCTGTCGGTGCCACAGACCGCGTCGCAGTCACGTGAATGCTCGCTGTCAGATATACTAAAATTGTTTGCTGATATGAAAACCAGTTTTGAAGCAAACATGGGTAATCTTGACACTCGAATGGCACAGTTAACAAACCAAAGTGACAATATTGAAACGCAAATCAGTCAGTTGACAAACCAAAGTGACAATATTGAAACGCAAATCAGTCAGTTAGCAAACCAAAGTGACAGCAGGTTCAACAGTTTAGAATCAAGGGTAGAGGACACTCAAGTGCGAATGAACAATATAAATTATGTTATTACCGACATCCAAGCACAAATCAAAAAATCGAATGACACCATGGAGGAAAAAATTAAAGCCATTACCACTGCTTACGCAAGCGAGCTAAATGCAAGCGTACACGCAAAAATTGATAGTGTTCTTTCGATGGTGGAATCCGCCGAGACCAATATTGGTAGCAAGTTTATAGATATGCAGGCCCAAATAGATGTGTGTAAATCAACTGCGAGTGACTCTTTGAAACATTACAGTGATGTTTCAAAGAGAGTAAGCCAATTGACAGAAAGTGTCAACCACGTTGGCGAGCGAGTCGAAGACCTTGCTCAGCAAATATCCGATGTCAATATTGACAAAAAGATCGCAGATGTCAACACGGGTTAAGCAATACACTTAATAGGGAATTTGAAGAGTGGACGCAATCCAAAGAACAGTACATTGTCAGCAAGGTACACGCTGAACTAAAGGGTACGGTTAAATCTGCTACAGCAGAAATCTTAACCACTCCCGGTACTTCTGGTGACACTTTAACCAGTGAATTAGGTGAAATCAGACGAGCATTTAGCCACGATCTTCCGGAATGGAAACGTCAGCTAAGCAATGATATAGATCAACTAAAACGACAAGTTACGGAATTGCAAGGTGACAATCAAAGTGAGTATTCGCTACCGCCAGAACACGATAGTCGTCATGTCCCGCGTGTCAGGTACAATTCTCACCAACAGTAAATAATACGCATGGCGAAACTTCTACGTCATGTAGTCATGCCGATCAACTAACACTCGTTGAACTAATGCGAGACGAGAGTGTGCTATAACACAGAGTTTTTCAGCCTTTTATACCTGAAAAACGAAATATACATCCAATGGTATTTCTAAAATCATTCACAGGCGCTTTTCCAGAATCATGGAACGACAGGCAGCGGATACAGTTCATCTTAGGCTATGTACACGGTGAAGGATCAATTTGTGGTACAGAAATAATAGACAAATGTCACACCTATGCAGATTTTGAAAAGCATTTTTTGAATAAATTCTGGAGTTCAGGTATACAACAAAGACTCCGAAAAGAGGTTTACAACGCCGAACCTTTCAACACCAAAGGAGGAGGTTTGAGACGTTATTTTGAAAAATATCTACGTAAAATTCAGTATTGGGACACGCCCATTTCAACCAAAGATGTAATCATGATCTTCAAGTCAAAACTTCCTGTGTCAATAAGAGAAAAACTAGTTAATGTGAGTGAAGAAGACCTAGCAGCCTTTCTTTCTGTTCTTGACAATTTGTATATGATCTATGAGGATGTGCGTGCAAGCGTGCGGAATAATTATAATAATTGACCGCCCGCTCCGCAGCAGCACATAACAAATTGCGTCAATGGAATGTCGTACCAACATAACACGGGACAACCAAACGCTCAGCCTTACGGCAATCATAACAGTTTCAACCGCCGTAATGGAAAACAATATAACAAACATCCACACCACAATAGGTACAATCCGATTTATCAAAACACACAGCAACAATACGGTAATTCACCGATAAATCATAACGGTAATTACCAGTACCAGAACAACAAGACGAATAATGGAAATCGTCACAAGGGAAAGAAATGGAACAATTATAACAGACCACAACAGTACAGTCAGCCGAGTCACTTCACTCCCTCTCAGCAAATAAATTTTTCACAGCCGAAAAATGCGACATTTTCTCACCAACTCAACCAACAGTTCAGGAACAATAGTCAGGACAATTCGTCGGATGCTTTTCCTGACACCGCCGGTTATAATAGCCAAGGAAATCCGACTATTTTTTACACACAGGCGAACCAAGCACCAAACGCGATGTCAAATAACACGCAATCAACAGATGCACAAGTCGTATGGGATACGAACGCAAATTTTCGACCTGGTATGTCACAAAATACTAGTCAAGTAAAAATAACTGACATTTCAGCTCCACCCCAGTCGGAAAACCATTAGCAGCTTCTTTAGGCCTCCACGGGGAAGCTGCGGAACCAACAAGCTCTCATATCTTTAACAACTCATGCCAACCTAAGAAAAAAGGCGCATTACAAACACATTAGCAAAGTCTTATCGTATCGTATAAATGAACGAGTGCTATTAAAGACCCACTTCAAACCATCTTCGATTCATCATAAGAATCGCAAGTGGCAGCACTCGTATGTAGGACCATATATTATCTTAAGAAAGCCGCACATTGGTTGCTATCTATTAGCTGACCCTGTATCTGGACGAATAAAAGGATTGTTTCATCACGCAGGCTTGAAGAAATACCGAGTCAACCATTGAAAATATCTGTTAAGTTAAGCTGCTAAAATAAAATATACACACACACTATAAGTTGTCATACTATGTGTGAAGTACCAACGTATGTAAGAGTAGTGCACAAGACTAACACCCTGTCGACCTGCCACAACAAGATAAGTAATTTATATGAGCACCTTAAGTAAAACACATTTATTGTAGGAGAGCAAGATTTGCCTTAGATGTAAGTTAGTTTTAAGTTAATTGAGCCATGAACGGCCACAGCCGAAAGAGCTGACATATATTATAGTAGGGACGTGCTAAGTGCCACCTGCTACCACTAGTTTTAAGTATAGCAAAGCTCTCTCCTCTTGAATGAAATAAATTAAAATGATCATTCAGACCAGAATGATTGCTCGTAGGTAAAAAAAAATAAATAAAAAAAATAAAAAAAAAATTATCAAGGTCGCTTACTCTAATGAGGTAAATGTTATGTTATGCATAAGGAGTGTGTGACAACAAATTTTATGAGACCACCTATGAAACGCAGCAGGCAAAAAGCAGCAGCTTAGCATATAAGAATCAAGTAAGTCAATAACGATCCAGGTAGCAGGAAAGAAGTGCACAACTCAATTACTTTATTATAATACGGAGAAAACCGTATACGCTCATAACAATTTTACGGCACAGTGCAGCTGAAATACAAAGATCATTTATAAATCAATTAGTTTAGTACTAGAAATATCTATTTCAGGTCCTCGAGATACGATTTTTTTTTTTTTAGAAAACAATTTTACGATACATGGAACAGAAGATAGTTAACAGACACAGTTCACTGTTAATGCATGGTTTAAGTAATTTTAGATATGCATAGAAAATTGTTTAGAGAGCTGGATCAGACGACACTGAAACTACTGTATCGATTTAATTATACTATTTGTCATGAAAAACTAAGGTGATAATAATTTATGTTAAGCTCATCATATCATACGTCATTAACACTGTGTCTTCAAATCTCTTCACTCCATAAAAGGCTTTTGTGTTTTCCTCTAAGCAGTATCCTTACCATCCTACCTTATCCAGTAGAGAAGTGAAGTTTACGAGCTGGTTGCATGATTGATTCATACAGGCTATACGAATGGATAGTCGTGACACATTGGTTGTCGACGGGCTATGCTTATTCTTCGAAAATTGCGAGTTCAGTTAAGATTTGTTATGTGCAATTGCACGACAGGGAACACCAAGCTTCCCAATTTCCCAATGGTAGTTTGAACACAAACTGTTCATCACGTAAACGAAGCCACATTGACTATGTCTTCAAACTAACGACGCAATAGAGAGAAAATAAAAGACCTGAAGTTGCGAAAAGAGTAACTATTGTAAAAAGAAAAGAATAACAAGATTTCGAACAAAGTGTAAACCTAAAGTGCCTTGGAAGCACAAACTACGAACAAGAGACACGCTTTTCGTCAGGCCTTGTAGTCACAGAGACTAAATATTTCTTTGTAAATAATTTTTAGACATGATATGTATACTAAATGTTAACTGTACTTTGTAGTAATAATGCAGTCAGTAATAAATGGACACGTATGTGCTGCTGCGTGTGAACCGACTATAGACAAGTAATTAATGGACACGTATAAAAGTGGTGCGTGTGAACCTTAACATGACGACCAAATAAATGTGAACACGAATTAACAATAACGTGTGAACTGAAAAGGTGATAACTCCAAGGACGCGGGTGAAATACCGCGTGTGAAGTAATGTTATAAGTACTTGTACCACGAAACCACGATGTAGAAAGCCGAAGAGTGAAAGTGAATAAGTGTTGTACTTACCACAAACGGTACTGTACGCCTTTCCACGGACACATTCTTCGAAACAGCTGCGGGAGTCGCCGCATCTGGCTGCTTCCGTAATCCAGAGTCGATGAAAAACTGTGTAAAAACTCACACCACGGCTAGTAGACACCTAACGCTCTGCTTCTCGCAGAATACTGCTGCTGGCGTTGTGGAACTGTCAAGTTATTATCACGTGATTGTGACCAACGGACGTAACACTGTGTACCCTGAGCGCTCAACAATCAATTTCTCTTTGCACAACGAGCGCGGATGCCAAATGTGTTTGAAATGCATTCAAAATAAAATATGATAAAGCAATGAATTAAGCACTCATGTACCTTGTGAAATTATAAAGACACTAATCAGAAGAGTCTTAAGCTCGATTTTGACAATTGCTACCGAATTTACTGACCAGGCCGAGTAATGACGAAAACGTGTCGAACCAAATAAAACCAGAAATATAGATAAATATGAGAACTGAGCATTCTTAAGAGAATGAGACCTTATGTACATAAACAATTGTTATCCTTACCTAACCCAATTTTCTTTAAGACTAAGTTATTAGTAAGTAAGCACATTTTAATACAAATTTTTTCTGTATTTTTCATGTACGAAAACATAAATGGAAGCACGGACATGTGTCAAGTGAAATAGAGACCGCCACCATACGGCTCAACATGTTGCAGAACCAATCTTCCAGTTCCTGACCCACGACGTATTTCCAACGCAACATCACACCCCGAAAACTACTCCAACTTCCACAGTGAAAGTGATGCCCTACTTTTCCTCCACTGTGAAAGTGTAATCAATTTCCCCACTCAAGTGCAGTGCTATCATTTATACCCGAAGTTCTACCACTCCCAGTGCAACTCATACCTACCCAAGTGTAGTGAAACATTTTTTTTTTTTGCAGGTCATAAAAGCCACAAATAAGTAAAGTGCTACGTATTTACTGCAAGAAATCTTCGACGAAACAACGACAAAAATATTCCTGTAGTATGTCACTGTAAAACAAGAATGTCAATTTTTTGTAACATATGTAATCTAGCAATTCTCCATCTAAATCGAGAAACGTTTCTGTGGAAACGAACGGATTTTCTTTTGGTATACGACTATCTCCTTTCCTATGCACCATTCCTTCTTTACTGCACCACTCGCTCCCTCACATTGACGAATTAATACAGAAATTGTGTCGATGTGAATTACTGTGGGTTCTATGACATCTCTTTCTCAATCGAGTAACATTCCTATGGATACGACAGGATTTCCTTTTGGGATACGGCTATCTCCTTTCCGATGCACTATTCCTCCTTTACTGCATCCCTCGCTCCCTCACATTGACGAAGTAACACAGAAATTGCGTCGCTATGAATTACTGTGGGTTCTATGACATCTCCTTCTAAATCGAAGAACGTTTCTATGGAAATGACAGGATTTTCTTTTGGGATAGGACTATCTCCTTTCCGATGCACTATTTCTTCTTTACTGCATCCCTCGCTCCCTCACATTGACGAATTAACGCAGAAATTCCGTCGCTATGAAATACTGTGTGTTCTATGACATCTCATTCTAAATCGAGGAACTTTCCTATGGATACGACAGGATTTTCTTTTGGGATACGACTTTCTCTGTCCGATGCACTACTCCTTCTTCACTGCATCCCTCGCCCCCTCACATTGACGAATTAACACAGAAATTGCGTCGCTATTAATTACTGTGGGTTCTATGACATCTCCCTAAAAATCGAGGAACGTTTCTATGGAAACGACTGGATTTTCTTGGCGAAACGAGTATCTTCTTTCCAATGCACTATTCCTTCTTTACTGCAATCCTCGCTCCCTCACATTGACGAATTAACACAGAAATTGCGTCGCTATGAAATACTGTGGGTTCTATGACATCCCCTTGTAAATCGAGGAATGTTTCTATGGAAACGACAGGATTTTCTTTTGTAATACGACTTTCTCCTTTCCGTTGCACTTTTCCATCTTAACTGGAACCCTCGCTCTCTCACATTGACGAATTAACACAGAAATTGCGTCGCTATGAAATACTGTGGGTTCTATGACATCTCCTTTGAAATCGAGAAACGTTTCTATTGAAACGACAGGATTTTCTTTTGGGATACGAGTATCTCCTTTCCGATGCATTATTCCTTCTTTACTACATCACTCGCTCCCTCACATTGACGAATTAACAGAGAAATTGAGTCAGTATGACATACTATGGGTTCTAGCAATTCTCCATCTAAATCGAGAAACGTTACTATGGAAACGAAAGGATTTTCTTTTGGGATACGAGTATCTCCTTTCCGATGCACTATTGTTTCTTTACTGCAATCCTCAATCCTTCACATTGACGAATTAACACAGAAATTGAGTCGCTATGAAATACTGTGGGTTCTATGACATCTCCTTCTAAATCGAGGAACGGTTCTATGGAAACGATAGTATTTTCTTTTGGGATGCGAGTATCTCCTTTCCGATGCACTATACCTTCTTTACTGCAATCCTCGCTCCCTCACATTGACGAATTAACACAGAAATTGTGTCAGTATGACATACTATAGGTCCTAGCAATTCTCCATCTAAATCGAGAAACGTTACTATGGAAACGAAAGGATTATCATTTGGGAAACTACTATCTCCTCTCCGATGCACTATTCCTTCTTTACTGCATCCCTCGCTCCCTCACATTGACGAATTAATATAGAAATTGCGTCGCTATGAATTACTGTGGGTTTAATGACATCTCCTTCTAAATCGAGTCACGTTTCTATGGAAACGACAGGATTTTCTTTGGGATACGACTATCTGTATTTCCGATGCACTATTCCTTCTTTACTGCATCCCTCACTCCCTCACATTGACGAATTAACACAGAAATTGTGTCGCTATGAATTACTGTGGGTTCTATGGCATCTCCTTTTTAATCGAGGAACGTTTCTATTGAATTGAAAGGATTTTCTTTTGGGATACAAGTATCACCATTCCGATGCACTATTCCTTCTTTACTACATCCCTCGCTCCCTCACATTGACGAATTAACACAGAAATTGTGTCAGTATAACATACCATGATTTCTAGCAATTCTCCATCTAAATCGAGAAACATTTCTATGGAAACGAAAGGAATTTCTTTTTGGATACGACTATCTCCTTTCCGATGAACTATTCCTTCTTTACTGCATCCCTCGCTCCCTTACATTGACGAATTAACACAGAAATTGCGTCGCTATGAATTACTGTGGGTTCTATGACATCTCCTTCTAAATCGAGGAACGTTTCTATGGATACGTCAGGATTTTCTTTTGGGATACGACTTTCTCTGTCCGATGCACTACTCCTTCTTCACTGCATCCCTCGCCCCCTCACATTGACGAATTAACACAGAAATTGCCTCGCTATTAATTACTGTGGGTTCTATGACATCTCCATCGAAATCGTGGAACGTTTCTATGGAAACGACTGGATTTTCTTTCGCGAAACGAGTATCGATTTCCGATGCACTATTCCTTCTTTACTACATCACTCGCTCCCTCACGTTGACGAATTAACACAGAAATTGCGTCGCTATGAATTACTGTGGATTCTATGGCATCTCCTTTTTAATCGAGGAACGTTTCTATTGAAATGACAGGATTTTCTTTTGGGATACAAGTATCACCATTCCGATGCACTATTCCTTCTTTACTACATCCCTCGCTCCCTCCCATTGACGAATTAACACAGAAATTGTGTCAGTATAACATACCATGATTTCTAGCAATTCTCCATCTAAATCGAGAAACATTTCTATGGAAACGAAAGGAATTTCTTTTTGGATACGACTATCTCCTTTCCGATGAACTATTCCTTCTTTACTGCAATCCTCGCTCCCTCACATTGACGAATTAACATAGAAATTGCGTCGCTATGAAATACTGTGTGTTCTATGACATCTCCTTGTAAATCGAGGAACGTTTCTATGGAAACGACAGGATTTTCTTTTGTAATACGACTTTATCCTTTCCGATGCACTTTTCCATCTTTACTGGATTCATCGCTCCCTCACATTGACGAATTAACGCAGAAATTGCGTTGCTATGAAATACTGTGGGTTCAATGACATCTTCTTTTAAATCGAGGAACGTTTCTATTGAAACGACAGGATTTTTTTTGGGATACGAGTATCTCCTTTCCGATGCACTATTTATTCTTTACTACATCACTCGCTCCCTCACATTGACGAATTAACACGTAAATTGTGTCAGTTTGACATACTATTGGTTCTAGCAATTCTCCATCTTAATCGAGAAACATTTCTATGGAAACTAAAGGAATTTCTTTTTGGATACGACTATACCCTTTCCGATGCACTATTCCTTCTTTACTGCATCCCTCGCTCCCTCACATTGAAGAATTAACACAGAAATTTCGTCGCTATGAATTATGTGGGTTCTGTGACATCTCCATCTCAATCGAGTAACGTTTATATGGAAACGACAGGATTTTCTTTTGGGATGGGAGTATCGCCTTTCCGATCCACTATTCCTTTTTTACTACATCACTCGCTCCCTCACGTTGACGAATTAACACAGAAATTTCGTCGCTATGAATTACTGTGGGTTCTATGACATCTCCCTCTAAATCGAGTAACGTTTCTATGGATACGACAGCATTGCCTTTTGGGATACGACTATCTCCTTTCCGATGCACTAATCTTTCTTTACTGGATCCCTCGCTCCCTCACATTGACGAATTAACACAGGAATAGCGTCGGTATGAATTACTGTGGGTTCTATGATATCTCCAACTAAATCGATGGACGATTCTATGGAAACGACTGGATTTTCTTTTGGGATACGAGTATCCCCTTTCCGATGCACTATTCCTTCTTTGCTACATCACTCGCTCCCTCACATTGACGAATTAACACAGAAATTGTGTCAGTATGACATACTATTGGTTCTAGCAACACTCCATCTAAATCTAGAAACGTTTCTATGGAAACGAAAGATTTTCTTTTGGGATACGACTATCTCCTTCCCGATGCACTATTCCTTCTTTACTGCATCCCTAGCTCCCTCACATTGACGAATTAACAGAGAAATTTCATCGCTATGAATTACTGTGTGTTCTATGACATCTCCTTCTAATTCGAGGAACGTTACTATGGAAACGACAGGATTTTCATTTGGGATACGAGTATCTCCTTTCCGATGCACTATTCCCTCTTACTACATCACTCGCACCCTCACATTGGGGAATTAACACAAAAATTGTGTCAGTATGACATACTTTTGGTTCTAGCAATTCTCCATCTAAATCGAGAAACGTTTCTATGGAGACAAACGGATTTTCTTTTTGGATACGACTATCTCTCTTCCGATGCACTATTCCTTCTTTACTGCATCCCTCGCACCCTCACATTGAGGAATTAACACAGATATTTCGTCGCTATGAATTACTGTGGGTAGTATGACATCTCCTTCTAAATCGAGTAACGATTCTATGGTTACGACAGGATTTCCTTTTGGGATACGACTATCTCCTTTCCGATGCACTATTCCTTCTTTACTGCATCCCTCGCTCACTCACATTGACGAATTAACACATAAATTGCGTCGCTATGAATTACTGTGGGTTCTATGACATCTCCATCTAAATCGAATAACGTTTGTATGGAAACGACAGGATTTTCTTTTGGGAAACTAGTATCTCCTTTCCAATGCACGATTCCTTCTTTACTGCAATACTCGCTCCCTTACATTGACGAATTAACACAGAAATTCCGTCGCTATGAATTACTGTGTGTTCTATGACTTCTCCTTCTAAATCGAGAAACGATTCTATGGATACGACAGGATTTCCTTCTGGGAGACGACTATCTGCTTTCCGATGCGCTATTCCTTCTTTACTGCATCCCTCGCTCCCTCACATTGACGAATTAACACAGGAATAGCGTCGGTATGAATTACTGTGGTTTCTATGATATCTCCAACTAAAACGATGGACGATTCTATGGAAACGACTGGATTTTCTTTTGGGATACGAGTATCCCCTTTCCGATGCACTATTCCTTCATTGCTACATCACTCGCTCCCTCACATTGACGAATTAACACAGAAATTGTGTCAGTATGACATACTATTGGTTCTAGCAACACTCCATCTAAATCTAGATACGTTTCTATGGAAACGAAAGATTTTCTTTTGGGATACGACTATCTCCTTCCCGATGCACTATTCCTTCTTTACTGCATCCCTAGCTCCCTCACATTGACGAATTAACAGAGAAATTTCATCGCTATGAATTACTGTGTGTTCTATGACATCTCCTTCTAATTCGAGGAACGTTTCTATGGAAACGACAGGATTTTCTTTTGGGATACGAGTAACTCCTTTCCGATGCACTATTCCCTCTTACTACATCACTCGCTCCCTCACATTGGGGAATTAACACAAAAATTGTGTCAGTATGACATACTTTTGGTTCTATCATATCTCCTTCTAAATCGAGGAACGTTTCTATGGAAACGACAAGATATTCTTTTGGGAAACGACTATCTCCTTTCCGATGCACTATTCCTTCTTTACTGCATCCCTCGCTCACTCACATTGACGAATTAACACATAAATTGCGTCGCTATGAATTACTGTGGGTTCTATGACATCTCCATCTAAATCGAATAACGTTTGTATGGAAACCACAGGATTTTCTTTTGGGACACTAGTATCTCCTTTCCAATGCACTATTCCTTCTTTACTGCAATACTCGCTCCCTTACATTGACGAATTAACACAGAAATTCCGTCGCTATGAATTACTGTGTGTTCTATGACTTCTCCTTCTAAATCGAGTAACGATTCTATGGATACGACAGGATTTCCTTCTGGGAGACGACTATCTGCTTTCCGATGCGCTATTCCTTCTTCACTGCATCCCTCGCTCCCTCACATTGACGAATTAACACAGAAATTGCGTCGCTATGAATTACTGTGGGTTCTATGACATCTCCATCTAAATCGAATAACGTTTATATGGAAACGACAGGATTTTCTTTTAAGAAACGAGTATCTCCTTTCCAATGCACTATTCCTACTTTACTGCAATCCTCGCTCCCTCACATTGACGAATTAACACAGAAATTGCATCGCTATGAATTACTGTGGGTTTTATGACATCTCCATCTACATCGAATAACGTTTCTATGGAAACGACAGGATTTTCTTTTGGGGTTCGAGTATCTCCTTTCCGATGCACTATTCCTTCCTCACTACATCACTCGCTCCCTCACATTGAGGAATTAACACAGATATTTCGTCGCTATGAATTACTGTGGGTTGTATGACATCTCCTTCTAAATCGAGTAACGATTCTATGGATACGACAGGATTTCCTTTTGGGATACGACTATCTCCTTTCCGATGCACTATTCCTTCTTTACTGCATCCCTCGCTCCCTCACATTGACGAATTAACACATAAATTGCGTCGCTATGAATTCCTGTGGGTTCTATGACATCTGCATCTAAATCGAATAACGTTTGTATGGAAACGACAGGATTTTCTTTTGGGAAACTAGTATCTCCTTTCCAATGCACTATTCCTCCTTTACTGCAATACTCGCTCCCTCACATTGACGAATTAACACAGAAATTCCGTCGCTATGAAATACTGTGAGTTCTATGACATCTCCTTCTAAATCGAGGAACGTTTCTATGGAAACGACAAGATTTTCTTTTGGGATACGAGTATCTCCTTTCCGATGCACTACTCCATCCTTACTACGTAACTCGCTCCCTCACATTGACGAATTAACACAGAAATTGTGTCAGTATGACTTACTTTGGGTTCTAGCAAATCTCCATCTAAATCGAGATACGTTTCTATGGAAACGAACGGATTTTCATCTGGGATACGACTATCTCCTTTCCGATGCACTATTCCTTCTTTACTGCATCCCTCGCTCCCTCACATTGAAGAATTAACACAGAAATTGCGTCGCTATGAATTACTGTGGGTCCTATGACATCTCCCTCTAAATCGAGTAACGTTTCTATGGATACGACAGCATTTCCTTTTGGGATACGACTATCTCCTTTCCGATGCACTATTCCTTCTTTACTGCATCCCCGGCTCCCTCACAATGACGATTTAACACAGAAATTACGTCGGTATGAATTACTGTTGGTTCTATGAGATCTCCTTCTAAATCTAGGAACGTTTCTATGGAAACGACAGTATTTTCGTTTGGGATACGAGTATCTTCTTTCCGATGCACTATTCCTTCTTTACTGCATTCCTCGCTCCCTCACATTGACGAATTAACACAGATATTGCGTCGCTATGAATTACTGTGGATTCTATATCTCCTTCTAAATCGAGGAATGTTTCTATGGAAACGACGGGATTTTCTTTTGGGATACGAGTATCTCCTTTCCCATGCACTATTCCTTCTTTACTACATCACACGCTCCCTCACATTGACGAATTAACACAGAAATTGCGTTAGTATGACATACTATGGGTTCTAGCAATTCTCCATCTAAATCGAGAAACGGTTCTATGGAGATGAAAGGATTTTCTTTTCGGATAGAACTACCTTCTATCCGATGCCCTATTCCTTCTTTACTGCATCCCTCGCTCCCTCACATTGACGAATTAACACAGAAATTACGTCGGTATGAATTACTGTGGGTTCTATGACATCTCCTTCTAAATCGAGGAATGTTTCTATGTAAACGACGGGATTTTCTTTTGGCATACGAGTATCTCCTTTCCGATGCACTAATCCTTCTTTACTACACCATACGCTCCCTCACGTGGACGAATTAACACAGAAATTGTGTTAGTATGACATACTATAATTTCTAGCAATTCTCCATCAAAATCGAGAAACGTTTCGATGGAAACGAAAGGATTTTTTTTTTTTGGGATACGACTATCTCCTTTCCGATGCACTATTCCTTCTTTACTGCATCCCTCGCTCCCTCACATTGACGAATTAACACAGAAATTGCGTCGCAATGAATTACTGTGGGTTCTATGACATCTCCTTCTAAATCGAGGAACGTTTCTATGGAAACGTCAGGATTTTCGTTTGAGATACGGGTATCTCCTTTCCGATGCACTATTCCTTCTTTAGTGCATTCCTCGCTCCCTCGCATTGACGAATTAACACAGAAATTGCGTCGCTATGAATTACTGTGGATTCTATATCTCCTTCTAAATCGAGGATTGTTTCTATGGAAACGAAGGGATTTTCTTTTGGGATACGAGTATCTCCTTTCCGATGCACTATTCGTTCTTTACTACGTCACACGCTACCTCACATTGAATAATTAACACAGAAATTGTGTTAGTATGACATACTATGGGTTCTAGCAATTCTCCATCTAAATCGAGAAACGTTTCTTTGGAAACAAAAGGATTTTTTTTTTTTGGGATGCGACTATCTCCTTTCCGATGCACTATTCCTTCTTTACTGCATCATTAGCTCCCTCACATTGACGAATTAACAGAGAAATTGCAACGCCATGAATTACTGTGGGTTCTATGACATCTCCATCTAAATCGAATAACGTTTCTATGGAAACGACCGGATTTTCTTTTGGGGTACGAGTATGTCCATTCCAATGCACTATTCCTTGTTTACTTCAATCCTCGCCCCATCACATTTACGAGTTACACAGAAATTGCGTCGCTATGAATTACTGTGGGTTCTATGACATCTCCTTCTAAACCGAGGAACGTCTCTATGGAAACGACAGGATTTTCTTTTGGGATACGGGTATCTCCTTTTCGATGCACTATTCCTTCCTTACTACATCACTCGCTCCCTCACATTGACGAATTAACACAGAAATTGTGTCAGTATGAAATACTTTGATTTCTAGCAATTCTCCATCTAAATCGAGATACGTTTCTATGGAAACGAACGGATTTTCATCTGGGATACGACTACCTCCTTTCCGATGCACTATTCCTTCTTTACTGCAACACTCGCTCCCTCACATTGACGAATTAACACAGAAATTGCGTCGCTATGAAATACTGTGAGTTCTATGACATCTCCTTCTAAATCGAGGAACGTTTCTATGGAAACGACAAGATTTTCTTTTGGGATACGAGTAACTCCTTTCCGATGCACTACTCCATCCTTACTACGTAACTCGCTCCCTCACATTGACGAATTAACACAGAAATTGTGTCAGTATGACTTACTTTGGGTTCTAGCAAATCTCCATCTAAATCGAGATACGTTTCTATGGAAACGAACGGATTTTCATCTGGGATACGACTATCTCCTTTCCGATGCACTATTCCTTCTTTACTGCATCCCTCGCTCCCTCACATTGAAGAATTAACACAGAAATTGCGTCGCTATGAATTACTGTGGGTCCTATGACATCTCGCTCTAAATCGAGTAACGTTTCTATGGATACGACAGCATTTCCTTTTGGGATACGACTATCTCCTTTCCGATGCACTATTCCTTCTTTACTGCATCCCCCGCTCCCTCACAATGACGATTTAACACAGAAATTACGTCGGTATGAATTACTGTTGGTTCTATGAGATCTCCTTCTAAATCTAGGAACGTTTCTATGGAAACGACAGTATTTTCGTTTGGGATACGAGTATCTTCTTTCCGATGCACTATTCCTTCTTTACTGCATTCCTCGCTCCCTCACATTGACGAATTAACACAGATATTGCGTCGCTATGAATTATTGTGGATTCTATATCTCCTTCTAAATCGAGGAATGTTTCTATGGAAACGACGGGATTTTCTTATGGGATACGAGTATCTCCTTTCCCATGCACTATTCCTTCTTTACTACATCACACGCTCCCTCACATTGACGAATTAACACAGAAATTGCGTTAGTATGACATACTATGGGTTCTAGCAATTCTCCATCTAAATCGAGAAACGGTTCTATGGAGATGAAAGGATTTTCTTTTCGGATAGAACTACCTTCTATCCGATGCCCTATTCCTTCTTTACTGCATCCCTCGCTCCCTCACATTCACGAATTAACACTGAAATTGCGTGGCTATGAAATACTGTGGGTTCTATGACATCTCCTTCTAAATCGAGGAACGTTTCTATGGAAACGACAGGATTTTCTTTTGTGATAGGACTATCTCCTTTCCGATGCTCTATCCCTTCTTTTCTGCATCCCTCGCTCCCTGACATTGACGAATTTACACAGAAATTGCGTCGCTATGAAATGCTGTGGGTTCTATGACATCTCCTTCTAACTCGAGTAACGTTTCTACGGAAACGATAGGATTATCTTTTGGGATACGAGTATCTCCTTGTCGATGCACTATTCCTTCTTTACTGCATCCCTCGCTCCCTCACATTGACGAATTAACACAGAAATTACGTCGGTATGAATTACTGTGGGTTCTATGACATCTCCTTCTAAATCGAGGAATGTTTCTATGAAAACGACGGGATTTTCTTTTGAGATACGAGTATCTCCTTTCCGATGCACTAATCCTTCTTTACTACACCATACGCTCCCTCACGTGGACGAATTAACACAGAAATTGTGTTAGTATGACATACTATAATTTCTAGCAATTCTCCATCAAAATCGAGAAACGTTTCGAAGGAAACGAAAGGATTTTTTTTTTTTGGGATACGACTATCTCCTTTCCGATGCACTATTCCTTCTTTACTGCATCCCTCGCTCCCTCACATTGACGAATTAACACAGAAATTGCGTCGCAATGAATTACTGTGGGTTCTATGACATCTCCTTCTAAATCGAGGAACGTTTCTATGGAAACGTCAGGATTTTCGTTTGAGATACGGGTATCTCCTTTCCGATGCACTATTCCTTCTTTAGTGCATTCCTCGCTCCCTCGCATTGACGAATTAACACAGAAATTGCGTCGCTATGAATTACTGTGGATTCTATATCTCCTTCTAAATCGAGGAATGTTTCTATGGAAACGACGGGATTTTCTTTTGGGATACGAGTATCTCCTTTCCGATGCACTATTCCTTCTTTACTACGTCACACGCTACCTCACATTGAATAATTAACACAGAAATTGTGTTAGTATGACATACTATGGGTTCTAGCAATTCTCCATCTAAATCGAGAAACGTTTCTTTGGAAACAAAAGGATTTTTTTTTTTGGGATGCGACTATCTCCTTTCCGATGCACTATTCCTTCTTTACTGCATCATTAGCTCCCTCACATTGACGAATTAACAGAGAAATTGCATCGCTATGAATTACTGTGGGTTCTATGACATCTCCATCTAAATCGAATAACGTTTCTATGGAAACGACCGGATTTTCTTTTGGGGTACGAGTATCTCCATTCCAATGCACTATTCCTTCTTTACTTCAATCCTCGCCCCCTCACATTTACGAGTTACACAGAAATTGCGTCGCTATGAATTACTGTGGGTTCTATGACATCTCCTTCTAAACCGAGGAACGTCTCTATGGAAACGACAGGATTTTCTTTTGGGATACGGGTATCTCCTTTTCGATGCACTATTCCTTCCTTACTACATCACTCGCTCCCTCACATTGACGAATTAACACAGAAATTGTGTCAGTATGAAATACTTTGATTTCTAGCAATTCTCCATCTAAATCGAGATACGTTTCTATGGAAACGAACGGATTTTCATCTGGGATACGACTACCTCCTTTCCGATGCACTATTCCTTCTTTACTGCATCCCTCGCTCCCTCACATTGACGAATTAACACAGAAATTACGTCGGTATGAATTACTGTTGGTTCTATGACATCTCCTTCTAAATCTAGGAACGTTTCTATGGAAACGACAGTATTTTCGTTTGGGATACGAGTATCTCCTTTCCGATGCACTATTCCTTCTTTACTACATCACTCGGTCCCTCACATTGACGAATTAACACAGAGTGTCAGTCTGATATATTACGGGTTCTAGCAATTCTCCATCTAAATCGAGAAATGTTTCGATGGAAACGAAAGGATTTTTTTTTTTTTGGATACGTCTATCTCCTTTCCGATGCACTATTCCTTCTTTACTGCATCCCTCGCTCCCTCACAATGACGAATTAACACAGAAATTACGTCGGTATGAATTACTGTGGGTTCTATGACATCTCCTTCTAAATCTAGGAACGTTTCTATGGGAACGACAGTATTTTCGTTTGGGCTACGAGTATCTCCTTTCCGATGCACTATTCCTTCTTTACTGCATTCCTCGCTCCCTCACATTGACGAATTAACACAGAAATTGCGTCGCTATGAATTACTGTGGATTCTATATCTCCGTCTAAATCGAGGAATGTTTCTACGGAAACGACGTGATTTTCTTTTGGGATACGAGTATCTCCTTTCCCATGCACTATTCCTTCTTTACTACATCACACGCTCCCTCACATTGACGAATTAACACAGAAATTGTGTTAGTATGACATAGTATGGGTTCTAGCAATTCTCCATCTAAATCGAGAAACGGTTCTATGGAGACGAAAGGATTTTCTTTTCGGATAGAACTACCTTCTATCCGATGCCCTATTCCTTCTTAACTGCATCCCTCGCTCCCTCACATTCACGAATTAACACAGAAATTGCGTGGCTATGAAATACTGTGGGTTCTATGACATCTAATTCTAAATCGAATAACGTTTCTATGGAAACGACAGGATTTTCTTTTGGGATACGACTCTCTCCTTTCCGATGCTCTATTCCTTCTTTTCTGCATCCCTCACTCCCTCACATTGACGAATTAACACAGAAATTATGTCAGTATGACATACTATGGGTTCTAGCAATTCTTCATCTAAATCGAGAAATGTTTCTATGGAAACGAAAGGATTTTCTTTTGGGATACTGCTATCTCCTTTCCGATGCCCTATTCCTTCTTTACTGCATCCCTCGCTCCCTGACATTGATGAATTAACACAGAAATTGCGTCGCTATGAAATGCTGTGGGTTCTATGACATCTCCTTCTAAATAGAGGAACGTTTCTATGGAAACGATAGGATTATCTTTTGGGATACGAGTATCTCCTTTCCGATGCACTATTCCTTCTTTACTGCATCTCTAGCTCCCTCACATTGATGAATTAACACAGAAATTGCGTCGCAATGAATTACTGTGGGTTCTATGACATCTCCTTCTAAATCGAGGAACGTTTCTATGGAAACGAAAGGATTTTCTTTTGGGATACGACTATCTCCTTTCCGATGCTCTATTCCTTCTTTTCTGCATCCCTCGCTCCCTCACATTGACGAATCAACACAGAAAATGTGTCAGTATGACATACGATGGGTTCTAGCAATTCTCCATCTAAATCGAGAAACGGTTCTATGGAGATGAAAGGATTTTCTTTTGGGATAGAACTACCTCCTTTCCGATGCACTATTCCTTCTTTACTGCATCCCTCGCTCCCTCACGTTGACGAATTAACACAGAAATTGCGTGGCTATGAAATACTGTGGGTTCTATGACATCTCCTTCTAAATCGAGGAACGATTCTATGGAAACGACAGGATTTTCTTTTGGAATAGTATCTCTTTTTCGATGCACTATTCCTTCTTTACTATATCACTCGGTCCCTTACAGTGACGAATTAACACAGAATTTATGTCAGTATGACATACTATGGGTTCTAGCAATTCTCCATCTAAATCGAGGAATGTTTCTATGGAAACGAAAGGATTTCCTTTTGGGATACGGCTAACTCCTTTCCGATGCACTATTCCTTCCTTACTACATCACTCGCTCCCTCACATTGACGAATTAACACAGAAATTGTGTCAGTATGTCATCCTATTGGTTCTGGCAATTCTCCATCTAAATCTAGAAACGTTTCTATGGAAACGAAAGATTTTCTTTTGGGATACGACTAGCTCCTTCCCGATGCACAATTCCTTCTTTACAGCATCCCTCGCTCCCTCACATCGACGAATTAACAGAGAAATTGCATCGCTATGAATTACTGTGTGTTCTATGACATCTCCTTCTAATTCGAGGAACGTTTCTATGGAAACGACAGGATTTTCTTTTGGAATGCGAGTATCTCCTTTCCGATGCACTATTCCTTCTTTACTGCAATCCTCGCTCCCTCACATTGACGAATTACACTGAAATTGCGTCGCTATGAAATACCGTGGGTTCCATGACATCTCCTTCTATACCGAGGAACGTTTCTATGGAAACGACAGGATTTTCTTTTGGGATACGAGTATCTCCTTTCCGATGCACTATTCCTTCTTTACTACATCACTCGCTCCCTCACGTTGACGAATTAACACAGAAATTGCGTCGCTATGAATTACTGTGGGTTCTATGACATCTCCCTCTAAATCGAGTAACGTTTCTATGGATACGACAGCATTTCCTTTTGGGATACGACTGTCTCCTTTCCGATGCACTATTCCTTCTTTACTGGATCCCTCGCTCCCTCACATTGACGAATTAACACAGGAATTGTGTCGCTATGAATTACTGTGGGTTCTATGACATCTCCATCTAAATCGAGGGACGAATCTATGGAAACGACAGGATTTTCTTTGGGATTTGAGTATCTCCTTTCCGATGCACTATTCCTTCTTTACTACATCACTCGCTCCCTCACATTGACAAAGTAACACAGAAATTGTGTCAGTATGATATTCTATGGGGTCTAGAAATTCTCCATCTAAATCGAGAAACGTTTCAATGGAGACGAAAGAATTTTCTTTTGTGATAGGCCTATCTCCTTTGCGATGCAGTATTCCTTTATTACTGCATCCCTCGCTCCCTCACATTGACAAATTAACACAGAAATTGTGTCAGTATGACATCCTATTGGTTCTGGCAATTCTCCATCTAAATCTAGAAACGTTTCTATGGAAACGAAAGATTTTCTTTTGGGATACGACTAGCTCCTTCCTGATGCACAATTCCTTCTTTACAGCATCCCTCGCTCCCTCACATCGACGAATTAACAGAGAAATTGCATCGCTATGAATTACTGTGTGTTCAATGACATCTCCTTCTAATTCGAGGAACGTTTCTATGGAAACGACAGGATTTTCTTTTGGAATACGAGTATCTCCTTTCCGATGCACTATTCCTTCTTTACTGCAATCCTCGCTCCCTCACATTGATGAATTACACTGAAATTGCGTCGCTATGAAATACCGTGGGTTTCATGACATCTCCTTCTAAACCGAGGAACGTTTCTATGGAAACGACAGGATTTTCTTTTGGGATACGAGTATCTCCTTTCCGATGCACTATTCCTTCTTTACTACATCACTCGCTCCCTCACGTTGACGAATTAACACAGAAATTGCGTCGCTATGAATTACTGTGGGTTCTATGACATCTCCCTCTAAATCGAGTAACGTTTCTATGGATACGACAGCATTTCCTTTTGGGATACGACTGTCTCCTTTCCGATGCACTATTCCTTCTTTACTGGATCCCTCGCTCCCTCACATTGACGAATTAACACAGGAATTGCGTCGCTATGAATTACTGTGGGTTCTATGACATCTCCATCTAAATCAAGGGACGATTCTATGGAAACGACAGGATTTTCTTTGGGATACGAGTATCTCCTTTCCGATGCACTATTCCTTCTTTACTACATCACTCGCTCCCTCACATTGACAAATTAACACAGAAATTGTGTCAGTATGATATTCTATGGGGTCTAGAAATTCTCCATCTAAATCGAGAAACGTTTCAATGGAGACGAAAGGTTTTTCTTTTGTGATAGGCCTATCTCCTTTGCGATGCAGTATTCCTTTATTACTGCATCCCTCGCTCCCTCACATTGACGAATTAACACAGATATTGCGTCGCTATGAATTATTGTGGGTTCTATGACATCTCCTTCTAAATCAAGGAATGTTTCAATGGTAACGACGGGAATTTCTTTTGGGATACGAGTATCTCCTTTCCGATGCACTATTCCTTCTTTACTACACCACACGCTAACTCACATTGAAGAATTAACACAGAAATTGTGTTAGTATGACATACTATAAGTTCTAGCAATTCTCCATCTAAATCGAGAAACATTTCGATGGAAACGAAAGGATTTTTTTTTTGGGATACGACTATCTCCATTCAGGTGCTCTATTCCATCTTTACTGCATCCCTCGCTCCCTCACATTGACGAATTAACACAGAAATTGCGTCGCTATGAATTACTGTGGGTTCTATGACATCTCCTTCTAAATCTAGAAACGTTACTATGGAAACGACAGGATTTTCGTTTGGGATACAAGTATCTCCTTTCCGATGCACTATTCCTTCTTTACTGCATTCCTCGCTCCCTCACATTGACGAATTAACACAGAAATTGCGTCGCTATGAATTACTGTAGATTCTATATCTCCTTCTAAATCGAGGAATGTTATTATGGAAACGACGGGATTTTCTATTGGGATACAAGTATCTCCTTTCCGATGCACTATTCCTTCTTTACTGCATCCCTCGCTCCCTTACATTGACGAATTAACACAGGAATTGCGTGGCTATGAAATACTGTGGGTTCTATGTCATCTCCTTCTAAATCGAGGAACGATTCTGTGGAAACGACAGGGTTTTCTTTTGGAATAGTATCTCCTTTCCGATGCACTATTCCTTCTTCACTGCATCCCTCGCTCTCTCACATTGACGAATTAACACAGAAATTGCGTGGCTATGAAATACTGTGGGTTCTATGACATCTCCTTCTAAATCGAGGAACGATTCTATGGAAACGACAGGATTTTCTTTTGGGATACGAGTATCTCCTTTCCGATGCACTATTCCTTCTTTACTACATCACTCGCTCCCTCACGTTGACGAATTAACACAGAAATTGCGTGGCTATGAAATACTGTGGGTTCTATGACATCCCCTTCTAAATCGAGGAACGATTCTATGGAAACGACAGGATGTTCTTTTGGAATAGTATCTCCTTTCCGATGCACTATTCCTTCTTTACTGCATCCCCCGCTCCCTCACATTGACGAATTAACACAGAAATTGCGTGGCTATGAAATACTGTGGCTTCTATGACATCTCCTTCTAAATCGAGGAACGATTCTATGGAAACGACAGGATTTTCATTTGGAATAGTATCTCCTTTCCGATGCACTACTCCTTCTTTACTACATCACTCGCTCCCTCACATTGACGAATTATCACAGGAATTGCGTGGCTATGAAATACTGTGGGTTCTATGACGTCTCCTTCTAAATCTAGGAACGTTTCTATGGAAACGACAGGATTCTCGTTTGGGATACGAGTATCTCCTTTCCGATGGACTATTCCTTCTTTACTGCATTACTCGCTCCCTCACATTGACGAATTAACACAGAAATTGCGTCGCTATGAATTACTGTGGATTCTATATATCCTTCTAAATCGAGGAACATTTCTATGGAAACGACAGGATTTTCTTTTGGGATACGAGTATCTCCTTTCCGATGCACTATTCCTTCTTTACTACATCACTCGCTCCCTCAAATTGACAAATTAACACAGAAATTGTGTCAGTATGATTTTCTATGGGGTCTAGAAATTCTCCATCTAAATCGAGAAACGTTTCTGTGTAAACGATAGGATTTTCTTTAGGGATGCGACTATCTCCTTTCCGATGCACTATTCCTTCTTTACTGCATCCCTCGCTCCCTCACATTGACGAACTAACACAGTAATTGCGTCGCTAAGAATTACTGTGGGTTCCATGACATCTCCATCTAAATCGAGGAACGTTTCAATGGAAACGACAGGATTTTCTTTTGGGATACGAGTATCTCCTTTCCGATGCACTATTCCTTCTTTACTACATCACTCGCTCCCTCACATTGACGAATTAACACAGAAATTATGTCAGTATCTTATACTATGGGTTCTAGCAATTCTCCATCTAAATCGAGAAATGTTTCTATGGAAACCAAAGGATTTTCTTTTGGGATACGGCTATCTCCTTTCCGATGCACTATTCCTTCTTTACTGCATCCCTCGCTCCCTGACATTGACGAATTAACACAGAAAATGCGTCGCTATGAAATACTGTGGTTTCTATGATATCTCCTTCTAAATCGAGGAACGTTTCTATGGAAACGACAGGATTTTCTTTTGGGATACGAGTATCTCAATTCCGATGCACTATTCCTTCTTTACTACATCACTCGCTCCCTCACATTGACGAATCAACACAGAAATTGTGTCAGTATGACATACTATGGGTTCTAGCAATTCTCCATCTAAATCGAGAAACGGTTCTGTGGAGAGGAAAGGATTTTCTTTTGGGATAGAACTACCTCCTTTCCGATGCACTATTCCTTCTTTACTGCATCCCTCGCTCCCTCACATTGACGAATTAACACAGAAATTGCGTGGCTATGAAATACTGTGGGTTCTATGACATCTCCTTCTAAATCGAGGAACGAATCTATAGAAACGACAGGATTTTCTTTTGGAATAGTATCTCCTTTCCGATGCACTATTCCTTCTTTACTACATCACTCGGTCCCTCACAGTGACTAAGTAACACAGAAATTATGTCAGTATGACATACTATGGGTTCTAGCAATTCTCCATCTAAATCGAGAAATGTTTCTAAGCAAACGAAAGGATTTTCTTTAGGGATACGGCTATATCCTTTCCGATGCACTATTCCTTCTTTACTACATCACTCGCTCCCTCACATTAACGAATTAACACAGAATTGTGTTAGTATGGCATACTATGGGTTCTAGCAATTCTCCACCTAAATCGAGAAACGTTTCTATTTAAACGAAAGCATTTTTATTTGGGATTCGATTAACTCCTTTCCGATGCACTATTCCTTCCTTACTGCATTTTTCGGTCCCTCACATTGACGAATTACACAGAAATTGCGTCGCAATTAATTACTGTGGGTTCTGTGACATCTCCTTCTAAATCGAGGAACGTTTCTATGGAAACGACAGGATTTTCTTTTGTGATACGACTATCTCCTTTCCCATGCTCTATTCCTTCTTTCCTGCATCCCTCGCTCCCTGACATTGTCGAATTAACACAGAAATTGCGTGGCTATGAAATACTGTGGGTTCTAAGACATCTCCTTCTAAATCGAGGAACGATTCTATAGAAACGACAGGATTTTCTTTTGGAATAGTATCTCCTTTCCGATGCACTATTCCTTCTTTACTGCATCCATCGCTCCCTCACATTAGCGAATTAACACAGAAATTGCGTCGCTATGAATTATTGTGGGTTCTATGACATCTCCTTCTAAATCGAAGAACGTTTCTATGGAAACGACAGGATTTTCTTTTGAGATACGAGTAACACCTTTCCGATGCACTATTCCTTCATTACTACATCACTCGGTCCCTCACATTGACGAATTAACACAGGGTGTCAGTCTGACATATTATGGGTTGTAGCAATTCTCCATCTAAATCGAGAAACGTTTCGATGGAAACGAAAGGATTTTTTTTTTTGGGATACGTCTATCTCCTTTCCGATGCACTATTCCTTCTTTACTGCATCCCTCGCTCCCTCACATAGAAGAATTAACACAGAAATTACGTCGGTATGAAATACTGTGGGTTCTATGAGATCTAATTCTAAATCGAGGAATGTTTCTATAGAAACGTCGGGATTTTCTTTTGGGATACGAGTATCTCCTTTGCGATGCACTATTCCTTCTTTACTACACCACACGCTCCCTCACATTGACGAATTAACACAGAAATTGTGTTAGTATGACATACTATAATTTCTAGCAATTCTCCATCAAAATCGAGAAACGTTTCGATGGAAACGAAAGGATTTTTTTTTTTTGGGATACGACTATCTCCTTTCCGATGCAATATTCCTTCTTTACTGCATCACTAGCTCCCTCACATTGACGAATTAACAGAGAAATTACATCGCTATGAATTACTGTGGGTTCTATGACATCTCCATGTTAATCGAATAACGTTTCTATGGAATCGACAGGATTTTCTTTTGGGGTACGAGTATCTCCATTCCGATGCACTATTCCTTCTTTACTTCAATCCTCGCCCCCTCACATTGACGAGTTACACAGAAATTGCGTCGTTATGAAATACTGTGGGTTCTATGACATCTCCTTCTAAACCGAGGAACGTTTCTATGGAAACGACAGCATTTTCTTTTGGGATACGAGTTTCTCCTTTCCGATGCACTATTCCTTCCTTACTACATCACTCGCTCCCTCACATTGAGGAATTAACACAGAAATTGTGTCTGTATGACATACTTTGAGCTCTAGCAAATCTCCATCTAAATCGAGATACGTTTATTTGGAAACGAATGCATTTTCATCTGGGATACGACTATCTCCTTTCCGATGCACTATTCCTTCTTTACTGCATCCCTCGCTCCCTCACATTGAAGAATTAACACAGAAATTGCGTCGCTCTGAATTACTGTGGGTTCTATGACATCTCCATCTAAATCGAGTAACGATTCTATGGATACGACAGGATTTCCTTTTGGGATACGACTATCTCCTTTCCGATGCACTATTCCCTCTTTACTGCACCCCTCGCTCCCTCACATTGACTAATTAACACAGAAATTGGTTCGCTATGAATTACTGTGGGTTCTATGGCATCTCCATCTAATTCGAATAACATTTGTACGGAAACGACAGAATTTTCTTTTGGGAAACGATTATCTCCTTTCCAATGAACTATTCCTTCTGTACTGCAATACTCGCTCCCTCACATTGACGAATTAACACAGAAATTGCGTCGCTATGAAATACTGTGTGTTCTATCACATGTCCTTCTAAATCTAGGAACTTTTCTATGGAAACGACAAGATTTTCTTTTGGGATAGGAGTATCTCCTTTCCGATGCACTATTCCTTCCTTACTACATCACTCGCTCCCTCACATTGACGAATTAACACAGAAATTGTGTCTGTATGATATACTTTGAGCTCTAGCAAATCTCCATCTAAATCGAGATACGTTTATATGGAAACGAATGCATTTTCATCTGGGATACGACTATCTCCTTTCCGATGCACTATTCCTTCTTTACTGCATCACTCGCTCCCTCACATTGACGATTTAACACAGAAATTGCGTGGCTATGAAATACTGTGGGATCTATGACATCTCCTTCTAAATCGAGGAACGATTCTATGGAAACGACAGGATTTTCGTTTGGGATACGAGTATCTCCTTTCCGATGCACTATTCCTTCTTTACTACATCACTCGCTCCCTCACATTGACGAATTAACACAGAAATTATGTCAGTATGACATACTATGGGTTCTAGCAATTCTCCATCTAAATCGAGAAATGTTTCTATGGATACGAAAGGATTTTCTTTTGGGATACGGCTATCTCCTTTCCGATGCACTATTCCTTCTTTACTGCATGCCTCGCTCCCTGACACTGACGAATTAACACAGAAATTGCGTCGCTATGAAATGCTGTGGGTTCTATGACATCTCCCTCTAAATAGAGGAAGTTTCTATGGAAACGATAGGATTATCTTTTGGGATACGAGTATCTCCTTTCCGATGCACTATTCCTTCTTTACTGCATCTCTAGCTCCCTCACATTGATGAATTAACACAGAAATTGCATCGCTATGAATTACTGTGGGTTCTATGACATCTCCTTCTAAATCGAGGAAGGTTTCTATGGAAACGACTGGATTTTCTTTTGGGATGCGACTATCTCCTTTCCGATGCTCTATTCCTTCTTTTCTGCATCCCTCGCTCCCTCACATTGACGAATTAACACAGAAATTATGTCAGTATTTTATACTATGGGTTCTAGCAATTCTCCATCTAAATCGAGAAATGTTTCTATGGAAACCAAAGGATTTTCTTTTGGGATACGGCTATCTCCTTTCCGATGCACTATTCCTTCTTTACTGCATCCCTCGCTCCCTGACATTGACGAATTAACACAGAAAATGCGTCGCTATGAAATACTGTGGGTTCTATGACATCTCCTTCTAAATCGAGGAACGGTTCTATGGAAACGACAGGATTTTCTTTTGGGATACGGCTATCTCCTTTCCGATGCACTATTCCTTCTTTACTACATCACTCGCTCCCTCACATTAACGAATTAACACAGAATTGTGTTAGTATGACATACTATGGGTTCTAGCAATTCTCCACCTAAATCGAGAAACGTTTCTATTTAAACGAAAGCATTTTTATTTGGGATTCGATTGTCTCCTTTCCGATGCACTATTCCTTCCTTACTGCATTCCTCGGTCCCTCACATTGACGAATTACACAGAAATTGCGTCGCAATTAATTACTGTGGGTTCTGTGACATCTCCTTCTAAATCGAGGAACGTTTCTATAGAAACGACAGCA
Organism: Schistocerca cancellata; assembly: GCF_023864275.1. Lineage (NCBI taxonomy): Eukaryota > Metazoa > Arthropoda > Insecta > Orthoptera > Acrididae > Schistocerca > Schistocerca cancellata. Next base: position 173,185,703 of record NC_064636.1, on the reverse strand, counting down.
TTTTCTTTTGTGATACGACTATCTCCTTTCCCATGCTCTATTCCTTCTTTCCTGCATCCCTCGCTCCCTGACATTGACGAATTAACACAGAAATTGCGTGGCTATGAAATACTGTGGTTTCTATGACATGTCCTTCTAAATCGAGGAACGATTCTATAGAAACGACAGGATTTTCTTTTGGAATAGTATCTCCTTTCCGATGCACTATTCCTTCTTTACTGCATCCCTCTCTCCCTCACATTGAAGAATTAACACAGAAATTGCGTCGCTATGAATTACTGTTTGTTCTACGACATCTCCATCTAAATCGAGTAACGATTCTATGGATACGACAGGATTTCCTTTTGGGATACGACTGTCTCCTTTCCGATGCACTATTCCTTCTTTACTGCATCCCTCGCTCACTCACATTGACTAATTAACACAGAAATTGGTTCGCTATGAATTACTGGGGGTTCTATGGCAACTCCATCTAATTCGAATAACATTTGTATGGAGACGACAGAATTATCTTTTGGGAAACGATTATCTCCTTTCCAATGCACTATTCCTTCTGTACTGCAATACTCGCTCCCTCACATTGACGAATTAACACAGAAACTGCGTCGCTATGAAATACTGTGTGTTCTATCACATGTCCTTCTAAATCTAGGAACGTTTCTATGGAAACGACCAGATTTTCTTTTGGGATAGGAGTATCTCATTTCCGATGCACTATTCCTTCCTTACTACATCACTCGCTCCCTCACATTGACGAATTAACACAGAAATTGTGTCAGTATGACATCCTATTGGTTCTAGCAATTCTCCATCTAAATCTATAAACGTTTCTATCTAAACGAAAGATTTTCTTTTGGGATACGACTAGCTCCTTCCCGACGCACAATTCCTTCTTTACAGCATCCCTCGCTCCCTCACATCGACGAATTAACAGAGAAATTGCATCGCTATGAATTACTGTGGGTTCTATGACATCTCCTTCTAATTCGAGGAACGTTTCTATCGAAACGACAGGATTTTCTTTTGGGTTACGAGTATCTCCTTTCCGATGCACTATTCCTTCTTTACTACATCACTCGCTCCCTCACATTGACGAATTAACACAGAAATTGTGTCGCTATGAATAACTGTGTGTTCTATGACATCTCCCTCTAAATCGAGTAACGTTTCTATGGATGCGACAGCATTTCCTTTTAGGATACGACTATCTCCTTTCCGATGCACTATTCCTTCTTTACTGGTTCCCTCGCTCCCTCACATTGACGAATTAACACAGGAATTGCGTCGCTATGAATTACTGTGGGTTCTATGACACCTCCATCTAAATCGAGGGACGATTCTATGGAAACGAGAAGATTTTCTTTTGGGATACGAGTATCTCCTTTCCGATGCACTATTCCTTCTTTACTACATCACTCGCTCCCTCACATTGACAAATTAACACAGAAATTGTGTCAGTATGACATACTATGGGTTCTAGCAATTCTCCATCTAAATCGAGAAACGTTTCTATGGAAACGAACGGATTTTCTTTTGGAATAGGACTATCTTCTTTCCGATACACTATTCCTTCTTTACTGCATCCCTCACTCCCTCACATTGACGAATTAACACAGAAATTGCGTCGCTATGAATTACTGTGGGTTGTATGACATCTCCTTCTAAATCGAGGAACATTTCTATGGAAACGACAGGATTTTCTTTTGGGATACGAATATCTCCTTTCCGATGCACTATTCCTTCTTTACTACATCACTCGCTACCTCACATTGACAAATTAACACAGAAATTGTGTCAGTATGACATACTATGTGTTTTAGCAATTCTCCATCTAAATCGAGAAACGTTTCTATGGAAACGAACGGATTTTCTTTTGGAATAGGACTATCTTCTTTCCGATACACTATTCCTTCTTTACTGCATCCCTCACTCCCTCACATTGACGAATTAACACAGAAATTGCGTCGCTATGAATTACTGTGGGTTGTATGACATCTCCTTCTAAATCGAGGAACGTTTCAATGGAAACGACAGGATTTTCTTTTGGGGTACGAGTATCTCCTTTCCAATGCACTATTCCTTCTTTACTACATCACTCGCTCCCTCACATTGACGAATTAACACAGAAATTGTGTCAGTATTACATAATATTGGTTCTAGGAATTATCCATCTAAATCGAGAAACGTTTCAATGGAGACGAAAGGATTTTCTTTTGTGATAGGCCTATCTCCTTTGCGAAGCAGTATTCCTTTATTACTGCATCCCTCGCTCCCTCACATTGACGAATTAACACAGAAATTGCGTCGCAATGAATTATTGTGGGTTCTATGACATCTCCTTCTAAATCGAGGAACGCTTCTATGGATACGACAGGATTTTCTTTTGGGATACGAGTATCTCCTTTCCGATGCACTATTCCTTCTTTACTACACCACACGCTCCCTCACATTGAAGAATTAACACAGAAATTGTGTTAGTATGACATACTATAAGTTCTAGCAATTCTCCATCTAAATCAAGAAACGTTTCGATGGAAACGAAAGGATTTTTTTTTTGGGATACGACTATCTCCATTCCGGAGCACTATTCCTTCTTTACTGCATCCCTCGTTCCCTCACATTGACGAATTAACACAGAAATTGTGTTACTATGACATACTATGGGTTCTAGCAATTCTCCATCTAAATCGAGAAACGGTTCTATGGAGATGAAAGGATTTTCTTTTGGGATAGAACTACCTCCTTTCCGATGCACTATTCCTTCTTTACTGCATCCCTCGCTCCCTCACATTGACGAATTAACACAGGAATTGCGTGGCTATGAAATACTGTGGATTGTATGACATCTCCTTCTAAATCGAGGAACATTTCTATGGAAACGACAGTATTTTCTTTTGGGATACGAGTATCTCCTTTCCGATGCACTTTTCCTTCTTTCCAGAATGAGATTTTCACTCTGCAGCGGAGTGTGCGCTGATATGAAACTTCCTGGCAGATTAAAACTGTGTGCCCGACCGAGACTCGAACTCGGGACCTTTGCCTTTCGCGGGCAAGTGCTCTACCATCTGAGCTACCGAAGCACGACTCACGCCCGGTACTCACAGCTTTACTTCTGCCAGTATCTCGTCTCCTACCTTCCAAACTTTACAGAAGCTCTCCTGCGAACCTTGCAGAACTAGCACTCCTGAAAGAAAGGATATAGCGGAGACATGGCTTAGCCACAGCCTGGGGGATGTTTCCAGAATGAGATTTTCACTCTGCAGCGGAGTGTGCGCTGATATGAAACTTCCTGGCAGATTAAAACTGTGTGCCCGACCGAGACTCGAACTCGGGACCTATGCCTTTCGCGGGCAAGTGCTCTACCATCTGAGCTACCGAAGCACGACTCACGCCCGGTACTCACAGCTTTACTTCTGCCAGTATCTCGTCTCCTACCTTCCAAACTTTACAGAAGCTCTCCTGCGAACCTTGCAGAACTAGCACTCCTGAAAGAAAGGATATAGCGGAGACATGGCTTAGCCACAGCCTGGGGGATGTTTCCAGAATGAGATTTTCACTCTGCAGCGGAGTGTGCGCTGATATGAAACTTCCTGGCAGATTAAAACTGTGTGCCCGACCGAGACTCGAACTCGGGACCTTTGCCTTTCGCGGGCAAGTGCTCTACCATCTGAGCTACCGAAGCACGACTCACGCCCGGTACTCACAGCTTTACTTCTGCCAGTATCTCGTCTCCTACCTTCCAAACTTTACAGAAGCTCTCCTGCGAACCTTGCAGAACTAGCACTCCTGAAAGAAAGGATATAGCGGAGACATGGCTTAGCCACAGCCTGGGGGATGTTTCCAGAATGAGATTTTCACTCTGCAGCGGAGTGTGCGCTGATATGAAACTTCCTGGCAGATTAAAACTGTGTGCCCGACCGAGACTCGAACTCGGGACCTTTGCCTTTCGCGGGCAAGTGCTCTACCATCTGAGCTACCGAAGCACGACTCACGCCCGGTACTCACAGCTTTACTTCTGCCAGTATCTGCCAGTATCTGCCAGTATCTTTACTACATACTCGCTCCCTCAAATTGAAAAATTAACACAGAAATTGTGTCAGTATGATATTCTATGGGGTCTAGAAATTTTCCATCTAAATCGAGAAACGTTTCTGTGGAAACAATAGGATTTTCTTTAGGGATGCGACTATCTCCTTTCCGATGCACTATTCCTTCTTTACTGCATACCTCGCTCCCTCACATTGACGAACTAACACAGTAATTGCGTCGCTAAGAATTACTGTGGGTTCCATGACATCTCCATCTAAATCGAGGAACGTTTCAATGGAAACGACAGGATTTTCTTTTGGGATACGAGTATCTCCTTTCCAATGCACTATTCCTTCTTTACTACATCACTCGCTCCCTCACATTGACGAATTAACACAGAAATTGTGTCAGTATTACATACTAATGGTTCTAGGAATTATCCATCTAAATCGAGAAACGTTTCAATGGAGACGAAAGGATTTTCTTTTGTGATCGGCCTATCTCCTTTGCGATGCAGTATTCCTTTATTACTGCATCCCTCGCTCCCTCACATTGACGAATTAACACAGAAATTGCGTCGCTATGAATTATTGTGGGTTCTATGACATCTCCTTCTAAATAGAGGAACGTTTCTATGGAAACGACAGGATTTTCTTTTGGGATACGAGTATCTCCTTTCCGATGCACTATTCCTTCTTTTCTGCATCCCTCGCTCCCTCACAATGACGAATTAACACAGAAATTACGTCGGTATGAATTACTGTGGGTTCTATGACATATCCTTCTAAATCGAGGAATGTTTCTATGGAAACGACGGGATTTTCTTTTGGGATACGAGTATCTCCTTTCCGATGCACTATTCCTTCTTTACTACACCACACGCTCCCTCACATTGAAGAATTAACACAGAAATTGTGTTAGTATGACATACTATAAGTTCTAGCAATTCTCCATCTAAATCGAGAAACGTTTCGATCGAAACGAAAGGATTTTTTTTTTGGGATACGACTATCTCTATTCCGATGCACTATTCCTTCTTTACTGCATCCCTCGCTCCCTCACATTGACGAATTAACACTGAAATTGCGTCGCTATGAATTACTGTGGGTTCTATGACATCTCCTTCTAAATCTAGGAACGTTTCTATGGAAACGACAGGATATTCGTTTGGGATACGAGTATCTCCTTTCCGATGCACTATTCCTTCTTTACTGCATTCCTCGCTCCCTTACATTGACGAATTAACACAGAAATTGCGTCGCTATAAATTACTAAGGATTCTATATCTCCTTCTAAATCGAGGAATGTTTCTATCGAAACGACGGGATTTTCTATTGGGATACGAGTATCTCCTTTCCCATGCACTATTCCTTCTTTACTACATCACACGCTCCCTCACATTGACGAATTAACACAGAAATTGTGTCAGTATTACATGCTAATGGTTCTAGCAATTCTCCATCTAAATCGAGAAACGGCTCTATGGAGATGAAAGGATTTTCTTTTGGGATAGAACTACCTCCTTTCCGATGCACTATTCCTTCTTTACTGCATCCCTCGCTCCCTCACATTGACGAATTAACACAGGAATTGCGTGGCTATGAAATACTGTGGGTTCTATGACATCTCCTTCTAAATCGAGGGACGATTCTATGGAAACGACAGGATTTTCTTTTGGAATAGTATCTCCTTTCCGATGCACAATTCCTTCTTTACTGCATTCCTCGCTCTCTCGCATTGACGAATTAACACAGAAATTGCGTGGCTATGAAATACTGTGGGTTGTATAACATTTCCTTCTAAATCGAGGAACGATTCTATGGAAACGACCGGATTTTCTTTTGGGATACGAGTATCTCCTTTCCGATGCTCTATTCTTTCTTTACTACATCATTCGCTCCCTCACGTTGACGAATTAACACAGAAATTGCGTGGCTATGAAATACTGTGGGTTCTATGACATCTCCTTCTAAATCGAGGAACGATTCTATGGATACGACAGGATTTCCTTTTGGAATAGTATTTCCTTTCCGATGCACTATTCCCTCTTTACTGCATCCCTCGCTCCCTCACATTGACGAATTAACACAGAAATTGCGCGGCTATGAAATACTGTGGGTTCTATGACATCTCCTTCTAAATCGAGGAACGATTTTATGGAAACGACAGGATTTTCTTTTGGAATAGTATCTACTTTCCGATGCACTATTCCTTTATTACTGCATCCCTCGCTCCCTCACATTGACGAATTAACACAGAAATTGGTTCGCTATGAATTACTGGGGGTTCTATGGCAACTCCATCTAATTCGAATAACATTTGTATGGAGACGACAGAATTTTCTTTTGGGAAACGATTATCTCCTTTCCAATGCACTATTCCTTCTGTACTGCAATACTCGCTCCCTCACATTGACGAATTAACACAGAAACTGCGTCGCTATGAAATACTGTGTGTTCTATCACATGTCCTTCTAAATCTAGGAACGTTTCTATGGAAACGACAAGATTTTCTTTTGGGATAGGAGTATCTCATTTCCGATGCACTATTCCTTCCTTACTACATCACTCGCTCCCTCACATTGACGAATTAACACAGAAATTGTGTCAGTATGACATCCTATTGGTTCTAGCAATTCTCCATCTAAATCTATAAACGTTTCTATCTAAACGAAAGATTTTCTTTTGGGATACGACTAGCTCCTTCCCGACGCACAATTCCTTCTTTACAGCATCCCTCGCTCCCTCACATCGACGAATTAACAGAGAAATTGCATCGCTATGAATTACTGTGGGTTCTATGACATCTCCTTCTAATTGGAGGAACGTTTCTATCGAAACGACAGGATTTTCTTTTGGGTTACGAGTATCTCCTTTCCGAAGCACTATTCCACCTTTACTGCATTCCTCGCTCCCTCACATTGACCAATTACACAGAAATTGCGTCGCTATGAAATACCGTGGGTTCCATGACATCTCCTTCTAAACCGAGGAACGTTTCTATGGAAACGACAGCATTTCCTTTTAGGATACGACTATCTCCTTTCCGATGCACTATTCCTTCTTTACCGGTTCCCTCGCTCCCTCACATTGACGAATTAACACAGGAATGGCGTCGCTATGAATTACTGTGGGTTCTATGACATCTCCATCTAAATCGAGGGACGATTCTATGGAAACGACAAGATTTTCTTTTGGGATACGAGTATCTCCTTTCCGATGCACTATTCCTTCTTTACTACATCACTCGCTCCCTCACATTGACAAATTAACACAGAAATTGTGTCAGTATGACATACTATGGGTTCTAGCAATTCTCCATCTAAATCGAGAAACGTTTCTATGGAAACGAACGGATTTTCTTTTGGAATAGGACTATCTTCTTTCCGATACACTATTCCTTCTTTACTGCATCCCTCACTCCCTCACATTGACGAATTAACACAGAAATTGCGTCGCTATGAATTACTGTGGGTTGTATGACATCTCCTTCTAAATCGAGGAACATTTCTATGGAAACGACAGGATTTTCTTTTGGGATACGAATATCTCCTTTCCGATGCACTATTCCTTCTTTACTACATCACTCGCTACCTCACATTGACAAATTAACACAGAAATTGTGTCAGTATGACATACTATGTGTTTTAGCAATTCTCCATCTAAATCGAGATACGTTTCTATGGAAACGAACGGATTTTCTTTTGGAATAGGACTATCTTCTTTCCGATACACTATTCCTTCTTTACTGCATCCCTCACTCCCTCACATTGACGAATTAACACAGAAATTGCGTCGCTATGAATTACTGTGGGTTGTATGACTCTCCTTCTAAATCGAGGAACGTTTCAATGGAAACGACAGGATTTTCTTTTGGGGTACGAGTATCTCCTTTCCAATGCACTATTCCTTCTTTACTACATCACTCGCTCCCTCACATTGTCGAATTAACACAGAAATTGTGTCAGTATTACATAATATTGGTTCTAGGAATTATCCATCTAAATCGAGAAACGTTTCAATGGAGACGAAAGGATTTTCTTTTGTGATAGGCCTATCTCCTTTGCGATGCAGTATTCCTTTATTACTGCATCCCTCGCTCCCTCACATTGACGAATTAACACAGAAATTGCGTCGCTATGAATTATTGTGGGATCTATGACATCTCCTTCTAAATCGAGGAACGCTTCTATGGAAACGACAGGATTTTCTTTTGGGATACGAGTATCTCCTTTCCGATGCACTATTCCTTCTTTACTGCATCCCTCGCTCCCTCACAATGACGAATTAACACAGAAATTACGTCGGTATGAATTACTGTGGTTTCTATGACATCTCCTTCTAAATCGAGGAATGTTTCTATGGAAACGACGGGATTCTCTTTTGGGATACGAGTATCTCCTTTCCGATGCACTATTCCTTCTTTATTACACCGCACGCTCCCTCACATTGAAGAATTAACACAGAAATTGTGTTAGTATGACATACTATAAGTTCTAGCAATTCTCCATCTAAATCAAGAAACGTTTCGATGGAAACGAAAGGATTTTTTTTTTGGGATACGACTATCTCCATTCCGGAGCACTATTCCTTCTGTACTGCATCCCTCGTTCCCTCACATTGACGAATTAACACAGAAATTGTGTTAGTATGACATACTATGGGTTCTAGCAATTCTCCATCTAAATCGAGAAACGGTTCTATGGAGATGAAAGGATTTTCTTTTGGGATAGAACTACCTCCTTTCCGATGCACCATTCCTTCTTTACTGCATCCCTCGCTCCCTCACATTGACGAATTAACACAGGAATTGCGTGGCTATGAAATACTGTGGGTTGTATGACATCTCCTTCTAAATCGAGGAACATTTCTATGGAAACGACAGTATTTTCTTTTGGGATACGAGTATCTCCTTTCCGATGCACTTTTCCTTCTTTCCAGAACGAGATTTTCACTCTGCAGCGGAGTGTGCGCTGATATGAAACTTCCTGGCAGATTAAAACTGTGTGCCCGACCGAGACTCGAACTCGGGACCTTTGCCTTTCGCGGGCAAGTGCTCTACCATCTGAGCTACCGAAGCACGACTCACGCCCGGTACTCACAGCTTTACTTCTGCCAGTATCTCGTCTCCTACCTTCCAAACTTTACAGAAGCTCTCCTGCGAACCTTGCAGAACTAGCACTCCTGAAAGAAAGGATATAGCGGAGACATGGCTTAGCCACAGCCTGGGGGATGTTTCCAGAATGAGATTTTCACTCTGCAGCGGAGTGTGCGCTGATATGAAACTTCCTGGCAGATTAAAACTGTGTGCCCGACCGAGACTCGAACTCGGGACCTTTGCCTTTCGCGGGCAAGTGCTCTACCATCTGAGCTACCGAAGCACGACTCACGCCCGGTACTCACAGCTTTACTTCTGCCAGTATCTCGTCTCCTACCTTCCAAACTTTACAGAAGCTCTCCTGCGAACCTTGCAGAACTAGCACTCCTGAAAGAAAGGATATAGCGGAGACATGGCTTAGCCACAGCCTGGGGGATGTTTCCAGAATGAGATTTTCACTCTGCAGCGGAGTGTGCGCTGATATGAAACTTCCTGGCAGATTAAAACTGTGTGCCCGACCGAGACTCGAACTCGGGACCTTTGCCTTTCGCGGGCAAGTGCTCTACCATCTGAGCTACCGAAGCACGACTCACGCCCGGTACTCACAGCTTTACTTCTGCCAGTATCTGCCAGTATCTTTACTACATACTCGCTCCCTCAAATTGACAAATTAACACAGAAATTGTGTCAGTATGATATTCTATGGGGTCTAGAAATTTTCCATCTAAATCGAGAAACGTTTCTGTGGAAACAATAGGATTTTCTTTAGGGATGCGACTATCTCCTTTCCGATGCACTATTCCTTCTTTACTGCATACCTCGCTCCCTCACATTGACGAACTAACACAGTAATTGCGTCGCTAAGAATTACTGTGGGTTCCATGACATCTCCATCTAAATCGAGGAACGTTTCAATGGAAACGACAGGATTTTCTTTTGGGATACGAGTATCTCCTTTCCAATGCACTATTCCTTCTTTACTACATCACTCGCTCCCTCACATTGACGAATTAACACAGAAATTGTGTCAGTATTACATACTAATGGTTCTAGGAATTATCCATCTAAATCGAGAAACGTTTCAATGGAGACGAAAGGATTTTCTTTTGTGATCGGCCTATCTCCTTTGCGATGCAGTATTCCTTTATTACTGCATCCCTCGCTCCCTCACATTGACGAATTAACACAGAAATTGCGTCGCTATGAATTATTGTGGGTTCTATGACATCTCCTTCTAAATAGAGGAACGTTTCTATGGAAACGACAGGATTTTCTTTTGGGATACGAGTATCTCCTTTCCGATGCACTATTCCTTCTTTTCTGCATCCCTCGCTCCCTCACAATGACGAATTAACACAGAAATTACGTCGGTATGAATTACTGTGGGTTCTATGACATATCCTTCTAAATCGAGGAATGTTGCTATGGAAACGACGGGATTTTCTTTTGGGATACGAGTATCTCCTTTCCGATGCACTATTCCTTCTTTACTACACCACACGCTCCCTCACATTGAAGAATTAACACAGAAATTGTGTTAGTATGACATACTATAAGTTCTAGCAATTCTCCATCTAAATCGAGAAACGTTTCGATCGAAACGAAAGGATTTTTTTTTTGGGATACGACTATCTCTATTCCGATGCACTATTCCTTCTTTACTGCATCCCTCGCTCCCTCACATTGACGAACTAACACTGAAATTGCGTCGCTATGAATTACTGTGGGTTCTATGACATCTCCTTCTAAATCTAGGAACGTTTCTATGGAAACGACAGGATATTCGTTTGGGATACGAGTATCTCCTTTCCGATGCACTATTCCTTCTTTACTGCATTCCTCGCTCCCTTACATTGACGAATTAACACAGAAATTGCGTCGCTATAAATTACTAAGGATTCTATATCTCCTTCTAAATCGAGGAATGTTTCTATCGAAACGACGGGATTTTCTATTGGGATACGAGTATCTCCTTTCCGATGCACTATTCCTTCTTTACTGCATCCCTCGCTCCCTCACAATGACGAATTAACACAGAAATTACGTCGGTATGAATTACTGTGGGTTCTATGACATCTCCTTCTAAATCGAGGAATGTTTCTATGGAAACGACGGGATTCTCTTTTGGGATACGAGTATCTCCTTTCCGATGCACTATTCCTTTTTTATTACATCGCACGCTCCCTCACATTGAAGAATTAACACAGAAATTGTGTTAGTATGACATACTATAAGTTCTAGCAATTCTCCATCTAAATCAAGAAACGTTTCGATGGAAACGAAAGGATTTTTTTTTTGGGATACGACTATCTCCATTCCGGAGCACTATTCCTTCTTTACTGCATCCCTCGTTCCCTCACATTGACGAATTAACACAGAAATTGTGTTACTATGACATACTATGGGTTCTAGCAATTCTCCATCTAAATCGAGAAACGGTTCTATGGAGATGAAAGGATTTTCTTTTGGGATAGAACTACCTCCTTTCCGATGCACTATTCCTTCTTTACTGCATCCCTCGCTCCCTCACATTGACGAATTAACACAGGAATTGCGTGGCTATGAAATACTGTGGGTTGTATGACATCTCCTTCTAAATCGAGGAACATTTCTATGGAAACGACAGTATTTTCTTTTGGGATACGAGTATCTCCTTTCCGATGCACTTTTCCTTCTTTCCAGAACGAGATTTTCACTCTGCAGCGGAGTGTGCGCTGATATGAAACTTCCTGGCAGATTAAAACTGTGTGCCCGACCGAGACTCGAAGTCGGGACCTTTGCCTTTCGCGGGCAAGTGCTCTACCATCTGAGCTACCAAAGCACGACTCACGCCCGGTACTCACAGCTTTACTTCTGCCAGTATCTCGTCTCCTACCTTCCAAACTTTACAGAAGCTCTCCTGCGAACCTTGCAGAACTAGCACTCCTGAAAGAAAGGATATAGCGGAGACATGGCTTAGCCACAGCCTGGGGGATGTTTCCAGAATGAGATTTTCACTCTGCAGCGGAGTGTGCGCTGATATGAAACTTCCTGGCAGATTAAAACTGTGTGCCCGACCGAGACTCGAACTCGGGACCTTTGCCTTTCGCGGGCAAGTGCTCTACCATCTGAGCTACCGAAGCACGACTCACGCCCGGTACTCACAGCTTTACTTCTGCCAGTATCTCGTCTCCTACCTTCCAAACTTTACAGAAGCTCTCCTGCGAACCTTGCAGAACTAGCACTCCTGAAAGAAAGGATATAGCGGAGACATGGCTTAGCCACAGCCTGGGGGATGTTTTCAGAATGAGATTTTCACTCTGCAGCGGAGTGTGCGCTGATATGAAACTTCCTGGCAGATTAAAACTGTGTGCCCGACCGAGACTCGAACTCGGGACCTTTGCCTTTCGCGGGCAAGTGCTCTACCATCTGAGCTACCGAAGCACGACTCACGCCCGGTACTCACAGCTTTACTTCTGCCAGTATCTGCCAGTATCTGCCAGTATCTTTACTACATACTCGCTCCCTCAAATTGACAAATTAACACAGAAATTGTGTCAGTATGATATTCTATGGGGTCTAGAAATTTTCCATCTAAATCGAGAAACGTTTCTGTGGAAACAATAGGATTTTCTTTAGGGATGCGACTATCTCCTTTCCGATGCACTATTCCTTCTTTACTGCATACCTCGCTCCCTCACATTGACGAACTAACACAGTAATTGCGTCGCTAAGAATTACTGTGGGTTCCATGACATCTCCATCTAAATCGAGGAACGTTTCAATGGAAACGACAGGATTTTCTTTTGGGATACGAGTATCTCCTTTCCAATGCACTATTCCTTCTTTACTACATCACTCGCTCCCTCACATTGACGAATTAACACAGAAATTGTGTCAGTATTACATACTAATGGTTCTAGGAATTATCCATCTAAATCGAGAAACGTTTCAATGGAGACGAAAGGATTTTCTTTTGTGATCGGCCTATCTCCTTTGCGATGCAGTATTCCTTTATTACTGCATCCCTCGCTCCCTCACATTGACGAATTAACACAGAAATTGCGTCGCTATGAATTATTGTGGGTTCTATGACATCTCCTTCTAAATAGAGGAACGTTTCTATGGAAACGACAGGATTTTCTTTTGGGATACGAGTATCTCCTTTCCGATGCACTATTCCTTCTTTTCTGCATCCCTCGCTCCCTCACAATGACGAATTAACACAGAAATTACGTCGGTATGAATTACTGTGGGTTCTATGACATATCCTTCTAAATCGAGGAATGTTGCTATGGAAACGACGGGATTTTCTTTTGGGATACGAGTATCTCCTTTCCGATGCACTATTCCTTCTTTACTACACCACACGCTCCCTCACATTGAAGAATTAACACAGAAATTGTGTTAGTATGACATACTATAAGTTCTAGCAATTCTCCATCTAAATCGAGAAACGTTTCGATCGAAACGAAAGGATTTTTTTTTTGGGATACGACTATCTCTATTCCGATGCACTATTCCTTCTTTACTGCATCCCTCGCTCCCTCACATTGACGAATTAACACTGAAATTGCGTCGCTATGAATTACTGTGGGTTCTATGACATCTCCTTCTAAATCTAGGAACGTTTCTATGGAAACGACAGGATATTCGTTTGGGATACGAGTATCTCCTTTCCGATGCACTATTCCTTCTTTACTGCATTCCTCGCTCCCTTACATTGACGAATTAACACAGAAATTGCGTCGCTATAAATTACTAAGGATTCTATATCTCCTTCTAAATCGAGGAATGTTTCTATCGAAACGACGGGATTTTCTATTGGGATACGAGTATCTCCTTTCCCATGCACTATTCCTTCTTTACTACATCACACGCTCCCTCACATTGACGAATTAACACAGAAATTGTGTCAGTATTACATGCTAATGGTTCTAGCAATTCTCCATCTAAATCGAGAAACGGCTCTATGGAGATGAAAGGATTTTCTTTTGGGATAGAACTACCTCCTTTCCGATGCACTATTCCTTCTTTACTGCATCCCTCGCTCCCTCACATTGACGAATTAACACAGGAATTGCGTGGCTATGAAATACTGTGGGTTCTATGACATCTCCTTCTAAATCGAGGAACGATTCTATGGAAACGACAGGATTTTCTTTTGGAATAGTATCTCCTTTCCGATGCACAATTCCTTCTTTACTGCATTCCTCGCTCTCTCACATTGACGAATTAACACAGAAATTGCGTGGCTATGAAATACTGTGGGTTCTATGACATTTCCTTCTAAATCGAGGAACGATTCTATGGAAACGACCGGATTTTCTTTTGGGATACGAGTATCTCCTTTCCGATGCTCTATTCTTTCTTTACTACATCATTCGCTCCCTCACGTTGACGAATTAACACAGAAATTGCGTGGCTATGAAATACTGTGGGTTCTATGACATCTCCTTCTAAATCGAGGAACGATTCTATGGATACGACAGGATTTCCTTTTGGAATAGTATTTCCTTTCCGATGCACTATTCCCTCTTTACTGCATCCCTGCTCCCTCATATTGACGAATTAACACAGAAATTGCGCGGCTATGAAATACTGTGGGTTCTATGACATCTCCTTCTAAATCGAGGAACGATTTTATGGAAACGACAGGATTTTCTTTTGGAATAGTATCTCCTTTCCGATGCACTATTCCTTTATTACTGCATCCCTCGCTCCCTCACATTGACGAATTAACACAGAAATTGCGTCGCTATGAATTATTGGGGGTTCTATGACATCTCCTTCTAAATCGAGGAACGTTTCTATGGAAACGACAGGATTTTCTTTTGGGATACGAGTATCTCCTTTCCGATGCACTATCCCTTCTTTACTACATCACTCGGTCCCTCACATTGACGATTTAACACAGAGTGTCAGTCTGACATATTATGGGTTCTAGCAATTCTCCATCTAAATCGAGAAACGTTTCGATGGAAACGAAAGGATTTTTTTTTTTTTTTTTGGGACACGACTATCTCCTTTCCGATGCACTATTCCTTCTTTACTGCATCCCTCGCTCCCTCACAATGACGAATTAACACAGAAATTACGTCGGTATGAATTACTGTGTGTTCTATGACATCTCCTTCTAAATCGAGGAATGTTTCTATGGAAACGACGGGATTTTCTTTTGGGATACGAGTATCTCCTTTCCGATGCACTATTCCTTCTTTACTGCATTCCTCGCTCCCTCACATTGACGAATTAACACAGAAATTGCGTCGCTATGAATTACTGTGGATTCTATATATCCTTCTAAATCAAGGAATGTTTCTATGGAAACGACGGGAATTTCTATTGGGATACGAGTATCTCCTT
This sequence comes from Schistocerca cancellata, assembly GCF_023864275.1. Classification (NCBI taxonomy): domain Eukaryota; kingdom Metazoa; phylum Arthropoda; class Insecta; order Orthoptera; family Acrididae; genus Schistocerca; species Schistocerca cancellata. The sequence goes on along the minus strand of NC_064636.1, from coordinate 173,170,232 downwards.
TCCCATGCACTATTCCTTCTTTACTACATCACACGCTCCCTCACATTGACGAAGTAACACAGAAATTGTGTTAGTATGACATACTATGGGTACTAGCAATTCTCCACGTAAATCGAGAGACGGTTCTATGAAGATGAAAGGATTTTCTTTTGGCATAAAACTACCTCCTTTCCGATGCACTATTCCTTCTTTACTTGATCCCTCGCTCCCTCACATAGACGAATTAACACAGAAATTGCGCGGCTATAAAATATTGTGGGTTCTATGACATCTCCTTCTAAATCGAGGAACGATTCTATGGAAACGACAGGATTTTCTTTTGGGATACGAGTATCTCCTTTCCCATGCACTATTCCTTCTTTACTACATCACTCGCTCCCTCACATTAACGAATTAACACAGAATTGTGTTAGTACGACATACTATGGGTTCTAGCAATTCTCCATCAAAATCGAGAAACTTTTCTATTTAAAGTAAAGGATTTTCTTTTGGGATACGATTATCTCCTTTCCGATGCACTATTCCTTCTTTTCTGCATCCCTCGCTCCCTCACATTGTCGAATTAACACAGAAATTATGTCAGTATGACATACTATGGTTCTAGCAAATCTCCATCTAAATCGAGAAATGTTTCTATGGAAACGAAAGGATTTTCTTTTGGGATACGGCTGTCTCCTTTCCGATGCACTATTACTTCTTTACTGCATCCCTCGCTCCCTGACATTGACGAATTAACACAGAAATTACGTCGCTATGAAATGCTGTGGGTTCTATGACATCTCCTTCTAAATCGAGGAACGTTTCTATGGATACGATAGGATTATCTTTTGGGATACGAGTATCTCCTTCCGATGCACTATTCCTTCTTTACTGCATACCTTGCTCCCTCACATCGACGAATTAACACTGAAATTGCGTCGCTATGAATTACTGTGGGTTCTATGACATCTCCTTCTAAATCTAGGAACGTTTCTATGGAAACGACAGGATTTTCGTTTGGGATACGAGTATCTCCTTTCCGATGCACTATTCCTTCTTTACTGCATTCCTCGCTCCCTCACATTGACGAATTAACACAGAAATTGCGTCGCTATGAATTACTAAGGATTCTATATCTCCTTCTAAATCGAGGAATGTTTCAATGGAAACGACGGGATTTTCTATTGGGATACGAGTATCTCCTTTCCCATGCACTATTCCTTCTTTACTGCATCACACGATCCCTCACATTGACGAATTAACAGAGAAATTGTGTTAGTATGACATACTATGGGTTCTAGCAATTCTCCATCTAAATCGAGAAACGGTTCTATGGAGATGAAAGGATTTTCTTTTGGGATAGAACTACCTCCTTTCCGATGCACTATTCCATCTTTACTGCATCCCTCGCTTCCTCACATTGACGAATTAACACAGGATTTGCGTGGCTATGAAATACTGTGGGTTCTATGACATCTCCTTCTAAATCGAGGAACGATTCTATGGAAACGACAGGATTTTCTTCTGGAATAGTATCTCCTATCCGATGCACTATTCCTTTATTACTGCATCCCTCGCTCCCTCACATTGACGAATTAACACAGAAATTGCGGCCTTATGAATTATTGGGGGTTCTATGACATCTACTTCTAAATCGAGGAACGTTCCTATGGAAACGACAGTATTTTCTTTTGGGATACGAGTATCTCCTTTCCGATGCACTATTCCTTCTTTACTACATCACTCGGTCCCTCACATTGACGAATTAACACAGAGTTTCAGTCTGACATATCATGGGTTCTAGCAATTCTCCATCTAAATCGAGAATCTTTTCGATGGAAACGAAAGGATTTTTTTTTTTGGGATACGACTATCACCTTTCCGATGCACTATTCCTTCTTTACTGCATCCCTCGCTCGCTCACAATGACGAATTAACACAGAAATTACGTCGGTATGAATTACTGTGGGTTCTATGACATCTCCTTCTAAATCGAAGAATGTTTCTATGGAAACGACGCGATTATCTTTTGGGATACGAGTATCTCCTTTCCGATGCACTATTACTTCTTTACTACACCACACGCTCCCTCACATTGAGGAATTAACACAGAAATTGTGTTAGTGTGACATACTATAATTTGTAACAATTCTCCATATAAATCGAGAAACGTTTCGATGGAAACGAAAGGATTTTTTTTTTTTTTGGGATACGACTATCTCCATTCCGATGCACTATTCCTTCTTTACTGCATCCCTCGCTCCCTCACATTGACGAATTAACACAGAAATTGCGTCGCTATGAATTACTGTGGGTTCTATGACGTCTCCTTCTAAATCTAGGAACGTTTCTATGGAAACGACAGGATTTTCGTTTGGGATACGAGTATCTCCTTTCCGATGCACTATTCCTTCTTTACTGCATTCCTCGCTCCCTCACATTGACGAATTAACACAGGAATTGCGTGGCTATGAAATACTGTGGGTTCTATGACATCTCCTTCTAAATCGAGGAACGATTATATGGAAACGACAGGATTTTCTTTTGGAATAGTATCTCTTTTCCGATGCACTATTCCTTCCTTACTGCATCCCTCGCTCCCTCACATTGACGAAATAACACAGAAATTGCACGGCTATGAATTATTGTGTGTTCTATGACATCTCCTTCTAAATCGAGGAACGATTCTATGGAAACGACAGGACTTTCTTTTGGGATACGAGTATCTCCTTTCCGATGCACTATTCTTTCTTTACTACATCACTCGCTCCCTCACATTAACGAATTAACACAGAATTGTGTTAGTATGACATACTATGTGTTCTAGCAATTCTCCATCTAAATCGAGAAACGTTTCTATTTAAACGAAAGGATTTTCTTTTGGGATACGATTATCTCCTTTCCGATGCACTATTCCTTCTTTAATGCATCCATCGGTCCCTCACACTGACGAATTGACACAGAAATTGCGTCGCAATTATTTACTGTGCGTTCTGTGACATCTCCTTCTAAATCGAGGAACGTTTCTATGGAAACGACAGGATTTTCTTTTGGGATACGACTATCTCCTTTCTGATACTCTATTCCTTCTTTTCTGCATCCCTCGCTCCCTCACATTGACGAATAAACACAGAAATTATGTCAGTATGACATACTATGGGTTCTAGCATTTCTCCATCTAAATCGAGAAACGGTTCTATGAAGATGAAAGGATTTTCTTTTGGGATAAAACTACCTCCTTTCCGATGCACTATTCCTTCTTTACTGCATCCCTCGCTCCCTCACATTGACGAATTAACACAGGAATTGCGTGGCTATGAAATACTGTGGGTTCTATGTTATCTCCTTCTAAATCGAGGAACGATTCTATGGAAACGACAGGATTTTCTTTTGGAATAGTATCTCCTTTCCGATGCACTATTCCTTCTTTACTTGATCCCTCGCTCCCTCACATTGACGAATTAACACAGAAATTGCGTGGCTATAAAATATTGTGGGTTCTATGACATCTCCTTGTAAATCGAGGAACGATTCTATGGAAACGACAGGATTTTCTTTTGGGATACGAGTATCTCCTTTCCCATGCACAATTCCTTCTTTACTACATCACTCGCTCCCTCACATTAACGAATTAACACAGAATTGTGTTAGTATGACATACTATGGGTTCTAGCAATTCTCCATCTAAATCGAGAAACTTTTCTATTTAAACTAAAGGATTTTCTTTTGGGATACGATTATCTCCTTTCCGATGCACTATTCCTTCTTTTCTGCATCCCTCGCTCCCTCACATTGTCGAATTAACACAGAAATTATGTCAGTATGACATACTATGGTTCTAGCAAATCTCCATCTAAATCGAGAAATGTTTCTATGGAAACGAAAGGATTTTCTTTTGGGATACGGCTGTCTCCTTTCCGATGCACTATTACTTCTTTACTGCATCCCTCGCTCCCTGACATTGACGAATTAACACAGAAATTGCGTCGCTATGAAATGCTGTGGGTTCTATGACATCTCCTTCTAAATCGAGGTTCGTTTCTATGGATACGATAGGACTATCTTTTGGGATACGAGTATCTCCTTCCGATGCACTATTCCTTCTTTACTGCATTCCTTGCTCCCTCACATCGACGAATTAACACTGAAATTGCGTCGCTATGAATTACTGTGGGTTCTATGACATCTCCTTCTAAATCTAGGAACGTCTCTATGGAAACGACAGGATTTTCGTTTGGGATACGAGTATCTCCTTTCCGATGCACTATTCCTTCTTTACTGCATTCCTCGCTCCCTCACATTGACGAATTAACACAGAAATTGCGTCGCTATGAATTACTAAGGATTCTATATCTCCTTCTAAATCGAGGAATGTTTCAATGGAAACGACGGGATTTTCTATTGGGATACGAGTATCTCCTTTCCCATGCACTATTCCTTCTTTACTACATCACACGATCCCTCACATTGACGAATTAACAGAGAAATTGTGTTAGTTTGATATACTATGGGTTCTAGCAATTCTCCATCTAAATCGAGAAACGGTTCTATGGAGATGAAAGGATTTTCTTTTGGGATAGAACTACCTCCTTTCCGATGCACTATTCCTTCTTTACTGCATCCCTCGCTCCCTCACATTGACGAATTAACACAGGATTTGCGTGGCTATGAAATACTGTGGGTTCTATGACATCTCCTTCTAAATCGAGGAACGATTCTATGGAAACGACAGGATTTTCTTCTGGAATAGTATCTCCTATCCGATGCACTATTCCTTTATTACTGCATCCCTCGCTCCCTCACATTGACGAATTAACACAGAAATTGCGGCCTTATGAATTATTGGGGGTTCTATGACATCTACTTCTAAATCGAGGAACGTTCCTATGGAAACGACAGTATTTTCTTTTGGGATACGAGTATCTCCTTTCCGATGCACTATTCCTTCTTTACTACATCACTCGGTCCCTCACATTGACGAATTAACACAGAGTTTCAGTCTGACATATCATGGGTTCTAGCAATTCTCCATCTAAATCGAGAATCTTTTCGATGGAAACGAAAGGATTTTTTTGTTGGGATACGACTATCACCTTTCCGATGCACTATTCCTTCTTTACTGCATCCCTCGCTCGCTCACAATGACGAATTAACACAGAAATTACGTCGGTATGAATTACTGTGGGTTCTATGACATCTCCTTCTAAATCGAAGAATGTTTCTATGGAAACGACGCGATTATCTTTTGGGATACGAGTATCTCCTTTCCGATGCACTATTCCTTCTTTACTACACCACACGCTCCCTCACATTGAGGAATTAACACAGAAATTGTGTTAGTGTGACATACTATAATTTGTAACAATTCTCCATATAAATCGAGAAACGTTTCGATGGAAACGAAAGGATTTTTTTTTTTTTGGGATACGACTATCTCCATTCCGATGCACTATTCCTTCTTTACTGCATCCCTCGCTCCCTCACATTGACGAATTAACACAGAAATTGCGTCGCTATGAATTAGTGTGGGTTCTATGACGTCTCCTTCTAAATCTAGGAACGTTTCTATGGAAACGACAGGATTTTCGTTTGGGATACGAGTATCTCCTTTCCGATGCACTATTCCTTCTTTACTGCATTCCTCGCTCCCTCACATTGACGAATTAACACAGGAATTGCGTGGCTATGAAATACTGTGGGTTCTATGACATCTCCTTCTAAATCGAGGAACGATTCTATGGAAACGACAGGATTTTCTTTTGGAATAGTATCTCTTTTCCGATGCACTATTCCTTCCTTACTGCATCCCTCGCTCCCTCACATTGACGAAATAACACAGAAATTGCACGGCTATGAATTATTGTGTGTTCTATGACATCTCCTTCTAAATCGAGGAACGATTCTATGGAAACGACAGGACTTTCTTTTGGGATACGAGTATCTCCTTTCCGATGCACTATTCCTTCTTTACTACATCACTCGCTCCCTCACATTAACGAATTAACACAGAATTGTGTTAGTATGACATACTATGTGTTCTAGCAATTCTCCATCTAAATCGAGAAACGTTTCTATTTAAACGAAAGGATTTTCTTTTGGGATACGATTATCTCCTTTCCGATGCACTATTCCTTCTTTAATGCATCCATCGGTCCCTCACACTGACGAATTGACACAGAAATTGCGTCGCAATTAATTACTGTGCGTTCTGTGACATCTCCTTGTAAATCGAGGAACGTTTCTATGGAAACGACAGGATTTTCTTTTGGGATACGACTATCTCCTCTCTGATACTCTATTCCTTCTTTTCTGCATCCCTCGCTCCCTCACATTGACGAATTAACACAGAAATTATGTCAGTATGACATACTATGGGTTCTAGCATTTCTCCATCTAAATCGAGAAACGGTTCTATGAAGATGAAAGGATTTTCTTTTGGGATAAAACTACCTCCTTTCCGATGCACTATTCCTTCTTAACTGCATCCCTCGCTCCCTCACATTGACGAATTAACACAGGAATTGCGTGGCTATGAAATACTGTGGGTTCTATGACATCTCCATCTAAATCGAGGAACGATTCTATGGAAACGACAGGATTTTCTTTTGGAATAGTATCTCTTTTCCGATGCACTATTCCTTCCTTACTGCATCCCTCGCTCCCTCACATTGACGAAATAACACAGAAATTGCACGGCTATGAATTATTGTGTGTTCTATGACATCTCCTTCTAAATCGAGGAACGATTCTATGGAAACGACAGGACTTTCTTTTGGGATACGAGTATCTCCTTTCCGATGCACTATTCCTTCTTTCCTACATCCCTCGCTCCCTCACATTGTCGAATTAACACAGAAATTATGTCAGTATGACATACTATGGTTCTAGCAAATCTCCATCTAAATCGAGAAATGTTTCTATGGAAACGAAAGGATTTTCTTTTGGGATACGGCTGTCTCCTTTCCGATGCACTATTACTTCTTTACTGCATCCCTCGCTCCCTGACATTGACGAATTAACACAGAAATTGCGTCGCTATGAAATGCTGTGGGTTCTATGTTATCTCCTTCTAAATCGAGGAACGATTCTATGGAAACGACAGGATTTTCTTTTGGAATAGTATCTCCTTTCCGATGCACTATTCCTTCTTTACTTGATCCCTCGCTCCCTCACATTGACGAATTAACACAGAAATTGCGTGGCTATAAAATATTGTGGGTTCTATGACATCTCCTTGTAAATCGAGGAACGATTCTATGGAAACGACAGGATTTTCTTTTGGGATACGAGTATCTCCTTTCCCATGCACAATTCCTTCTTTACTACATCACTCGCTCCCTCACATTAACGAATTAACACAGAATTGTGTTAGTATGACATACTATGGGTTCTAGCAATTCTCCATCTAAATCGAGAAACTTTTCTATTTAAACTAAAGGATTTTCTTTTGGGATACGATTATCTCCTTTCCAATGCACTATTCCTTCTTTTCTGCATCCCTCGCTCCCTCACATTGTCGAATTAACACAGAAATTATGTCAGTATGACATACTATGGTTCTAGCAAATCTCCATCTAAATCGAGAAATGTTTCTATGGAAACGAAAGGTTTTTCTTTTGGGATACGGCTGTCTCCTTTCCGATGCACTATTACTTCTTTACTGCATCCCTCGCTCCCTCACATTGTCGAATTAACACAGAAATTATGTCAGTATGACATACTATGGTTCTAGCAAATCTCCTTCTAAATCGAGGAACGTTTCTATGGATACGATAGGATTATCTTTTGGGATACGAGTATCTCCTTCCGATGCACTATTCCTTCTTTACTGCATTCCTTGCTCCCTCACATCGACGAATTAACACTGAAATTGCGTCGCTATGAATTACTGTGGGTTCTATGACATCTCCTTCTAAATCTAGGAACGTCTCTATGGAAACGACAGGATTTTCGTTTGGGATACGAGTATCTCCTTTCCGATGCACTATTCCTTCTTTACTGCATTCCTCGCTCCCTCACATTGACGAATTAACACAGAAATTGCAACGCTATGAATTACTAAGGATTCTATATCTCCTTCTAAATCGAGGAATGTTTCAATGGAAACGACGGGATTTTCTATTGGGATACGAGTATCTCCTTTCCCATGCACTATTCCTTCTTTACTACACCACACGCTCCCTCACATTGGCGAATTAACACAGAAATTGTGTTCGTGTGACATACTATAATTTCTAGCAATTCTCCATCTCAATCGAGAAACGTTTCGATGGAAACGAAAGGATTGTTTTTTTTTTGGGATACGACTATCTCCATTCCGATGCACTATTCCTTCTTTACTGCATCCCTCGCTCCCTCACATTGACGAATTAACACAGAAATTGCGTCGCTATGAATTACTGTGGGTTCTATGACGTCTCCTTCTAAATCTAGGAACGTTTCTATGGAAACGACAGGATTTTCGTTTGGGATACGAGTATCTCCTTTCCGATGCACAATTCCTTCTTTACTGCATTCCTCGCTCCTTCACATTGACGAATTAACACAGGAATTGCGTGGCTATGAAATACTGTGGGTTCTATGACATCTCCTTCTAAATCGAGGAACGATTCTATGGAAACGACAGGATTTTCTTTTGGAATAGTATCTCCTTTCCGATGCACTATTCCTTCCTTACTGCATCCCTCGCTCCCTCACATTGACGAATTAATACAGAAATTGCGTGGCTACGAATTATTGTGGGTTCTATGACATCTCCTTCTAAATTGAGGAACGATTCTATGGAAACGACAGGACTTTCTTTTGGGATACGAGTATCTCCTTTCCGATGCACTATTCCTTCTTTACTACATCACTCGCTCCCTCACATTAACGAATTAACACAGAATTGTGTTAGTATGACATACTATGTGTTCTAGCAATTCTCCCTCTAAATCGAGAAACGTTTCTATTTAAACGAAAGGATTTTCTTTTGGGATACGATTATCTCCTTTCCGATGCACTATTCCTTCTTTAATGCATCCATCGGTCCCTCACACTGACGAATTGACACAGAAATTGCGTCGTATTTAATTACTGTGCGTTCTGTGACATCTCCTTCTAAATCGAGGAACGTTTCTATGGAGACGACAGGATTTTCCTTTGGGATACGACTATCTCCTTTCTGATACTCTATTCCTTCTTTTCTGCATCCCTCGCTCTCTCACATTGACGAATTAACACAGAAATTATGTCAGTATGACATACTATGGGTTCTAGCAATTCTCCATCTAAATCGTGAAATGTTTCTATGGAAACGAAAGGATTTTCTTTTGTGATACGGCTATCTCCTTTCCGATGCACTATTCCTTCTTTACTGCATCCATCGGTCCCTCACACTGACGAATTGACACAGAAATTGCGTCGCAATTAAATACTGTGCGTTCTGTGACATCTCCTTCTAAATCGAGGAACGTTTCTATGGAAACGACAGGATTTTTTTTTGGGATACGACTATCTCCTTTCTGATACTCTATTCCTTCTTTTCTGCATCCCTCGCTCCCTCACATTGACGAATTAACACAGAAATTATGTCAGTATGACATACTATGGGTTCTAGCAATTCTCCATCTAAATCGAGAAATGTTTCTATGGAAACGAAAGGATTTTCTTTTGGGATACGGCTGTCTCCTTTCCGATGCACTATTCCTTCTTTACTGCATCCCTCGCTCCCTGACATTGACGAATTAACACAGAAATTGCGTCGCTATTAAATGGTGTGGGTTCTATGTCATCTCCTTCTAAATCGAGGAACGTTTCTATGGAAACGATAGGATTATCTTTTGGGATACGAGTATCTCCTTTCCGATGCAGTATTGCTTCTTTACTGCATACCTAGCTCCCTCACATTAACGAATTAACACAGAATTGTGTTAGTATGACATACTATGGGTTCCAGCAATTCTCCATCTAAATCGAGAAACTTTTCTATTTAAACTAAAGGATTTTCTTTTGGGATACGATTATCTCCTTTCCGATGCACTATTCCTTCTTTTCTGCATCCCTCCCTCCCTCACATTGTCGAATTAACACAGAAATTATGTCAGTATGACATACTATGGTTCTAGCAAATCTCCATCTAAATCGAGAAATGTTTCTATGGAAACGAAAGGATTTTCTTTTGGGATACGGCTGTCTCCTTTCCGATGCACTATTACTTCTTTACTGCATCCCTCGCTCCCTGACATTGACGAATTAACACAGAAATTGCGTCGCTATGAAATGCTGTGGGTTCTATGACATCTCCTTCTAAATCGAGGAACGTTTCTATGGATACGATAGGATTATCTTTTGGGATACGAGTATCTCCTTCCGATGCACTATTCCTTCTTTACTGCATTCCTTGCTCCCTCACATCGACGAATTAACACTGAAATTGCGTCGCTATGAATTACTGTGGGTTCTATGAAATCTCCTTCTAAATCTAGGAACGTCTCTATGGAAACGACAGGATTTTCGTTTGGGATACGAGTATCTCCTTTCCGATGCACTATTCCTTCTTTACTGCATTCCTCGCTCCCTCACATTGACGAATTAACACAGAAATTGCGTCGCTATGAATTACTAAGGATTCTGTATCTCCTTCTAAATCGAGGAATGTTTCAATGGAAACGACGGGATTTTCTATTGGGATACGAGTATCTCCTTTCCCATGCACTATTCCTTCTTTACTACATCACACGATCCCTCACATTGACGAATTAACAGAGAAATTGTGTTAGTTTGATATACTATGGGTTCTAGCAATTCTCCATCTAAATCGAGAAACGGTTCTATGGAGATGAAAGGATTTTCTTTTGGGATAGAACTACCTCCTTTCCGATGCACTATTCCTTCTTTACTGCATCCCTCGCTCCCTCACATTGACTAATTAACACAGGATTTGCGTGGCTATGAAATACTGTGGGTTCTATGACATCTCCTTCTAAATCGAGGAACGATTCTATGGAAACGACAGGATTTTCTTCTGGAATAGTATCTCCTATCCGATGCACTATTCCTTTATTACTGCATCCCTCGCTCCCTCACATTGACGAATTAACACAGAAATTGCGGCCTTATGAATTATTGGGGGTTCTATGACATCTACTTCTAAATCGAGGAACGTTCCTATGGAAACGACAGTATTTTCTTTTGGGATACGAGTATCTCCTTTCCGATGCACTATTCCTTCTTTACTACATCACTCGGTCCCTCACATTGACGAATTAACACAGAGTTTCAGTCTGACATATCATGGGTTCTAGCAATTCTCCATCTAAATCGAGAATCTTTTCGATGGAAACGAAAGGATTTTTTTTTTGGGATACGACTATCACCTTTCCGATGCACTATTCCTTCTTTACTGCATCCCTCGCTCGCTCACAATGACGAATTAACACAGAAATTACGTCGGTATGAATTACTGTGGGTTCTATGACATCTCCTTCTAAATGGAAGAATGTTTCTATGGAAACGACGCGATTATCTTTTGGGATACGAGTATCTCCTTTCCGATGCACTATTCCTTCTTTACTACACCACACGCTCCCTCACATTGAGGAATTAACACAGAAATTGTGTTAGTGTGACATACTATAATTTGTAACAATTCTCCATATAAATCGAGAAACGTTTCGATGGAAACGAAAGGATTTTTTTTTTTTTGGGATACGACTATCTCCATTCCGATGCACTATTCCTTCTTTACTGCATCCCTCGCTCCCTCACATTGACGAATTAACACAGAAATTGCGTCGCTATGAATTACTGTGGGTTCTATGACGTCTCCTTCTAAATCTAGGAACGTTTCTATGGAAACGACAGGATTTTCGTTTGGGATACGAGTATCTCCTTTCCGATGCACTATTCCTTCTTTACTGCATTCCTTGCTCCCTCACATTGACGAATTAACACAGGAATTGCGTGGCTATGAAATACTGTGGGTTCTATGACATCTCCTTCTAAATCGAGGAACGATTCTATGGAAACGACAGGACTTTCTTTTGGGATACGAGTATCTCCTTTCCGATGCACTATTCCTTCTTTACTACATCACTCGCTCCCTCACATTAACGAATTAACACAGAATTGTGTTAGTATGACATACTATGTGTTCTAGCAATTCTCCATCTAAATCGAGAAACGTTTCTATTTAAACGAAAGGATTTTCTTTTGGGATACGATTATCTCCTTTCCGATGCACTATTCCTTCTTTAATGCATCCATCGGTCCCTCACACTGACGAATTGACACAGAAATTGCGTCGCAATTAATTACTGTGCGTTCTGTGACATCTCCTTGTAAATCGAGGAACGTTTCTATGGAAACGACAGGATTTTCTTTTGGGATACGACTATCTCCTTTCTGATACTCTATTCCTTCTTTTCTGCATCCCTCGCTCCCTCACATTGACGAATTAACACAGAAATTATGTCAGTATGACATACTATGGGTTCTAGCATTTCTCCATCTAAATCGAGAAACGGTTCTATGAAGATGAAAGGATTTTCTTTTGGGATAAAACTACCTCCTTTCCGATGCACTATTCCTTCTTAACTGCATCCCTCGCTCCCTCACATTGACGAATTAACACAGGAATTGCGTGGCTATGAAATACTGTGGGTTCTATGTTATCTCCTTCTAAATCGAGGAACGATTCTATGGAAACGACAGGATTTTCTTTTGGAATAGTATCTCCTTTCCGATGCACTATTCCTTCTTTACTTGATCCCTCGCTCCCTCACATTGACGAATTAACACAGATATTGCGTGGCTATAAAATATTGTGGGTTCTATGACATCTCCTTGTAAATCGAGGAACGATTCTATGGAAACGACAGGATTTTCTTTTGGGATACGAGTATCTCCTTTCCCATGCACAATTCCTTCTTTACTACATCACTCGCTCCCTCACATTAACGAATTAACACAGAATTGTGTTAGTATGACATACTATGGGTTCTAGCAATTCTCCATCTAAATCGAGAAACTTTTCTATTTAAACTAAAGGATTTTCTTTTGGGATACGATTATCTCCTTTCCGATGCACTATTCCATCTTTTCTGCATCCCTCGCTCCCTCACATTGTCGAATTAACACAGAAATTATGTCAGTATGACATACTATGGTTCTAGCAAATCTCCATCTAAATCGAGAAATGTTTCTATGGAAACGAAAGGATTTTCTTTTGGGATACGGCTGTCTCCTTTCCGATGCACTATTACTTCTTTACTGCATCCCTCGCTCCCTGACATTGACGAATTAACACAGAAATTGCGTCGCTATGAAATGCTGTGGGTTCTATGACATCTCCTTCTAAATCGAGGAACGTTTCTATGGATACGATAGGATTATCTTTTGGGATACGAGTATCTCCTTCCGATGCACTATTCCTTCTTTACTGCATTCCTTGCTCCCTCACATCGACGAATTAACACTGAAATTGCGTCGCTATGAATTACTGTGGGTTCTATGACATCTCCTTCTAAATCTAGGAACGTCTCTATGGAAACGACAGGATTTTCGTTTGGGATACGAGTATCTCCTTTCCGATGCACTATTCCTTCTTTACTGCATTCCTCGCTCCCTCACATTGACGAATTAACACAGAAATTGCGTCGCTATGAATTACTAAGGATTCTATATCTCCTTCTAAATCGAGGAATGTTTCAATGGAAACGACGGGAGTTTCTATTGGGATACGAGTATCTCCTTTCCCATGCACTATTCCTTCTTTACTACACCACACGCTCCCTCACATTGACGAATTAACACAGAAATTGTGTTAGTGTGACATACTATAATTTGTAGCAATTCTCCATCTCAATCGAGAAACGTTTCGATGGAAACGAAAGGATTGTTTTTTTTTTTGGGATACGACTATCTCCATTCCGATGCACTATTCCTTCTTTACTGCATCCCTCGCTCCCTCACATTGACGAATTAACACAGAAATTGCGTCGCTATGAATTACTGTGGGTTCTATGACGTCTCCTTCTAAATCTAGGAACGTTTCTATGGAAACGACAGGATTTTCGTTTGGGATACGAGTATCTCCTTTCCGATGCACAATTCCTTCTTTACTGCATTCCTCGCTCCCTCACATTGACGAATTAACACAGGAATTGCGTGGCTATGAAATACTGTGGGTTCTATGACATCTCCTTCTAAATCGAGGAACGATTCTATGGAAACGACAGGATTTTCTTTTGGAATAGTATCTCCTTTCCGATGCACTATTCCTTCCTTACTGCATCCCTCGCTCCCTCACATTGACGAATTAATACAGTAATTGCGTGGCTATGAATTATTGTGGGTTCTATGACATCTCCTTCTAAATTGAGGAACGATTCTATGGAAACGACAGGACTTTCTTTTGGGATACGAGTATCTCTTTTCCGATGCACTCTTCCTTCTTTACTACATCACTCGCTCCCTCACATTAACGAATTAACACAGAATTGTGTTAGTATGACATACTATGTGTTCTAGCAATTCTCCATCTAAATCGAGAAACGTTTCTATTTAAACGAAAGGATTTTCTTTTGGGTTACGATTATCTCCTTTCCGATGCACTATTCCTTCTTTAATGCATCCATCGGTCCCTCACACTGACGAATTGACACAGAAATTGCGTCGCAATTAATTACTGTGCGTTCTGTGACATCTCCTTCTAAATCGAGGAACGTTTCTATGGAGACGACAGGATTTTCCTTTGGGATACGACTATCTCCTTTCTGATACTCTATTCCTTCTTTTCTGCATCCCTCGCTCCCTCACATTGACGAATTAACACAGAAATTATGTCAGTATGACATACTATGGGTTCTAGCAATTCTCCATCTAAATCGTGAAATGTTTCTATGGAAACGAAAGGATTTTCTTTTGTGATACGGCTATCTCCTTTCCGATGCACTATTCCTTCTTTACTGCATCCATCGGTCCCTCACACTGACGAATTAACACAGAAATTGCGTCGCAATTAAATACTGTGCGTTCTGTGACATCTCCTTCTAAATCGAGGAACGTTTCTATGGAAACGATAGGATTATCTTTTGGGATACGAGTATCTCCTTTCCGATGCAGTATTGCTTCTTTACTGCATACCTAGCTCCCTCACATTGATGAATTAACACAGAAATTGCGTCGCTATGAATTACTGTGGGTTCTATGACATCTCCTTCTAAATCGAGTAACGTTTCTACGGAAACGACAGGATTTTCTTTTGGGATACGACTATCTCCATTCCGATGCTCTATTCCTTCTTTTCTGCATCCCTCGCTCCATCACATTGACGAATTAACACAGAAATTATGTCAGTATGACATACTATGGGTTCTAGCAATTCTCCATCTAAATCGTGAAATGTTTCTATGGAAACGAAAGGATTTTCTTTTGTGATACGGCTATCTCCTTTCCGATGCACTATTCCTTCTTTACTGCATCCATCGGTCCCTCACACTGACGAATTAACACAGAAATTGCGCCGCAATTAATTACTGTGGGTTCTGTGACATCTCCTTCTAAATCGAGGAACGTTTCTATGGAAACGAGAGGATTTTCTTTTGGGATACGACTATCTCCATTCTGATGCTCTATTCCTTCTTTTCTGCATCCCTCGCTCCCTCACGTTGACGAATTAACACAGAAATAGCGTGGCTATGAAATACTGTGGGTTCTATGACATCTCCATCTAAATCGAGGAACGATTCTATGGAAACGACAGGATTTTCTTTTGAAATAGTATCTCCTTTCCGATGCACTACTCCTTTTTTACTACATCACTCGCTCCCTGTCATTAACGAATTAACACAGAATTGTATTAGTATGACAAACTATAGGTTCTAGAAATTCTCCACCTAAATCGAGAAACGTTTCTATTCAAACGAAAGGATTTTCTTTTGGGATACGATTATCTCCTTTCCGATGCACTATTGCTTCTTTACTGCATCCATCGGTCCCTCACATTGACGAATTCACACAGAAATTGCGTCGCAATTAATTACTGTGGGTTCTGTGACATCTCCTTCTAAATCGAGGAACGTTTCTATGGAAACGACAGGATTTTCTTTTGGGATACGTCTATCTCCTTTCTGATGCTCTATTCCTTCTTTTCTGCATCCCTCGCTCCCTCACATTGACGAATTAACACAGAAATTGCGAGGCTATGAAATACTGTGGGTTCTATCACATCTCTATCTAAATCGAGGAACGATTCTATGGAAACGACAGGATTTTCTTTTGGAATAGTATCTCCTTTCCGATGCATTATTCCTTCTTTACTGCATCCCTCGCTCCCTCACATTGACGAATTAACACAGAAATTGCGTGGCTATGAAATACTGTGGGTTCTATGATATCTCCTTCTAAATCGAGGAACGATTCTATGGAAACGACAGGATTTTCTTTTGGAATAGTATCTCCTTTCCGATGCACTATTCCTTCTTTGCTGCATCTCTCGCTCCCTCACATTAACGAATTAACACAGAATTGTGTTAGTATGACATACTATGGGTTCTAGAAATTTTCCACCTAAATCGAGAAACGTTTCTATTTAAACGAAAGGATTTTCTTTTGGGATACGATTACCACCTTTCCGATGCACTATTCCTTCTTTACTGCATCCATCGGTCCCTCACACTGACGAATTAACACAGAAATTGCGTCGCAATTAATAACTGTGGGTTCTGTGACATCTCCTTCTAAATCGAGGAACGTTTCTATGGAAACGACAGGATTTTCTTTTGGGATACGACTATCTCCTTTCTGATGCTCTTTTCCTTCTTTTCTGCATCCCTCGCTCCCTCACATTGACGAATTAACACAGAAATTATGTCAGTATGACATACTATTGTTTCTAGCAATTATCCATCTAAATCGAGAAACGTTTCTGTGGAGACAAAAGGATTTTCTTTTGTGATAGGGCTATCTCCTTTTCGATACACTATTCCTTCTTTACTGCATACATCGCTCCCTCACATTGACGAATTAACACAGAAATTGCG
Source organism: Schistocerca cancellata (assembly GCF_023864275.1). Lineage (NCBI taxonomy): Eukaryota > Metazoa > Arthropoda > Insecta > Orthoptera > Acrididae > Schistocerca > Schistocerca cancellata. The sequence continues at coordinate 173,153,229 of NC_064636.1, read as the reverse complement.
TCGCTATGAATTATTGTGGGTTCTATGACATCTCCTTCTAAATCGAGGAACGTTTCCATGGAAACGACAGGATTTTCTTTTGGGACACGAGTATCTCCTTTCCGATGCACTATTCCTTCTTTACTACATCACTCGGTCCCTCACATTGACGAATTAACACAGAGTGTCAGTCTGACATATTATGGGTTCTAACAATTCTCCATCTAAATCGAGAAACGTTTCGATGGAAACAAAAGAATTTTTTTTTTTTTGGGATACGTCTATCTCCTTTCCGATGCACTATTCATTCTTTACAGCATCCCTCGCTCCCTCACATTGACGAATTAACACAGAAATTACGTCGGTATGAATTACTGTGGGTTCTATGACATCACCTTCTAAATCGAGGAATGTTTCTATGGAAACGACGGGATTTTCTTTTGGGATACGAGTATCTCCTTTCCGATGCTCTATTCCTACTTTACTACACCACACGCTCCCTCACATTGACGAATTAACACAGAAATTGTGTTAGTATGACATACTATAATATCTAGCAATTCTCCATCAAAATCGAGAATCGTTTCGATAGAAACGAAAGGATTTTTTTTTTTTGGGATACGACTATCTCCTTTCCGATGCACTATTCCATCTTTACTGCATCCCTCGCTCCCTCACATTGACGAATTAACACAGAAATTGCGTCGCTATGAATTACTGTGGGTTCTATGACATCTCCTTCTAAATCGAGGAACGTTCACATCTACATCCACATTTATACTCCGCAAGCCACCCAACGGTGTGTGGCGGGGGGCACTTTACGTGCCACTGTCATTATCTCCCTTTCCTGTTCCAGTCGCTTATGGTTCGCGGGAAGAACGACTGTCTGAAAGCCTCTGTGCGCGCTCTAATCTCTCTAATTTTACATTCGTGATCTCCACGGGAGGTATAAGTAGGGGGAAGCAATATATTCGATACCTCATCCAGAAACGCACCCTCTCGAAACCTGGCGAGCAAGCTACACCGCGATGCAGAGCGCCTCTCTTGCAGGGTCTGCCACTTGAGTTTGTTAAACATCTCCGTAACGCTATCACGGTTACCAAATAACCTTGTGACGAAACGCGCCGCTCTTCTTTGGATCTTCTCTATCTCCTCTGTCAACCCGATCTGGTACGGATCCCACACTGATGAGCAATACTCAAGTATAGGTCGAACGAGTGTTTTGTAAGCCACCTCTTTTGTTGATGGACTACATTTTCTAAGGACTCTCCCAATGAATCTCAACCTGGTACCCGCCTTACCAACACTTAATTTTATATGATCATTCCACTTCAAATCGTTCCGCACGCATACTCCCAGATATTTTACAGAAGTAACTGCTACCAGTGTTTGTTCCGCTATCATACAATCATACAATAAAGGATCCTTCTTTCTATATATTCGCAATACATTACATTTGACTATGTTAAGGGTCAGTTGCCACTCCCTGCACCAAGTGCCTATCCGCTGCAGATCGTCCTGCATTTCGCTACAATTTTCTAATGCTGCAACTTCTCTGTATACTACAGCATCATCCGCGAAAAGCCGCATGGAACTTCCGACACTATCTACTAGGTCATTTATATATATTGTGAAAAGCAATGGTCCCATAACACTCCCCTGTGGCACGCCAGAGGTTACTTTAATGTCTGTAGATGTCTCTCCATTGAGAACAACATGCTGTGTTATGTTTGCTAAAAACTCTTCAATCCAGCCATACAGCTGGTCTGATATTCCGTAGGCTCTTACTTTGTTTATCAGGCGACAGTGCGGAACTGTATCGAACGCCTTCCGGAAGTCAAGGAAAATGGCATCTACCTGGGAGCCTGTATCTAATATTTTCTGGGTCTCATGAACAAATAAAGCGAGTTGGGTTTCACACGATCGCTGTTTCCGGAATCCATGTTGATTCCTACATAGTAGATTCTGAGTTTCCAAAAACGACATGATACTCGACCAAAAGACATGTTCTAAAATTCTACAACACATCGACGTCAGAGAGATAGGTCTCGTTTGGGATACGAGTATCTCCAATCCGATGCACTATTCCTTCTTTACTGCATTCCTCGCTCCCTCACATTGACGAATTAACACAGAAATTGCGTCGCTATGAATTACTGTGGATTCTGTATCTCCTTCTAAATCGAGGAATGTTTCTATGGAAACGACGGGATTTTCTTTTGGGATACGAGTATCTCCTTTCCGATGCACTATTCCTTCTTTACTACGTCACACGCTCAATCAAATTGACGAATTAACACAGAAATTGTGTTAGTATGACATACTATGGGTTCTAGCAATTCTCCATCTAAATCGAGAAACGTTTCTATGGAAACGAAAGGATTTTTTTTTTGGGATACGACTATCTCCTTTCCGATGCACTATTAATTCTTTACGGCATCCCTCGCTCCCTCACATTGACGAATTAACCCAGAAATTGCGTCGCTATGAATTACTGTGGGTTCTATGACATCTCCTTCTAAATCGAGAAACGTTTCTATGGAAACGACAGGATTTTCTTTTGGGATACGACTATCTCCTTTCTGATGCTCTATTCCTTCTATTCTGCATCCCTCGCTCCCTCACGTTGACGAATTAACACAGAAATTGCGTGGCTCTGAAATACTGTGGGTTCTATGACATCACCTTCTAAATCGAGGAACGATTCTATGGAAACGACAGGATTTTCTTTTGGCATAGTATCTCCTTTCCGATGCACTATTCCTTCTTTACTGCATCCCTCGCTCCCTCACATTGACGAATTAGCACAGAAATTGCGTGGCTATGAAATACTGTGGGTTCTATGACATCTCCTTCTAAATCGAGGAACGATTCTATGGAAACGACAGGATTTTCTTTTGGAATGGTATCTCCTTTCCAATGTAATATTCCTTCTTTGCTGCGTCCCCCGCTCCCTCACATTAACGACTGAACACAGAATTGTGTTAGTATGACATACTATGTGTTCTAGAAATTCTCCATCTAAATCGAGAATCGTTTCTATTTAAACGACAAGATTTTCTTTTGGGATACGATTATCTCCTTTCTGATGCACTATTCCTTCTTTACTGCATCCATCGGTCCCTCACACTGACGAATTAACACAGAAATTGCGTCGCAATTAATTAATGTGGGTTCTGTGACATCTCCTTCTAAATCGAGGAACGTTTCTATGGAAACGACAGGATTTTCTTTTGGGATACGTCTATCTCCTTTCTGATGCTCTATTCCTTCTTTTCTGCATCCCTCGCTCCCTCACATTGACGAATTAACACAGAAATTGCGAGGCTATGAACTACTGTGGGTTCTATCACATCTCCTTCTAATTCGAGGAACGATTCTATGGAAACGACAGGATTTTCTTTTGGAATAGTATCTCCTTTGCGATACACTATTCCTTCATTACTGCATACATCGCTCCCTCACATTGACGTATTAACACAGAAATTGCGTCGCTATGAATTATTGTGGGTTCTATGACATCTGCTTCTAAATCGAGGAACGTTTCCATGGAAACGACAGGATTTTCTTTTGGGATACGACTAACTCCTTTCCGATGCACTATTCCTTCTTTACTACATCACTCGGTCCCTCACATTGACGAATTAACACAGAGTGTCAGTCTGACATATTATGGGTTCTAGCAATTCTCCATCTAAATCGAGAAACGTTTCGATGGAAACAAAAGGTTTTTTATTTTTGGCATACGTCTATCTCCTTTCCGCTGCACTATTCCTTCTTTACTGCATCCCTCGCTGCCTCACATTGACGAATTAACACAGAAATTACGTCGGTATGAATTACTGTGGGTTCTATGACATCTCCTTCTAAATCGAGGAATGTTTCTATGGAAACGACGGGATTTTCTTTTTTGATACGAGTATCTCCTTTCCGATGCACTATTCCTTCTTTACTACACCACACGCTCCCTCACATTGACGAATCAACACAGAAATTGTGTTAGTATGACATACTATAATTTCTAGCAATTCTCCATCAAAATCGAGAAACGTTTCGATGGAAACGAAAGGATTTTTTTTTTTGGGATACGACTATTTCCTTTCCGATGCACTATTCCTTCTTTACTGCATCCCTCGCTCCCTGACATTGACGAATTAACACGGAAATTGTGTCGCTATGAAATGCTGTGGGTTCTATGACATCTCCTTCTAAATCGAGGAACGTTTCTACGGAAACGATAGGATTATCTTTTGGGATACGAGTATCTCCTTTCCGATGCACTATTCCTTCTTTACTGCATACCTAGCTCCCTCACATTGATGAATTAACACAGAAATTGCGTCGCTGTGAATTACTGTGGGTTCTATGACATCTCATTCTAAATCGAGGAACGTTTCTATGGAAACGACAGGATTTTCTTTTGGGATACGACTATCTGCTTTCCGATGCTCTATTCCTTCTTTTCTGCATCCCTCGCTCCCTCACATTGACGAATTAACACAGAAATTATGTCAGTATGACATACTATGGGTTCTAGCAATTCTCAATCTAAATCGAGAAATGTTTCTATGGAAAAGAAAGGATTTTCTTTTGGGATACGACTATCTCCTTTCCGATGCACTATTCCTTCTTCACTGCATCCCTCGCTCCCTGACATTGACGAATTAACACAGAAATTGCGACGCTATGAAATGCTGTGGGTTCTATGACATCTCCTTCTAAATCGAGGAATGTTTCTATGGAAACGACGGGATTTTATTTTGGGATACGAGTATCTCAATTCCGATGCACTATTCCTTCTTTACTACATCACTCGCTCCCTCACATTGACGAATCGACACAGAAATTGTTTCAGTATGACATACTATGGGTTCTAGCAATTCTCCATCTAAATAGAAAAACGGTTCTATGGAGATGAAAGGATTTTCTTTTGGGATAGAACTACCTCCTTTCCGATGCACATTTCCTTCTTTACTGCATACCTAGCTCCCTCACATTGATGAATTAACAAAGAAATTGCGTCGCTATGAATTACTGTGGGTTCTATGACATCTCCTTCTAAATCGAGAAACGTTTCTATTTAAACGAAAGGATTTTCTTTTGGGATACGATTATCTCCTTTCCGATGCACTATTCCTTCTTAACTGCATTCCTCGGTCCCTCACATTGACGAATTAACACAGAAATTACGTCGCAATTAATTACTGTGGGTTCTGTGACATCTCCTTCTAAATCGAGGAACGTTTCCATGGATACGACAGGATTTTCTTTTGCGATACGAGTATCTCCTTTCCGATGCACTATTCCTTCTTTACTACATCACTCGGTCCCTCACATTGACGAATTAACACAGAGTGTCAGTCTGACATATTATGGGTTCTAGCAATTCTCCATCTAAATCGAGAAACGTTTCGATGGAAACAAAAGGTTTTTTATTTTTGGGATACGTCTATCTCCTTTCCGATGCACTATTCCTTCTTTACTGCATCCCTCGCTCCCTCACATTGACGAATTAACACAGAAATTACGTCGCAATTAATTACTGTGTGTTCTGTGACATCTCCTTCTAAAACGAGGAACGTTTCTATGGCAACGATAGGATTTTCTTTTGTGATAGGGCTATCTCCTTTGTGATACACTATTCCTTCTTTACTGCATACATCGCTCCCTCACATTGACGAATTAACACAGAAATTGCGTGGCTCTGATATACTGTGGGTTCTATGACATCTCGTTCTAAATCGAGGAACGATTCTATGGAAAAGATAGAATTTTCTTTTGGAATAGTATCTCCTTTCCGATGCACTATTCCTTCTTTACTGCATCCCTCGCTCCCTCACATTGACGAATTAACACAGAAATTGCGTGGCTATGAAATACTGTGGGTTCTATGACATCTCTTTCTAAATCGAGTAACGATTCTATGGAAACGACAGGATTTTCTTTTGGAATAGTATCTGCTTTCCGATGCAATATTCCTTCTTTGCTGCGTCCCTCGCTCCCTCACATTAACGAATGAACATAGAATTGTGTTAGTATAACATACTATGTGTTCTAGAAATTCTCCACCTAAATCGAGAAACGTTTCTATTTAAACGAAAGGATTTTCTTTTGGGATACGATTATCTCCTTTCCGATGCACTATTCCCTCTTTACTGCATCCATCGGTCCCTCACACTGACGAATTAACACAGAAATTGCGTCGCAATTAATTACTGTGGGTTCTGTGACATCTCCTTCTAAATCGAGGAACGTTTCTATGGAAACGACAGGATTTTCTTTTGGGATACGACTATCTCCTTTCTGATGCCCTTTTCCTTCTTTTCTGCATCCCTCGCTCCCTCACATTGACGAATTAACACAGAAGTTATGTCAGTATGACATACTATGGGTTCTAGCAATTCTCCATCTAAATCGAGAAATGTTTCTATGAAAACGAAAGGATTTTCTTTTGGGATACGGCTATCTCCTTTCCGATGCACTATTCCTTCTTTACTGCATCCCTCGCTCCCTCACATTGACGAATTAACACAGAAATTACGTCGGTATGAATTACTGTGTGTTCTATGACATCTCCTTCTAAATCGAGGAATGTTTCTATAAAAACGACGGGATTTTCTTTTGGGATACGAGTATCTCCTTTCCGATGCACTATTTCCTCTTTACTACATCACTCGGTCCCTCACATTGACGAATTAACACAGAGTGTCAGTCTGACATATTATGGGTTCTAGCAATTCTCCATCTAAATCGAGAAACGTTTCGATGGAACAAAAGGTTTCTTATTTTTGGGATACGTCTATATCCTTTCCGATGCACTATTCCTTCTTTACTGCATCCCTCGCTCCCTCACATTGACGAATTAACACAGAAATTACGTCGGTATGAATTACTGTGGGTTCTATGCCATCTCCTTCTAAATTGAGGAATGTTTCTATGGAAACGACGGGATTTTCTTTTGGGATACGAGTATCTCCTTTCCGATGCACTATTCCTTCTTTACTACACCCCACGCTCCCTCACATTGACGAATTAACACAGAAATTGTGTTAGTATGACATACTATGGGTTCTAGCAATTCTCCATCTAAATCTAGAAACGTTTCTATGGGAACAAAAGGATTTTTTTTTGGGATACGACTATCTCCTTTCCGATGCACTATTAATTCTTTACGGCATCCCTCGCTCCCTCACATTGACGAATTAACACAGAAATTGCGTCGCTATGAATTACTGTGGGTTCTATGACATCTCCTTCTAAATCGAGGAACGTTTCTATGCAAACGACAGGATTTTCGTTTGGGATACGAGTATCTCCTTTCCGATGCACTATTCCTTCTTTACTGCATTCCTCGCTCCCTCACATTGACGAATTAACACAAAAATTGCGTCGCTATGAATTACTGTGGATTCTATATCTCCTTCTAAATCGAGGAATGTTTCTATGGAAACGACGGGATTTTCTTTTGGGATACGAGTATCTCCTTTCCGATGCACTATTCCTTCTTTACTACGTCACACGCTCCCTCAAATTGACGAATTAACACAGAAATTGTGTTAGTATGACATACTATGGGTTCTAGCAATTCTCCATCTAAATCTAGAAACGTTTCTATGGGAACGAAAGGATTTTTTTTTGGGATACGACTATCTCCTTTCCGATGCACTATTAATTCTTTACGGCATCCCTCGCTCCCTCACATTGACGAATTAACACAGAAATTGCGTCGCTATGAATTACTGGGGGTTCTATGACATCTCCTTCTAAATCGAGGAACGTTTCTATGGAAACGACAGGATTTTCTTTTGGGATAGGGCTATCTCCTTTGCGATACACTATTCCTTCTTTACCGCATACATCGCTCCCTCACATTGACGAATTAACACAGAAATTGCGTCGCTATGAATTATTGTGGGTTCTATGACATCTCCTTCTAAATCGACGAACGTTTCCATGGATACGACAGGATTTTCTTTTGCGATACGAGTATCTCCTTTCCGATGCACTATTCCTTCTTTACTACATCACTCGGTCCCTCACATTGACGAATTAACACAGAGTGTCAGTCTGACATATTATGGGTTCTAGCAATTCTCCATCTAAATCGAGAAACGTTTCGATGGAAACAAATGGTTTTTTATTTTTGGGATACGTCTATCTCCTTTCCGATGCACTAATCCTTCTTTACTACACCCCACGCTCCCTCACATTGACGAATTAACACAGAAATTGTGTTAGTATGACATACTATAATTTCTAGCAATTCTCCTTTCAAAATCGAGTAACGTTTCGATGGAAACGAAATGATTTTTTTTTTGGGATACGACTATCTCCTTTCCGATGCACTATTCCTTCTTTACTGCATCCCTCGCTCCCTCACATTGACGAATTAAAACAGAAATTGCGTCGCTATGAGTTACTGTGGGTTCTATGACATCTCCTTCTAAATCGAGGAACGTTTCTATGGAAACGACAGGATTTTCGTTTGGGATACGAGTATCTCCTTTCCGATGCACTATTCCTTCTTTACTGCATTCCTTGCTCCCTCACATTGACGAATTAACACAAAAATTGCGTCACTATGAATTACTGTGGATTCTATATCTCCTTCTAAATCGAGGAATGTTTCTATGGAAACGACGGGATTTTCTTTTCGGATACGAGTATCTCCTTTCCGATGCACTATTCCTTCTTTACTACGTCACACGCTCCCTCAAATTGACGAATTAACACAGAAATTGTGTTAGTATGACATACTAGGGGTTCTAGCAATTCTCCATCTAAATCAAGAAACGTTTCTATGGAAACGAAAGGATTTTTTTTTTGGGATACGACTATCTCCTCTCCGATGCACTATTAATTCTTTACGGCATCCCTTGCTCCCTCACATTGACGAATTAACACAGAAATTGCGTCGCTATGAATTACTGGGGGTTCTATGACATCTCCTTCTAAATCGAGGAACGTTTCTATGGAAACGACAGGATTTTCTTTTGGGATACGACTATCTCCTTTCTGATGCACTATTCCTTCTTTACTGCTTTCCTCGCTACCTCACATTGAAGAATTAACACAAAAATTGCGTCGCAATGAATTACTGTGGATTATATATCTCCTTCTAAATCGAGGAATGTTTCTATGGAAACGACAGGATTTTCTTTTGGGATACGACTATCTCCTTTCTGATGCTCTATTCCTTCTTTTCTGCATCCCTCGCTCCCTCACGTTGACGAATTAACACAGAAATTGCGTGGCTCTGATATACTGTGGGTTCTATGATATCTCGTTCTAAATCGAGGAACGATTCTATGGAAACGATAGGATTTTCTTTTGGAATAGTATCTCCTTTCCGATGCACTATTCCTTCTTTACTGCATCCCTCGCTCCCTCACATTGACGAATTAACACAGAAATTGCGTGGCTATGAAATACTGTGGGTTCTATGACATCTCTTTCTAAATCGAGTAACGATTCTATGGAAACGACAGGATTTTCTTTTGGAATAGTATCTGCTTTCCGATGCAATATTCCTTCTTTGCTGCGTCCCTCGCTCCCTCACATTAACGAATGAACACAGAATTGTGTTAGTATGACATACTATGTGTTCTAGAAATTCTCCACCTAAATCGAGAAACGTTTCTATTTAAACGAAAGGATTTTCTTTTAAGATACGATTATCTCCTTTCCGATGCACTATTCCCTCTTTACTGCATCCATCGGTCCCTCACACTGACGAATTAACACAGAAATTGCGTCGCAATTAATTACTGTGAGTTCTGTGACATCTCCTTCTAAATCGAGGTACGTTTCTATGGAAACGACAGGATTTTCTTTTGGGATACGACTATCTCCTTTCTGATGCCCTTTTCCTTCTTTTCTGCATCCCTCGCTCCCTCACATTGACGAATTAACACAGAAATTATGTCAGTATGACATACTATGGGTTCTAGCAATTCTCCATCTAAATCGAGAAACGTTTCTATGGAAACGAAAGGATTTTCTTTTGGGATACGACTAACTCCTTTCCGATGCACTATTAATTCTTTACGTCATCCCTCGCTCCCTCACATTGACGAATTAACACAGAAATTGCGTCGCTATGAATTACTGTGGGTTCTATGACATCTCCTTCTAAATCGAGAAACGTTTCTATGGAAACGACAGGTTTTCTTTTTGGGATACGACTATCTCCTTTCTTATGCTCTATTCCTTCTTTTCTGCATCCCTCGCTCCCTCACGTTGACGAATTAACACAGAAATTGCGTGGCTCTGAAATACTGTGGGTTCTATGACATCTCCTTCTAAATCGAGGAACGATTCTATGGAAACGACAGGATTTTCTTTTGGAATAGTATCTCCTTTCCGATGCACTATTCCTTCTTTGCTGCATCCCTCGCTCCCTCACATTAACGAATTAACACAGAATTGTGTTAGTATGACATACTATGGGTTCTAGAAATGTTCCACCTAAATCGAGAAACGTTTCTATTTAAACGAAAGGATTTTCTGTTGGGATACGATTATCTCCTTTCCGATGCACTATTCCTTCTTTACTGCATCCATCGGTCCCTCACACTGACGAATTAACACAGAAATTGCGTCGCAATTAATTACTGTGGGTTCTGTGACATCTTCTAAATCGAGGAACGTTTCTATGTAAACGACAGGATTTTCTTTTGGGATACGACTATCTCCTTTCCGATGCACTATTCCTTCTTTACTGCATCCCTCGCTCCCTGACATTGACGAATTAACACGGAAATTGTGTCGCTATGAAATGCTGTGGGTTCTATGACATCTCCTTCTAAATCGAGGAACGTTTCTACGGAAACGATAGGATTATCTTTTGGGATACGAGTATCTCCTTTCCGATGCACTATTCCTTCTTTACTGCATACCTAGCTCCCTCACATTGATGAATTAACACAGTAATTGCGTCGCTGTGAATTACTGTGGGTTCTATGACATCTCCTTCTAAATCGAGGAACGATTCTATGGAAACGACAGGATTTTCTTTTGGAATAGTATCTCCTTTCCGATGCACTATTCCTTCTTTACTGCATCCCTCGTTCCCTCACATTCACGAATTAACACAGAAATTGCGTGGCTATGAAATACTGTGGGTTCTATGACATCTCCTTCTAAATCGAGGAACGATTCTATGGAAACGACAGGCTTTTCTTTTGGAATAGTATCTGCTTTCCGATGCACTATTCCTTCTTTGCTGTGTCCCTCGCTCCCTCACATTAACGAATGAACACAGAATTGTGTTAGTATGACATACTATGGGTTCTAGAAATTCTCCACCTAAATCGAGAAACGTTTCTATTTAAACGAAAGGATTTTCTTTTGGGATACGATTATCTCCTTTCCGATGCACTATTCCTTCTTTACTGCATCCATCGGTCCCTCACACTGACGAATTAACACAGAAATTGCGTCGCAATTAATTACTGTGGGTTCTGTGACATCTCCTTCTAAATCGAGGAACGTTTCTATGGAAACGACAGGATTTTCTTTAGGGATACGACTATCTCCTTTCTGATGCTCTTTCCCTTCTTTTCTGCAGCCCTCGCTCCCTCACATTGACGAATTAACACAGAAATTATGTCAGTATGACATACTATAGGTTCTAGCAATTCTCCATCTAAATCAAGAAATGTTTCTATGAAAACGAAAGGAATTTCTTTTGGGATACGGCTATCTCCTTTCCGATGCACTATTCCTTCTTTACTGCATCCCTCGCTCCCTGACATTGACGAATTAACACAGAAATTGCGTCGCTATGAAATGCTGTGGGTTCTATGACATCTCCTTCTAAATCGAGGAACGTTTCTATGGAAACGATAGGATTATCTTTTGGGATACGAGTATCTCCATTCCGATGCACTATTCCTTCTTTACTGCATACCTAGCTCCCTCACATTGATGAATTAACACAGAAATTGCGTCGCTATGAATTACTGTGGGTCCTATGACATCTCCTTCTAAATCGAGGAACGTCTCTATGGAAACGACAGGATTTTTTTTTTTGGAATACGACTATCTCCTTTCCGATGCTCTATTCCTTCTTTTCTGCATCCCTCGCTCCCTCACATTGACGAATTAACGCAGAAATTATGTCAGTATGACATACTATGGGTTCTAGCAATTCTCCATCTAAATCGAGAAATGTTTCTATGGAAACGAAAGGATTTTCTTTTGGTATACGGCTATCTCCTTTCCGATGCACTATTCCTTCTTAACTGCATCCCTCGGTCACTGACATTGACAAATTAACACAGAAATTGCGACGCTATGAAATGCTATGGGTTCTATGACCTCTCCTTCTAAATCGAGGAACGTTTCTATGGAAACGACAGGATTCTCTTTTGGGATACGAGTATCTCAATTCCGATGCACTATTCCTTCTTTACTACATCACTCGCTCCCTCACATTGACGAATCAACACAGAAATTGTGTCAGTATGACATACTATGGGTTCTAGCAATTCTCCATCTAAATAGAGAAACCGTTCTATGGAGATGAAAGGATTTTCTTTTGGGCTAGAACTACCTCCCTTCCGATGCACTATTCCTTCTTTACTGCATCCCTCGCTCCCTCACATTGACGAATTAACACAGAAATTACGTCGGTATGAATTACTGTGGGTTCTATGACATCTCCTTCTAAATCGAGGAATGTTTCTATGGAAACGACGGGATTTTCTTTTGGGATACGAGTATCTCCTTTCCGATGCACTATTCCTACTTTTCTACACCACACGCTCCCTCACATTGACGAATTAACACAAAAATTGTGTTAGTATGACATACTATAATTTCTAGCAATTCTCCATCAAAATCGAGAAACGTTTTGATGGAAACAAAAGGATTTTTTTTTTTTTTTGGGATACGACTATCTCCTTTCCGATGCACTATTCCTTCTTTACTGCATCCCTCGCTCCCTCACATTGAGAAATTAACACAGAAATTGCGTCGCTATGAATTACTGTGGGTTCTATGGCATCTCCTTCTAAATCGAGGAACGTTCACATCTACATCTACATTTATACTCCGCAACCCACCCAACGGTGTGTGGCGGAGGGCACTTTACGTGCCACTGTCATTATCTCCCTTTCCTGTTCCAGTCGCGTATGGTTCGCGGGAAGAACGACTGTTTGAAAGCCTCTGTGCGCGCTCTAATCTCTCTAATTTTACATTCGTGATCTCCTCGGGAGGTATAAGTAGGGGGAAGCAATATATTCGATACCTCATCCAGAAACGCAGCCTCTCGAAACCTGGCGAGCAAGCTACACCGCGATGCAGAGCGCCTCTCTTGCAGGGTCTGCCACTTGAGTTTGTTAAACATCTCCGTAACGCTATCACGGTTACCAAATAACCCTGTGACGAAACGCGCCGCACTTCTTTGGATCTTCTCTATCTCCTCTGTCAACCCGATCTGGTACGGATCCCACACTGATGAGCAATACTCAAGTATAGGTCGAACGAGTGTTTTGTAAGCCACCTCCTTTGTTGATGGACTTCATTTTCTAAGGACTCTCCCAATGAATCTCAACCTGGTACCCGCCTTACCAACAATTAATTTTATATGATCATTCCACTTCAAATCGTTCCGCATGCATACTCCCAGATATTTTACAGAAGTAACTGCTACCAGTGTTTGTTCCGCTATCATACAATCATACAATAAAGGATCCTTCTTTCTATGTATTCGCAATACATTACATTTGTCTATGTTAAGGGTCAGTTGCCACTCCCTGCACCAAGTGCCTATCCGCTGCAGATCGTCCTGCATTTCGCTACAATTTTCTAATGCTGCAACTTCTCTGTATACTACAGCATCATCCGCGAAAAGCCGCATGGAACTTCCGACACTATCTACTAGGTCATTTATATATATTGTGAAAAGCAATGGTCCCATAACACTCCCCTGTGGCACGCCAGAGGTTACTTTAATGTCTGTAGATGTCTCTCCATTGAGAACAACATGCTGTGTTATGTTTGCTAAAAACTCTTCAATCCAGCCACACAGCTGGTCTGATATTCCGTAGGCTCTTACTTTGTTTATCAGGCGACAGTGCGGAACTGTATCGAACGCCTTCCGGAAGTCAAGGAAAATGGCATCTACCTGGGAGCCTGTATCTAATATTTTCTGGGTCTCATGAACAAATAAAGCGAGTTGGGTTTCACACGATCGCTGTTTCCGGAATATATGTTGATTCCTACATAGTAGATGCTGAGATTCCAAAAACGACATGATACTCGAGCAACAGACATGTTCTAAAATTCTACAACAGATCGACGTCAGAGAGATAGGTCTATAGTTTTGCGCATCTGCGCATCTGTTTTCTATGGAAACGACAGGATTTTCGTTTGGGATTCGAGTATCTCCTTACCGATGCACTATTCCTTCTTTACTGCATTCCTCGCTCCCTCACATTGACGAATTAACACAGAAATTGCGTCGCTATGAATTACTGTGGATTCTGTATCTCCTTCTAAATCGAGGAATGTTTCTATGGAAACGACGGGATTTTCTTTTGGGATACGAGTATCTCCTTTCCGATGCACTATTCCTTCTTTACTACGTCACACGCTCCCTCAAATTGACGAATTAACACAGAAAATGTGTTAGTATGACATACTATGGGTTCTAGCAATTCTCCATCTAAATCGAGAAACGTTTCTATGGAAACGAAAGGATTTTCTTTTGGGATACGACTATCTCCTTTCCGATGCACTATTAATTCTTTACGGCATCCCTCGCTCCCTCACATTGACGAATTAACACACAGAAATTGCGTCGCTATGAATTACTGTCGGTTCTATGACATCTCCTTCTAAATCGAGAAACGTTTCTATGGAAACGACAGGATTTCCTTTTGGGATACGACTATCTCCTTTCTTATGCTCTATTCCTTCTTTTCTGCGTCCGTCGCTCCCTCACGTTGACGAATTAACACAGAAATTGCGTGGCTCTGAAATACTGTGGGTTCTATGACATCTCCATCTAAATCGAGGAACGATTCTATGGAAACGACAGGATTTTCTTTTGGAATAGTATCTCCTTTCCGATGCACTATTCCATCTTTACTGCATCCCTCGCTCCCTCACATTGACGAATTAACACAGAAATTGCGTGGCTATGAAATACTGTGGGTTCTATGACATCTCCTTCTAAATCGAGGAACGATTCTATGGAAACGACAGGATTTTCTTTTGGAATAGTATCTCCTTTCCGATGCACTATTCCTTCTTTGCTGCATCCCTCGCTCCCTCACATTAACGAATTAACACAGAATTGTGTTAGTATGACATACTATGGGTTCTAGAAATTTTCCACCTAAATCGAGAAACGTTTCTATTTAAACGAAAGGATTTTCTGTTGGGATACGATTATCTCCTTTCCGATGCACTATTCCTTCTTTACTGCATCCATCGGTCCCTCACACTGACGAATTAACACAGAAATTGCGTCGCAATTAATTACTGTGGGTTCTGTGACATCTCCTTCTAAATCGAGGAACGTTTCTATGTAAACGACAGGATTTTCTTTTGGGATACGACTATCTCCTTTCTGATGCTCTTTTCCTTCTTTTCTGCATAACTCGCTCCCTCACATTGACGAATTAACACAGAAATTATGTCAGTATGACATACTATGGCTTCTAGCAATTCTCGATATAAATCGAGAAATGTTTCTATGGAAACGAAAGTATTTTCTTTTGGGATACGGCTATCTCCTTTCCGATGCACTATTCCTTCTTTACTGCATCCCTCGCTCCCTGACATTGACGAATTAACACGGAAATTGTATCGCTATGAAATGCTGTGGGTTCTATGACATCTCCTTCTAAATCGAGGAACGTTTCTACGGAAACGATAGGATTATCTTTTGGGATACGAGTATCTCCTTTCCGATGCACTATTCCTTCTTTACTGCATACCTAGCTCCCTCACATTGATGAATTAACACAGAAATTGCGTCGCTATGAATTACTGTGGGTCCTATGACATCTCCTTCTAAATCGAGGAACGTCTCTATGGAAACGACAGGATTTTTTTTTTTTGGAATACGACTATCTCCTTTCCGATGCTCTATTCCTTCTTTTCTGCATCCCTCGCTCCCTCACATTGACGAATTAACGCAGAAATTATGTCAGCATGACATACTATGGGTTCTAGCAATTCTCCATCTAAATCGAGATATGTTTCTATGGAAACGAAACGATTTTCTTTTGGTATACGGCTATCTCCTTTCCGATGCACTATTCCTTCTTAACTGCATCCCTCGGTCACTGACATTGACAAATTAACACAGAAATTGCGACGCTATGAAATGCTATGGGTTCTATGACCTCTCCTTCTAAATCGAGGAACGTTTCTATGGAAACGACAGGATTCTCTTTTGGGATACGAGTATCTCAATTCCGATGCACTATTCCTTCTTTACTACATCACTCGCTCCCTCACATTGACGAATCAACACAGAAATTGTGTCAGTATGACATACTATGGGTTCTAGCAATTCTCCATCTAAATAGAGAAACCGTTCTATGGAGATGAAAGGATTTTCTTTTGGGCTAGAACTACCTCCCTTCCGATGCACTATTCCTTCTTTACAGCATCCCTCGCTCCCTCACATTGACGAATTAACACAGAAATTGCGTGGCTATGAAATACTGTGGGTTCTATGACATCTCCTTCTAAATCGAGGACTGTTTCTATGGAAACGATAGGATTATCTTTGGGATACGAGTATCTCCTGTCCGATGCACTATTCCTTCTTTACTGCATACCTAGCTCCCTCACATTGATGAATTAACACAGAAATTGCGTCGCTATGAATTACTGTGTGTTCTATGACATCTCCTTCTAAATCGAGAAACGTTTCTATTTAAACGAATGGATTTTGTTTTGGGATACGATTATCTCCTTTCCGATGCACTATTCCTTCTTTACTGCATTCCTCGGTCCCTCACATTTACGAATTAACACAGAAATTACGTCGCAATTAATTACTGTGGGTTCTGTGACATCTCCTTCTAAATCGAGGAACGTTTCTATGGAAACGAAAGGATTTTCTTTTTGGATACGACTATCTCCTTTCCGATTTTCTATTCCTTCTTTTCTGC
This sequence comes from Schistocerca cancellata, assembly GCF_023864275.1. Taxonomy (NCBI): domain Eukaryota; kingdom Metazoa; phylum Arthropoda; class Insecta; order Orthoptera; family Acrididae; genus Schistocerca; species Schistocerca cancellata. The sequence continues at coordinate 173,136,112 of NC_064636.1, read as the reverse complement.
ATCCCTCGCTCCCTCACATTGACGAATTAAAACAGAAATTATGTCAGTAAGACATACTATGCGTTCTAGCAATTCTCCATCGAAATCGAGGAATGTTTCTATGGAATCGAAAGGATTCTCTTTTGGGATACGCCTGTCTCCTTTCCGATGCACTATTCCTTCTTTACTGCATCCCTCGATCCCTGACATTGACGAATTAACACAGAAATTGGTCGCTTTGAAATACCGTGGGTTCCATGACATCTCCTTTTAAACCGAGGAACGTTTCTATGGAAACGAGAGGATTTTCTTTTGGTATACGAGTATCTCCTTTCCGATGCACTATTCCTTCTTTACTACATCACTCGCTCCCTCACGTTGACGAATTAACACAGAAATTGCGTCGCTATGAATTACTGTGGGTTCTATGACATCTCCCTCTAAATCGAGTAATGTTTCTATGGATACGACAGCATTTCCTTTTGGGATACGAGTATCTCCTTTCCGATGCACTATTCCTTCTTTACTACATCTCTCGGTCCCTCACATTGACGAATTAACACAGAGTGTCAGTCTGACATATTATGGGTTCTAGCAATTCTCCATCTAAATCGAGAAACGTTTCGATGGAAACAAATGGTTTTTTATTTTTGGGATACGTCTATCTCCTTTCCGATGCACTATTCCTTCTTTACTGCATCCCTCGTTCCCTCACATTGAGGAATTAACACAGAAATTGCGTCGCTATGAATTACTGTGGGTTCTATGACATGTCCTTATAAATCGAGGAACGTTTCTATGGAAACGACAGGTGTTTCGTTTGGGATACGAGTATCTCCTTTCCGATGCACTATTCCTTCTTTACTGCATTCCTCGCTCCCTCACATTGACGAATTAACACAAAAATTGCGTCGCTATGAATTACTGTGGATTCTATATCTCCTTCTAAATCGAGGAATGTTTCTATGGAAACGACGGGATTTTCTTTTGGGATACGAGTATCTCCTTTCCGATGCACTATTCCTTCTTTACTACGTCACACGCTCCCTCAAATTGACGAATTAACACAGAAATTGTGTTAGTATGACATACTATAGGTTCTAGCAATTCTCCATCTACATCGAGAAACGTTTCTATGGAAACGAAAGGATTTTTTTTTGGGGTACGACTATCTCCTTTCCGATGCACTATTAATTCTTTACGGCTTCCCTCGCTCCCTCACATTGACGAATTAACACAGAAATTGCGTCGCTATGAATTACTGTGGGTTCTATGACATCCCCTTCTAAATCGAGGAACGTTTCTATGGAAACGACAGGATTTTCTTTTGGGATACGACTATCTCCTTTCTGATGCTCTATTCCTTCTTTTCTGCATCCCTCGCTCCCTCACGTTGACGAATTAACACAGAAATTGCGAGGCTCTGAAATACTGTGGGTTCTATGACATCTCCTTCTAAATCGAGGAACGATTCTATGGAAACGACAGGATTTTATTTGGAATAGTATCTCCTTTCCGGTGTACTATTCCTTCTTTACTGCATCCCTCGCTCCCCCACATTGACGAATTAACACAGAAATTGCGTGGCTATGAAACACTGTGGGTTCTATGACATCTCCTTCTAAATCGAGGAACGATTCTATGGAAACGACAGGATTTTCTTTTGAAATAGTATCTCCTTTCCGATGCAATATTCCTTCTTTGCTGCGTCCCTCGCTCCCTCACATTAACGAATGAACACAGAATTGTGTTAGTATGACATACTATCTGTTCTAGAAATTCTCCACCTAAATCGAGAAACGTTTCTATTTAAACGAAAGGATTTTCTTTTGGGATACGATTATCTCCTTTCCGATGCACTATTCCTTCTTTACTGCATCCATCGGTCCCTCACACTGACGAATTAACACAGAAATTGCGTCGCAATTAATTACTGTGGGTTCTGTGACATCTCCTTCTAAATCGACGAACGTTTCTATGGAAACGACAGGATTTTCTTTTGGGATACGACTATCTCCTTTCTGATACTCTTTTCCTTCTTTTCTGCATCCCTCGCTCCCTCACATTGACGAATTAACACAGAAATTATGACAGTATGACTTACTATGGGTTCTAGCAATTCTCCATCTAAATCAAGAAATGTTTCTATGGAAACGAAAGGATTTTCTTTTGGGGTACGGCTATCTCCTTTCCGATGCACTATTCCTTCTTTACTGCATCCCTCGCTTACTGACATTGACGAATTAACACAGAAATTGCGTCGCTATGAAATGCTGTGGGTTCTATGACATCTCCTTCTAAATCGAGGAACGTTTCTATGGAAACGATAGGATTATCTTTTGGGATACGATTATCTCCTTTCCGATGCACTATTCCTTCCTTACTGCATACCTACCTCCCTCACATTGTTGAATTAACACAGAAATTGCGTCGCTATGAATTACTGTGAGTTCTATGACATCTCCTTCTAAATCGAGGAACGTCTCTATGGAAACGACAGGATTTTTTTTTGGGATATGACTATCTCCTTTCCGATGCTCTATTCCTTCTTTTCTGCATCCCTCGCTCCCTCACATTGACGAATCAACACAGAAATTGTGTCAGTATGACATACTATGTGTTCTAGCAATTCTCCATCTAAATAGAGAAACGGTTCTATGGAGATGAAAGGATTTTCTTTTGGGATAGAACTACCTCCTTTCCGATGCACTATTCCTTCTTTACTGCATCCATCGCTCCCTCACATTGACGAATTAACACAGAAATTGCGTGGCTATGAAATACTGTGGGTTCTATGACATCTCCTTCTAAATAGAGGAACGTTTCTATGGAAACGATAGGATTATCTTTTGGGATACGAGTATCTCCTGTCCGATGCACTATTCCTTCTTTACTGCATACCTAGCTCCCTCACATTGACGAATTAACACAGAAATTACGTCGCAATTAATTACTGTGGGTTCTGTGACATCTCCTTCTAAATCGAGGAACGTTTCTATGGAAACGAAAGGATTTTCTATTGGGATACGACTATCTCCTTTCCGATATTCTATTCCTTCTTTTCTGCATCCCTCGCTCCCTCACATTGACGAATTAACACAGAAATCATGTCAGGGTTCTAGCAATTCTCCATCGAAATCGAGGAATGTTTCTATGGAAACGAAAGTATTCTCTTTTGGGATACGCCTGTCTCCTTTCCGATGCACTATTCCATCTTTACTGCATCCCTCGATCCCTGACATTGACGAATTAACACAAAAATTGCGTCGCTATGATATACCGTGGGTTCCATGAAATCTCCTTCTAAACCGAGGAACGTTTCTATGGAAACGAGAGGATTTTCTTTTGGGATACGTGTATCTCCTTTCCGATGCACTATTCCTTCTTTACTACATCACTCGCTCCCTCACGTTGACGAATTAACACAGAAGTTGCGTCGCTATGAATTACTGTGGGTTCTATGACATCTCCCTCTAAATCGAGTAATGTTTCTATGGATACGACAGCATTTCCTTTTGGGAAACGAGTATCTCCTTTCCGATGCACTATTCCTTCTTTACTACATCACTCGCTCCCTCACATTGACAAATTAACACAGAAATTGTGTCAGTATGGCATACTATTGGTTCTAGCAATTATCCACCTAATTGAGAAACTTTTCTATGGAGACGAAAGGACTTTTTTTTGTGATAGGGCTATCACCTTTGCGATACACTATTCCTTCTTTACTGCATACATCGCTCCCTCACATTGACGAATTAACACAGAAATTGCGTCGCTATGAATTATTGTGGGTTCTATGACATCTCCTTCTAAATCGAGGAACGTTTCCATGGAAACGACAGGAATTTCTTTTGGGATACGAGTATCTCCTTTCCGATGCACTATTCCTTCTTTACTACACCACACGCTCCCTCAGATTGACGAATTAACACAGAAATTGTGTTAGTATGACATTCTATAATTTCTAGCAATTCTCCATCAAAATCGAGAAACGTTTCGATGGAAACGAAAGGATTTTTTTTGGGATACGACTATCTCCTTTCCGATGCACTATTCCTTCTTTACTGCATCCCTCGCTCCCTCACATTGACGAATTAACACAGAAATTGCGTCGCTATGAATTACTGTGGGTTCTATGACATCTCCTTCTAAATAAAGGAACGTTTCTATGGAAACGACAGGATTTTCGTTTGAGATACGAGTATCTCCTTTCCGATGCACTATTCCTTCTATACTGCATTCCTCGCTCCCTCACATTGACGAATTAACACAGAAATTGCGTCGCTATGAATTACTGTGGATTGTATATCTCCTTCTAAATCGTGGAATGTTTCTATGGAAACGACGGATTTTCTTTTGGGATAAGAGTATCTCCTTTCCGATGCACTATTCCTTCTTTACTACGTCACACGCTCCCTCAAATTGACGAATCAACACAGAAATTGTGTTAGTATGACATACTATGGGTTCTAGCAATTCTTCATCTAAATCGAGAAACATTTCTATGGAAACGAAAGGATTTTTTTTTGGAATACGACTATCTCCTTTCCGATGCACTATTAATTTCTTACGGCATTCCTCGCTCCCTCACATTGACGAATTAACACAGAAATTGCGTCGCTATGAATTACTGTGGGTTCTATGACATCTCCTTCTAAATCGTGGAACGTTTCTATGGAAACGACAGGATTTTCTTTTGGGATACGAGTATCTCCTTCCTGATGCAGTATTCCTTCTTCACTGCATTCCTCGCTCCCCCTCATTGACGAATTAACACAGAAATTGCGTCGCTATGAATTACTGTGGATTCTATGATATCTCCATCTAATTCGAGGAACGTTTCTATGAAAACGACCGGATTTTCTTTAGGGATACGGCTATCTCTTTTCCGATGCACTGTTCCTTCTCTACAGCATTCCTCGCTCCCTCACATTAGAGAATTACAACAGAAATTGCGTCGCTATGAATTACTGTGAGTTCTATGACATCTCCTTCTAAATCGAGGAACGTCTCTATGGAAACGACAGGATTTTTTTTTTGGGATACGATTATCTCCTTTCCGATGCACTATTCCTTCTTAACTGCATTCCTCGGCCCCTCACATTGACGAATTAACAAAGAAATTACGTCGCAATTAATTACTGTGTGTTCTGTGACATCTCCTTCTAAATCGAGGAACGTTTCTATGGAAACGAAAGGATTTTCTATTGGGATACGACTATCTCCTTTCCGATATTCTATTCCTTCTTTTCTGCATCCCTCGCTCCCTCACATTGACGAAGTAACACAGAAATCATGTCAGTATGTCATACTATTGGTTCTAGCAATTCTCCATCGAAATCGAGGAATGTTTCTATGGAAACGAAAGGATTCTCTTTTGGGATACGCCTGTCTCCTTTCCGATGCACTATTCCATCTTTACTGCATCCCTCGATCCCTGACATTGACGAATTAACACAGAAATTGCGTCGCTATGAAATACCGTGGGTTCCATGACATCTCCTTCTAAACCGAGGAACGTTTCTATGGAAACGAGAGGATTTTCTTTTGGGATACGAGTATCTCCTTTCCGATGCACTATTCCTTCTTTACTACATCACTCGCTCCCTCACGTTGACGAATTAACACAGAAGTTGCGTCGCTATGAATTACTGTGGGTTCTATGACATCTCCCTCTAAATCGAGTAATGTTTCTATGGATACGACAGCATTTCGTTTTGGGATACGAGTATCTCCTTTCCGATGCACTATTCCTTCTTTACTACATCACTCGCTCCCTCACATTGACAAATTAACACAGAAATTGTGTCAGTATGGCATACTATTGGTTCTAGCAATTATCCACCTAATTGAGAAACTTTTCTATGGAGACGAAAGGATTTTTTTTTGTGATAGGGCTATCACCTTTGCGATACACTATTCCTTCTTTACTGCATACATCGCTCCCTCACATTGACGAATTAACACAGAAATTGCGTCGCTATGAATTATTGTGGGTTCTATGACATCTCCTTCTAAATCGAGGAACGTTTCCATGGAAACGACAGGAATTTCTTTTGGGATACGAGTATCTCCTTTCCAATGCACTATTCCTTCTTTACTACATCACTCGGTCCCTCACATTGACGAATTAACACAGAGTGTAAGTCTGACATATTATGGGTTCTACCAATTCTCCATCTAAATCGAGAAACGTTTGTATGGAAAGGAAAGGATTTTTTTTTGGGATACGACTATCTCCTTTCCGATGCACTATTCCTTCTTTACTGCATCCCTCGCTCCCTCACATTGACGAATTAACACAGAAATTGCGTCGCTATGAATTACTGTGGGTTCTATGACATCTCCTTCTAAATCGTGGAACGTTTCTATGGAAACGACAGGATTTTCTTTTGGGATACGAGTATCTCCTTCCTGATGCAGTATTCCTTCTTCACTGCATTCCTCGCTCCCCCTCATTGACGAATTAACACAGAAATTGCGTCGCTATGAATTACTGTGGATTCTATGATATCTCCATCCAAATCGAGGAACGTTTCTATGAAAACGACAGGATTTTCTTTAGGGATACGGCTATCTCCTTTCCGATGCACTGTTCCTTCTCTACAGCATTCCTCGCTCCCTCACATTAGAGAATTACAACAGAAATTGCGTCGCTATGAATTACTGCTTGTTGTATGACATCTCCTTCTAAATCGAGGAACGTTTCTATGGAAATGACAGGATTTTATTTTGGGATACGAGTATCTCAATTCCGATGCACTATTCCTTCTTTACTTTATCACTCGCTCCCTCACATTGACAAATTAACACAGAAATTGTGTCAGTATGGCATACTATTGGTTCTAGCAATTATCCACCTAATTGAGAAACTTTTCTATGGAGACGAAAGGATTTTTTTTTGTGATAGGCCTATCTCCTTTGCGATACACTATTCCTTTTTTACTGCATACATCGCTCCCTCGCATTGACGAATTAACACAGAAATTGCGTCGCTATGAATTATTGTGGGTTCTATGACATCTCCTTCTAAATCGAGGAACGTTTCCATGGAAACGACAGGATTTTCTTTTGGGATACGAGTATCTCCTTTCCGATGCACTATTCCTTCTTTACTACATCACTCGGTCCCTCACATTGACGAATTAACACAGAGTGTCAGTCTGACATATTATGGGTTCTAGCAACTCTCCATCTAAATCGAGAAACGTTTGTATGGAAAGGAAAGGATTTTTTTTTGGGATACGACTATCTCCTTTCCGATGCACTATTCCTTATTTACTACACCACACGCTCCCTCACATTGACGAATTAACACAGAAATTGTGTTAGTATGACATACTATAATTTCTAGCAATTCTCCATCAAAATCGAGAAACGTATCGATGGAAACGAAAGGATTTTTTTTGGGATACGACTATCTCCTTTCCGATGCACTATTCCTTCTTTACTGCATCCCTCGCTCCCTCACACTGACGAATTAACACAGAAATTGCGTCGCTATGAATTACTGTGGGTTCTATGACATCTCCTTCTAAATAGAGGAACGTTTCTATGGAAACGACAGGATTTTCGTTTGAGATACGAGTATCTCCTTTCCGATGCACTATTCCTTCTTTACTGCATTCCTCGCTCCCTCACATTGACGAATTAACACAGAAATTGCGTCGCTATGAATTACTGTGGATTCTAAATCTCCTTCTAAATCGAGACATGTTTCTATGGAAACGACGGGATTTTCTTTTGGGATAAGAGTATCTCCTTTCCGATGCACTATTCCTTCTTTACTACGTCACACGCTCCCTCAAATTGACGAATCAACACAGAAACTGTGTTAGTATGACATACTATGGGTTCTAGCAATTCTCCATCTAAATCGAGAAACATTTCTATGGAAACGAAAGGATTTTTTTTTGGGATACGACTATCTCCTTTCCGATGCACTATTAATTTCTTACGGCATTCCTCGCTCCCTCACATTGACGAATTAACACAGAAATTGCGTCGGTATGAATTACTGTGGGTTCTATGACATCTCCTTCTAAATCGTGGAACGTATCTATGGAAACGACAGGATTTTCTTTTGGGATACGAGTATCTCCTTCCCGATGTGGAAACGAAAGGATTTTCTTTTGGGATACGACTATCTCTTTTCCAATGCACTATTCCTTCTTTGCTGCATCCCTCGCTCCCTCACATTGACGAATTAACACAGAAATTGCGTCGCTATGAATTGCTGTGGGTTCTATGACATCTCCTTCTAAATCGAGGAACGTTTCTAAGAATACGACAGTACTTTTTTTTGGGTTACGAGAATTTCTTTTCCGATGCACTATGCCTTTTCTACTACATCACTCGCTCCCTCAAATTGACGAATTATTAGAAAAATTGTGTCAGTATGACATACTATGGGATCTTGCAATTCTCCATCTAAATCGAGAAATGTTTGTATGGAAACGAAAGGATTTTCTTTTTGGATACGAGTATCTCCTTTCCGATGCATTATTCCTTTTTTACTGCATACCTCGCTCCCTCACATTGACGAATTGACAGAAATTGCGTGGGTATGAAATACTGTGGGTTCTATGACATCACCTTCTAAACCGAGGAACGATTCTATGGAAACGACAGTATCTTTTTTGGGATAAGAGTACCTCCTTTTAGATGCACTATGCCTTCTTTACTACATCTTTCGCTCCCACACATTGACGAATTAACACAAAAATTGTGTTAGTATGACGTACTATGTGTTCTAGCAATTCTCCATCTAAATCGAGAAACGTTTCTTTGGAAACGAAAGGATTTTCTTTTGGGATACGACTATCTACTTTCCGATGCATTATTCCTTCTTTACAGCATCCCTCGCTCCCTCACAATGAAGAATTAACACAGAAATTGCGTCGTTATCAATTACTGTGGGTTCTATGACATCTCCTTCTAAATCGAGTAACGTTTCTATGGAAACGACAGGATTTTCGTTTGGGATACGAGTATCTCAATACCGATGCACTATTCCTTCTTTACTACATCACTCGCTCCCTCACATAGACGAATTAACACAGAAATTGCGTCGCTATGAATTGCTGTGGGTTCTATGACATCTCCTTCTAAATCGCGGTACGTTTCTTTGGAAACGAGAGGATTTTCTTTTGGGATACGAGTATCTCCTTTCCGATGCACTATTCCTCCTCACTACATCACTCGCCCCCTCACTTTGACGAATTAACACAGAAATTGTGTCAGTATGACATACAATGGGTTATAGCAATTGTCCATCTAAATCGAGGAACGTTTCTACGGAAACGAAAGGATTTTTTTTTGGGATACGACTAACTCCTTTCCAATGCACTATTCCTTCTTTGCTGCATCCCTCGCTCCCTCACATTGACGAATTAACACAGAAATTGCGTCGCTATGAAATGCTGTGGGTTCTATGACATCTCCTTCTAAATCGAGGAACGTTTCTATGGAAACGATAGAATTTTCTTTTGGGATACGAGTATCTCCTTTCCGATGCACTGTTCCTTCTTTACTGCATACCTCGCTCCCTCACATTGACGAATTGACACAGAAATTGCGTCGCTATGAATTACTGTTGGTTCTATGACATCTCCTTCTAAATCGAGAAACGTTTCTAAGAATACGACAGTACTTTTTTTTGGGTTACGAGAATTTCCTTTCCGATGCACTATGCCTTTTCTACTACATCACTCGCTCCCTCACATTGACGAATTATTAGAAAAATTGTGTCAGTATGACATACTATGGGATCTTGCACTTCTCCATCTAAATCAAGAAATGTTTCTATGGAAACGAAAGGATTTTCTTTTGGGATACGAGTATCTCCTTTCCGATGCACTATTCCTTTTTTACTGCATACCTCGCTCCCTCACATCGACGAATTGACAGAAATTGCGTGGGTATGAAATACTGTGGGTTCTATGACATCACCTTCTAAACCGAGGAACGATTCTATGGAAACGACAGTATCTTTTTTGGGATACGAGTACCTCCTTTAGATGCACTATGCCTTCTTTACTACATCTTTCGCTCCCTCACATTGACGAATTAACACAAAAATTGTGTTAGTATGACGTACTATGTGTTCTAGCAATTCTCCATCTAAATCGAGAAACGTTTCTTTGGAAACGAAAGGATTTTCTTTTGGGATACGACTATCTCTTTTCCAATGCACTATTCCTTCTTTGCTGCATCCCCCGCTCCCTAAAATTGACGAATTAACACAGAAATTGGGTCGCTATGAAATGCTGTGGATTCCATGACATCTCCTTCTAAATCGCGGAATGTTTCTATGGAAACGACAGGATTTTCCTTTGGGATACGAGTATCTCCTTTCCGATGCATTATTCCTTCTTTACTGCATACATCGCTCCCTCACATTGACGAATTAACACAGAAATTGTGTCAGTATGACATATAATGGGTTATAGCAATTCTCCATCTAAATCGAGAAACGTTTCTATGGAAACGAAAAGATTTTCTTTTGGGATACGAGTATCTCCTTTTCGATGCACTATTCCTTCTTTACTGCATCCCTCGCTCCCTCACATTGACGAATTAACACAGAAATTGCGTCGCTATGAATTACTGTGGGTTCTATGACATATCCTTCTAAATCGAGGGACGTATCTTTGGAAACGACAGGATTTTGTTTTGGGATACGAGTATCTCCTCACCGATGCACTATTCCTACTTTACTGCATCCCTCGCTCCCTCACATTGACGAATTAACACAAAAATTGTGTTAGTATGACGTACTATGTGTTCTAGCAATTCTCCATCTAAATCGAGAAACGTTTCTTTGGAAACGAAAGGATTTTCTTTTTTGATAGAACTACCTCCTTTCCGATGCACTATTCCTTCTTTACCGCATCCCTCGCTCCCTCACATTGACGAATTAACACAGAAATTGCGTGGCTATGAAATACTCTGTGTTCTATGACATCACCTTCTAAATCGAGGTACGTTTCTATGGTAACGACAGTATTTTCTTTTGGGATACGAGTATCTCCTTTCCGATGCACTATTCCTTCTTTACTGCATCCCTCGCTCCCTCACATTGACGATTTAACACAGAAATTGCGTCGCTATGAATTACTGTGGGTTCTATGACATATCCTTCTAAATCGAGAGACATATCTATGGAAACGAAAGGATTTTCTATTGGGATACGAGTATCTCCTTTCCGATGCACTATTCCTTCTTTGCAGCAGACCTCGCTCCCTCACATTGACGAATTGACACAGAAAATGGGGGGCTATGAAATACTGTGGGTTCTATGACATCACCTTCTAAATCGAGGAACGATTCTATGGAAACGACAGTATTTTCTTTTGGGATACGAGTATCTCCTTTCCGATTCACTATTCCATCTTTACTACATCACTCGCTCCCTCACATTGACGAATTAACACAGAAATTGTGTCAGTATGACATACAATGGGTTATAGCAATTCTCCATCTAAATCGAGAAACGTTTCTATGGAAACGAAAAGATTTTCTTTTGGGATACGACTATCTCCTTTCCGATGTACTATTGCTTCTTTACTGCATCCCTCGCTCCCTCACATTGACGACTTAACACAGAAATTTTGTTAGTATGACATACTATGGGTTCTACAATTTCTCCATGTAAATCGAAAAACGTTTCTATCGATCGAAAGAGTTTCTTTTGGGATACGACTATCTCATTTCCAATGCACTATTCCTTCTTTGCTGCATCCCTCGCTTCCTCACATTGACGAATTAACACAGAAATTGCGTCGCTATGGATTACTGTGGGTTCTATGACATCTCCTTCTAAATCGAGTAACGTTTCTATGGAAACGGCAGGATTTTCTTTTGGGATACGAGTATCTCCTCTCCGATGCACTATTCCTTCTTTACTGCATCCCTCGCTCCCTCACATTGACGAATTAACACAGAAATTTTGTTAGTATGACATACTATGGGTTCTAACAATTCTCCATCTAAATCGAGAAACGTTTGTATGGATCGAAAGGATTTTCTTTTGGGATACGACTTTCTCCTTTCCAATTCACTATTCCTTCTTTGCAGCATCCCTCGCTTCCTCACATTGACGAATTAACACAGAAATTGCGTCGCTATGAATTACTGTGGGTTCTATGACATCTCCTTCTAAATCAAGGAACGTTTCTATGGAAACGACAGGATTTTCTTTTGGGATACGAGTATCTCCTCTCCGATGCACTACTCCTTCTTTACTGCATCCCTCGCTCCCACACATTGAGGAATTGACACAGAAATTTTGTTAGTATGACATACTATGGGTTCTACCGATTCTCCATCTAAATCGAGAAACGTTTCTATGGATCGAAAGGATTTTCTTTTGGAATACGATTATCTCCTTTCCAATGCACTATTCCTTATTTGCTGCATCCCTCGCTCCCTCACATTGACGAATTAACACAGAAATTGCCTCGCTATGAATTACTGTGGGTTCTATGACATCTCTTTGTAAATCGAGGGACGTTTCTATGGAAACGACAGGATTTTGTTTTGGGATACGAGTATCCCCTCTCCGATGCACTATTTCTTCTTTACTGCATCCCTCGCTCCCTCACATTGACGAATTAACACAGAAATTTTGTTAGTATGACATACTATGGTTTCTACCAATTCTCCATCTAAATCGAGAAACGTTTCTATGGATCGAAAGGATTTTCTTTTGGGATACGACTATCTCCTTTCCAATTGAGTATTCCTTCTTTGCTGCATCATTCGCTTCCTCACATTGACGAATTAACACAGAAATTGCGTCGCTATGAATTACTGTGGGTTCTATGACATCTCCTTCTAAATCGAGTAACGTTTCTATGGAAACGACAGGACTTTCTTTTGGGATACGAGTATCTCCTTTCCAATGCACTATCCCTTCTTTACTACATCATTCGCTCCCTCACATTGACGAATTAACACAGAAATTTTGTTAGTATGACATACTATGTGTTCTACCAATTCTCTATCTAAATCGAGAAACGTTTGTATGGATCGACAGGATTTTCTTTTGGGATACGACTATCTCCTTTCCAATGCACTATTCCTTCTTTGCTGCATCCCTCGCTTCCTCACATTGACGAATTAACACAGAAATCGCGGCGCTATGAATTACTGTGGGTTCTACGACATCTCCTTCTAAATCGAGGTACGTTTCCATTGAATCGAAAGGATTTTCTTTTGGGATACGAGTATCTCCTTTCCGATGCACTATTCCTCCTTAGTACATCGCTCGCTCCGTTACTTTGACGAATTAACACAGAAATTGTGTCAGTATGACATACAATGGGTTATAGCAATTCTCCATCTAAATCGAGAAACGTTTCTATGGAAACGAAAGATTTTCCTTTGGGATAAGAATATCTCCTTTCCGATGCACTATTCCTTCTTTACTGCATCCCTCGCTCCCTCACATTGACGAATTTACACAGAAATTGCGTCGCTATGAATTACTGTGGGTTGTATGACATCTCCTTCTAAATCGAGGAACGTTTCTATGTAAACGACATGTTTTTCTTTTGGGATACGAGTATCTCCTTTCCGATGCACTATTCCTTATTTACTGCATCCCTCGCTCCCTCACATTAACGATTTAACACAGAAATCGCGTCGCTATGAATTACTGTGGGTTCTATGACATATCTTTCTAAATCGAAGGACATATCTATGGAAACGACAGGATTTTGTTTTGGGATACGAGTATCTCCTTTCCGATGCACTATTCCATCTTTACTGCATCCCTCGCTCCCTCACATTGACGAATTAACACAGAAATTGCATCGCTATGAATTACTGTGGGTTCTATGATATCTCCTTCTAAATCGAGGAACGTTTCTATGGAAACGACAGGACTATCTTTTGGGATACGAGTATCTCCTTTCCGATGCACTATCCCTTCATTTCTACATCACTCGCTCCCTCACAATGACGAATTAGCACAGAAATTTTGTTAGTATGACATACTATGGGTTCTACCAATTCTCCATCTTAATCGAGAAACGTTTCTATGGTTCGAAAGGATTTTCTTTTGGGATACGACTATCTCCTTTCCAATGCACTATTCCTTCTTTGCTGCATCCCTCGCTCCCTCACATTGACAAATTAACACAGAAATTGCGTCGCTATGAATTACTGTGGGTTCTATGACATATCTTTCTAAATCGAGGGACGTATCTATGGAAACGACAGGATTTTCTTTTGGGATACGAGTATCTCCTTTCCGATGCACTATTCCTCCTGACTACATCACTCGCTCCGTCTTTTTGACGAATTAACACAGAAATTGTGTTAGTATGACATACAATGGGTTATAGCAATTCTCTATCTAAATCGAGAAACGTTTCTATGGAAACGAAAAGATTTTCTTTCGGGATACGACTATCTCCTTTCCGATGCACTATTCGTTCTTTACTGCATCCCTCGCTCCCTCACATTGACGAATTAACACAGAAATTGTGTTAGTATGACATACTATGGGTTCTAGAAATTCTCCAACTAAATCGAGAAACGTTTCTATGGATCGAAAGGATTTTCTTTTCGGATACGACTATCTCCTTTACGATGCACTATTCCTTCTTTGGTGCATCCCTCGCGTCCTCACATTGACGAATTAACACAGAAATTGCGTCGCAGTGAATTACTGTGGGTTCTATGACATCTCCTTTTAAATCGTGTAACGTTTCTATGGAAACGACAGGATTTTCTTTTGGGATACGAGTATCTCCTTTCCGATGCACTATTCCTTCTTTACTACATCACTCGCTCCCTCACATTGACGAATTAACACAGAAATTGTGTTAGTATGACATACTATGGGTTCTAGAAATTCTCCAACTAAATCGAGAAACGTTTCTATGGATCGAAAGGATTTTCTTTTGGGATACGACTATCTCCTTTCCAATGCACTATTACCTTTTTACTGCATCCCTCGCTCCCTCACATTGACGAATTAACACAGAAATTAAGTCAGTATGACATACTATGGGTTCTAGCAACTCTCCATCTAAATCGAGAAACGTTTCTATGGAAACGAAAGGATTTTCTTTAGGGATACGACTATCTCTTTTCCGATCCACTATTCCCTCTTTACTGCATCCCTCGCTCCCTCACATTGACGAATTATAACAGTAATTGTGTTAGTAAGACATACTATGGGTTCCAGCAATTCTCCATCTAAATCGAGAAACGTTTCTATTGAAACGAAAGGATTTTCTTTTGGGATACGACTATCTCCTTTCCGATGCACTATTTCTTCTTTACTCCATCCCTCGCTCCCTCACATTGACGAATTAACACAGAAATTGCGTCGCTATGAATTACTGTGGGTTCTATGACATCACCTTCTAAAACGAGGAACGATTCTATGGAAACGACAAGATTTTCTTTTGGAATAGTATCTCCTTTCCGAAGCACTATTCCTTCTTTACTACATCACTCGCTCCCTCACACTGACGAATTAACACAGAATTGTGTTAGTATGACATACTATGGGTTCTAGCAATTCTCCATCTAAATCAACGTTTCTATGGAAACAAAAGGATTTTCTTTTGGGATATGAATATCTCCTCTCCGATGCACTATTCCTTCTTTACTGCATTCCTCGTTCATTCACATTGACGAATTAACACAGAAATCGCGTCGCTATTAATTACTGTGACTTCTATGACATCTCCTTCTAAATCGAGGTACATTTCTATGGAAACGTCAGGATTTTCTTTTGGGATACGAGTATCTCCTTTCTAAAGCACTATTCCTCCTTACTACATCACTCGCTCCCTCACATTGACGAATTAACACAGAATAGTGTTTGTATGACATACTATGGGTTCTAGCAATTCTGCATCTAAATCAACATTTCTCTGTAAATGACAGGATTTTCTTTTGGGATACGAGTATCACCTTTCCGATTCATTATTCCTTCTTTTCTGCATCCCTCGCTCCCTCACTTTGACGAATTAACACAGAAATTGCGTCGCTATGAATTACTGAGGGTTCTATGACATATCCTTCTAAATCGAGAGACGTATGTATGGAAACGACAGGATTTTCTTTCGGGATACGAATATCTCCTTTCCGATGCACTAATCCTTCTTTACTACATCACTCGCTCCCTCACATTGACGAATTAACACAGAAATTGTGTTAGTATGACATACTATGGGTTCTAGCAATTTTCCATCTAAATCGAGATACGTTTCTATGGAAACGAAAGGTTTTTCTTTTGGGATACGACTATCTCCTTTCCGACGCACTGTTCCTTCTTTACTGCATCCCTCGCTCCCTCACATTGACCAATTAACACAGAAATAGCGTCGCTATGAATTACTGTGGGTTCGATGACATATCCTTCTAAATCGAGAGACGTATCTATGGAAACGACAGGATTTTCTTTTGGGATACGAGTATCTCCTTTCGTGTGCGCTATGCCTTCTTTACTGCATCCATCGCTCCCTCACATTGATGAATTAGCACAGAAATTGCGTGGCTATGAAATACTGTGGGTTCTATGACATCACCTTCTAAATCGATTACCGATTCTATGGAAACGAAAGGATTTTCTTTTGGGATACGACTATCTCCTTTCCGATGCACTATTCCTTCTTTACTACATCACTCGCTCCCTCACATTGACGAATTAACACAGAATTGTGTTAGTATGACATACTATGGGTTCTAGCAATTCTCCATCTAAATCAACGTTTCTATGCAAACGAAAGGATTTTCTTTTGGAATACGACTATCTCCTTTCCGATGCACTATTCCTTCTTTACTGCATCCCTCGCTCCCTCACATTAACGTATTAACACAGAAATTGCGTCGCTATGAATTACTTTGGGTTGTATCACATCTCCTTTTAAATCGAGGAACGCTTCTATGGAAACGACAGCATTTTCTTTTGGGATACGACTATCTCCTTTCCGATGTTCTATTCCATCTTTTCTGCATCCCTCGCTCCCTCATATTGACGAAGTAACACAGAAATTATTTCAGTATGACATACTATATGTTCTAGCAATTCTCCATCTAAATCGAGAAACGTTTCTATTAAAACGAAAGGATTTTCTTTTGGGATACGACTATCTCCTTTCCGATGCACTATTCCTTCTTTACTGCATCCCTCGCTCCCTCACATTAACGTATTAACACAGAAATTGCGTCGCTATGAATTACTGTGGGTTGTATCACATCTCCTTTTAAATCGAGGAACGTTTCTATGGAAACGACAGCATTTTTTTTTGGGATACGACTATCTCCTTTCCGATGTTCTACTCCATCTTTTCTGCATCCCTCGCTCCCTCATATTGACGAAGTAACACAGAAATTATGTCAGTATGACATACTATGTGTTCTAGCAATTCTCCATCTAAATCGAGAAACGTTTCCTTGGAAACGAAAGGATTTTCTTTTGGGATACGACTATCTCCTTTCCGATACACTATTCCTTCTTTACTGCATCCCTCGCTCCCTCACATTGACGAATTAACACAGAAATTGCATCGCTATGAATTACTGTGTGTTCAATGGCATCTCCTTCTAATTCGAGGAACGTTTCTATGGAAACGACAGGATTTTCTTTTAGGATACGAGTATCTCTTTTCCGATGCACTATTCCTTCTTTACTGCATCACTCGCTCCCTCACATTGACGAATTAACACAGAAATAGCGTCGCAATGAATTACTGTGGGTTCTATGACATATCTTTCCAAATCGAGAGACGTATCTATGGAAACGACAGGATCTTCTTTTGGGATACGAGTATCTCCTTTCGGATGCGCTATTCCTTCTTTACTGCATCCATCGCTCTCTCACATTGTCGAATTAGCACAGAAATTGCGTGGCAATGAAATACTGTGGGTTCTATGACATCACCTTCTAAATCGATTACCGATTCTATGAAAACGAAAGGATTTTCTTTTGGGATACGACTATCTCCTTTCCGATGCACTATTCCTTCTTTACTACATCACTCGCTCCCTCACATTGACGAATTAACACAGAATAGTGTTAGTATGACATACAATGGGTTCTAGCAATTCTCCATCTAAATCAACGTTTCTATGGACACGAAAGGATTTTCTTTTGGAATACGACTATCTCCTTTCCGATGTTCTATTCCTTCTTTTCTGCCTCCCTCGCTCCCTCATACTGACGAAGTAACACAGAAATTATGTCAGTATGACATACTATGGGTTCTAGCAACGAGAAACGTTTCTATGGAAACGAAAGGATTTTCTTATGGGATACGACTATCTCCTTTCCGATGCACTATTCCCTCTTTACTGCCTCCCTCGCTCCCTGACATTGACGAATTAACACAGAAATTGCGTCGCTATGAATTACTGTGGGTTCTATGACATCTCCTTCTAAATCGAGGAACGTTTCTATGGAAACGACAGGATTTTCTTTTGGGGTACGAGTATCTCCTTTCCGATGCACTATTCCTTCTTTACTGCAATCCTCGCTCCCTCACATTGACGAATTAACACACAAAATTGCGTCGCTATGAAATACTGTGGGATCTAACACATCTCCTTCTAAATCGAGGAACGTTTCTTTGGAAACGAAAGGATTTTAATTTGGGATACGACTATCCCCTTTCCAATGCACTTTTCCTTCTTTGCTGCATCCCTCGCTCCCTCACTTTGACGAATTAACACAGAAATTGTGTCAGTATGACTTACAATTGGTTCTAGCAATTCTCCATCTAAATCGAGAAACGTGTCTATGGAAACGAAAACTTTTTTTTTGGGATACGACTATCTCCTTTCCGATGCACTATTCTTTCTTTACTGCATCCCTCGCTACCTCACATTGACGAATTAACACAGAAATTGCGTCGCTATGAATTACTGTGGGTTCTATCACATCTCCTTCTAAATCGCGGAACGTTTCTAAGGAAACGACAGGATTTTCTTTTGGGATACGAGTATCTCCTTGCCGATGCACTATTCCTTCATTACTGCATCCCTCGCTCTCTCACTTTGACGAATTAACACAGAAATTGCGTCGATATGAATTACTGAGGGTTATATGACATATCCTTCTAAATCGAGAGACGTATCTATGGAAACGACAGGATTTTCTTTTGGGATACGAATATCTCCTTCCGATGCACTAATCCTTCTTTACTACATCACTCGCTCCCTCACATTGACACATTAACACACAAATTGTGTTAGTATGACATACTATGGGTTCTAGCAATTTTCCATCTAAATCGAGATACGTTTCTATGGATACGAAAGGATTTTCTTTTGGGATACGACTATCTCCTTTCCGACGCACTATTCCTTCTTTACTGCATCCCTCGCTCCCTCACATTGACCAATTAACACAGAAATAGCGTCGCTATGAATTATTGTGGGTTCGATGACATATCCTTCTAAATCGAGAGACGTATCTATGGAAACGACAGGATTTTCTTTTGGGATACGAGTGTCTCCTTTCGGATGCGCTATGCCTTCTTTACTGCATCCATCGCTCCCTCACATTGACGAATTAGCACAGAAATTGCGTGGCTATGAAATACTGTGGGTTCTATGACATCACCTTCTAAATCGATTACCGATTCTATGGAAACGACAGGATTTTCTTTTGGAATAGTATTTCCTTTCCGATGCACTATTGCTTCTTTACTACATCACTCGCTCTCTCACATTGACGAATTAACACAGAATTGTGTTAGTATGACATACTATGGGTTCTAGAAATTCTCCATCTAAATCAACGTTTCTATGGAAATGAAAGGATTTTCTTTTGGAATACGACTATCTCCTTTCCGATGCACTATTCCTTCTTTACTGCATCCCTCGCTCCCTCACATTAACGAATTAACACAGAAATTGCGTCGCTATGAATTACTGTGGGTTGTATCACATCTCCTTTTAAATCGAGGAACGTTTCTATGGAAACGACAGCATTTTCTTTTGGGATACGACTATCTCCTTTCCGATGCACTATTCCTTCTTTACTGCATCCCTCGCTCCCTCAAATTGACGAATTATCACAGAAATTGCATCGCTATGAATTTCTGTGGGTTCTATGGCATCTCCTTCTAAATCGAGGAGCGTTTCTATGGAATCGACAGGATTTTCTTTTGGGATACGAGTATCTCTTTTCCGATGCACTATTCCTTCTTTACTGCATCACTCGCTCCCTCACATTCACGAATTAACACAGAAATAGCGTCGCAATGAATTACTGTGGGTTCCATGACATATCTTTCCAAATCTAGAGACGTATCTATGGAAACGACAGGATCTTCTTTTGGGATACGAGTATGTGCTTTCGGATGCGCTATTCCTTCTTTACTGCATCCATCGCTCTCTCACATTGTCGAATTAGCATAGAAATTGCGTAGCAATGAAATACTGTGTGTTCTATGACATCACCTTCTACATCGATTACCGATTCTATGGAAACGAAAGGATTTTCTTTTGGGATACGACTATCTCCTTTCCGATGCACTATTCCTTCTTTACTACATCACTCGCTCCCTCACATTGACGAATTAACACAGAATAGTGTTTGTATGACATACTATGGGTTCTAGCAATTCTGCATCTAAATCAACATTTCTATGGAAACGAAAGGATTTTCTTTTGGAATACGACTATCTCCTTTCCAATGTTCTATTCCTTCTTTTCTGTCTCCCTCGCTCCCTCATACTGACGAAGTAACACAGAAATTATGTCAGTATGGCATACTATGGGTTCTAGCAATTCTCCATCTAAATCGAGAAACGTTTCTATGGAAACGAAAGGATTTTCTTTTGGGATACGACTATCTCCTTTCCGATGCACTATTCCCTCTTTACTGCCTCCCTCGCTCCCTGACATTAACGAATTAACACAGAAATTGCGTCGCTATGAAATACTGTGGGTTCTAACACATCTCTTTCTAAATCGAGGAACGTTTCTATGGAAACGACAGGATTTTTTTTTTTTTTTTGGGATACGAGTATCTCCTTTCCGATGCACTATTCCTCCTTACTACATCACTCGCTCCCTCACTTTGACGAATTAACACAGAAATTGTGTTAGTATGACATACTATGGGTTCTAGCAATTTTCCCTCTAAATCGAGATACGTTTCTTTGGAAACGAAAGGATTTTCTTTTGGGATACGACTATCTCTTTTCCGACGCACTATTCCTTCTTTACTGCAACCCTCGCTCCCTCACATTGACGAAATAACACAGAAATTGCATCGCTATTAATTACTATGGGTTCTATGACATCTCCTTCTAAATCGAGGAACGTTTCTATGGAAACGACAGGAGTTTCTTTTGGGATACGAGTATCTCCTTTCCGATGCACTATTCCTTCTTTACTGCATCCATCGCTCCCTCACATTGACGAATTAACACAGAAATTGCGTCGCTATGAATTACTGTGGGTTCTATGACATATCCTTCTAAATCGAGAGACGTATCTATGGAAACGACAGGATTTTCTTTTGGGATACGAGTATCTCCTTTCGGATGCACTATTCCTCCTTACTACATCACTCGCTCCCTCACTTTGACGAATTAACACAGAAATTGTGTTAGTATGACATACTATGGGTTCTAGCAGTTTTCCATCTAAATCGAGATACGTTTCTTTGGAAACGAAAGGATTTTCTTTTGGGATACGACTATCTCCTTTCCGACGCACTATTCCATCTTTACTGCATCCCTCGCTCCCTCACATTGACGAATTAACACAGAAATTGCATCGCTATGAATTACTGTGTGTTCTATGACATCTCCTTCTAAATCGAGGAACGTTTCTATGGAAACGACAGGATTTTTTTTGGGATACGAGTATCTCCTTTCCGATGCACTATTCCTCCTTACTACATCTCTCGCTCCCTCACTTTGACGAATTAACACAGAAACTGCGTTAGGATGACATACTATGGGTTCTAGCAATTTTCCATCTAAATCGAGATACGTTTCTTTGGAAGCGAAAGGATTTTCTTCTGGGTTACGACTATCTCCTTTCCGATGCACTATTCCTTCTTTACCGCATCCATCGCTCCCTCACATTGACGAATTAGCACAGAAATTGCGTGGCTATGAAATACTTTGGGTTCTATGACATCACCTTCTAAATCGAGGAACGATTCTATGGAAACGACAGGATTTTCTTTTGGAATAGTATCTCCTTTCCGATGCACTATTCCTTCTTTACTGCATCCCTCGCTCCCTCACATTGAGGAATTAACACAGAATTGTGTTAGTATGACATACTATGGGTTCCAGCAATTCTCCATCTAAATCAACGTTGCTATGGAAACGAATGGATTTTATTTTGGGAAAGGACTATCTCCTTTCCGATGCACTATTCCTTCTTTACTGCATCCCTCGCTCCCTCACATTGACGAATTAACACAGAAATTGCGTCGCTATCAATTACTGTGGGTTCTGTTACATCTCCTTCTAAAACGAGGAACGTTTCTATGGAATCGACAGGATTTTCATTTGTGATACGACTATCTCCTTTCCGATGCTCTATTCCTTCTTTTCTGCATCCCTCGCTCCCTCACATTGACGAATCAACACAGAAATTATGTCAGTATAACATACTGTGGGTTCTAACAATTCTCCATCTAAATCGAGAAACGTTTCTATGGAAACGAAAGGATTTTCTTTTGGGATACGACTATCTCCTTTCCGATTCACTATTCCTTCTTTACTGCATCCCTCGCTAACTGACATTGACGAATTAACACAGAAATTGCGTCGCTATGAATTACTGTGGGTTCTATGACATCTCCTTCTAAATCGAGGAACGCTTCTATGGAAACGACACTATTTTCTTTGGGATACGCGTATCTCCTTTCCGATGCACTATTCCTTCTTTACTGCATACCTCGCTCCCTCACATTGAAGAATTAACACAGAAATTGCGTCGCTATGAATTACTGTGGGTTCTTTGACATCTCCTTTTAAATCGTGTAACGTATCTATGGAAACGACAGGATTTTCTTTTGGGATACGAGTATCTCCTTTCCGATGCACTATTCCTTCTTTACTACATCACTAGCTCCCTCACATTGACGAATTAACACAGAAATTGTGTTAGTATGACATACTATGGGTTCTAGAAATTCTCCAACTAAATCGAGAAACGTTTCTATGGATCGAAAGGATTTTCTTTTGGGATACGACTATCTCCTTTCCAATGCACTATTCCCTTTTTACTGCATCCCTCGCTCCCTCACATTGACGAATTAACACAGAAATTAAGTCAGTATGACATACTATGGGTTCTATTAATTCTCCATCTAAATCGAGAAACGTTTCTATGGAAACGAAAGGATTTTCTTTAGGGATACGACTATCTCCTTTCCGATCCACTATTCCCTGTTTACTGCATCCCTCGCTCCCTGACATTGACGAATTAACACAGAAATTGCGTCGCTATGAATTACTGTGGGTTCTATGACATCTCCTTCTAAATCGAGGAACGTTTCTATGGAAACGACCGTATTTTCTTTTGGGATACGAGTTTCTCCTTTCCGATGCACTATTCCTTCTTTACTGCATCCCTCGCTATCTCACATTGACGAAATAACACAGAATTGTGTTAGTATGACATACTATGGGTTTTAGCGATTCTCCATCTAAATCAAAGTTTCTATGGAAACGAAAGATTTTCTTTTGGGAAAGGACTATCTCTTTTCCGATGCACTATTCCTTCTTTACTGCATCCCTCGCTCCCTCACATTGACGAATTAAAACAGAAATTGCGTCGCTATGAATTACTGTGGGTTCTATCACATCTTCTTCTAAATCGAGGAACGTTTCTATGGAAACGACAGGATTTTCATTTGGGATACGACTATCTCCTTTCCGATGCTCTATTCCTTCTATTCTGCATCCCTCGCTCCCTCACATTGACGAATCTACACAGAAATTATGTCAGTATAACATACTCTGGGTTCTAGCAATTCTCCATCTAAATCGAGAAACGTTTCTATGGAAACGAAAGGATTTTCTTTTGGGATACGACTATCTCCTTTCCGTTGCACTATTCCTTCTTTACTGCATACCTCGCTCCCTCACATTGACGAATTAACACAGAAATTGCGTCGCCATGAATTACTGTGTGTTCTATGACATCTCCTTCTAAATCGAGTAACGTTTCTATGGAAACGACAGGAGTTTCTTTTGGGATACGTGTATCTCCTTTCCGATGCACGATCCTTTCTTTACTACATCTCTCGCTCCCTCACATTGACGAATTAACACAGAAATTGTGTTAGTATGACATACTATGGGTTCTAGCAATTTTCCATCTAAATCGACAAACGTTTCTATGGAAGCGAAAGGATTTTCTTTTGGGATACGAATATCTCCTTTCCGATGCTCTATTCCTTCTTTTCTGCATCCCTCGCTCCCTCACATTGACGAATCAACACAGAAATTATGGCAGTATAGCATACTATGGGTTCTAGCAATTCTCCATCTAAATCGAGAAACGTTTCTATGGAAACGAAAGGATTTTCTTTTGGGATACGACTATCTCCTTTCCGTTGCACTATTCCTTCTTTACTGCATACCTCGCTCCCTCACATTGACGAATTAACACAGAAATTGCGTCGCCATGAATTACTGTGTGTTCTATGACATCTCCTTCTAAATCGAGTAACGTTTCTATGGAAACGACAGGAGTTTCTTTTGGGATACGAGTATCTCCTTTCCGATGCACTATCCTTTCTTTACTACATCTCTCGCTCCCTCACATTGACGAATTAACACAGAATTGTGTTAGTATGACATACTATGGGTTCTAGCAATTCTCCATCTAAATCAACGTTTGTATGGAAACGAAAGGATTTTAATTTTGGATACGACTGTCTCCTTTCCAATGCACTATTCCTTCTCTGCTGCATCCCTCGTTCCCTCACATTGACGAATTAACACAGAAATCGCGTCGCTATGAATAACTGTGTGTTCTATGACATCTCCTTCTAAATCGCGGTACGTTTCTATGGAAACGATAGGACTTTCTTTTAGGATCCGAGTATCTCCTTTCCGAAGCACTATTCCTCCTTACTACATCACTCGCTCCCTCACATTGACAAATTAACACAGAAATTGTGTTAGTATGACCTACTATGGGTTCTAGCAATTTTCCATCTAAATCGAGAAACGTTTCTATGGAAACGAAAGGATTCTCTTTTGGGATACGACTATCTCCTTTCCGATGCACTATTCCTTCTTTACTGCATTCCTCGCTCCCTCACATTGACGAATTAACGCAGAAATTGCATCGCTATGAATTACTGTGGGTTCTATGGCATCTCCTTCTAAATCGAGGATCGTTTCTATGGAAACGACAGGATTTTCTTTTGGGATACGAGTATCTCCTTTCCGATGCACTATTCCTTCTTTACTGCATCCATCGCTCCCTCACATTGACGAATTAACACAGAAATTGCGTTGCTATGAATTACTGTGGGTTCTATGACATATCCTGCTAAATCGAGAGACGTATCTATGGATACGACCGGATTTTCTTTTGGGATACAAGTATCTCCTTTCGGATGCGCTATTCCTTCTTTACTGGATCCATCGCTCCCTCACATTGACTAATTAACACAGAAATTGCGTGGCTATGAAATACTGTGGGTTATATGACATCAAATTCTAAATAGAGGAGCGATTCTATGGAAACGACAGGATTTTCTTTTGGAATAGTATCTCCTTTCCGATGCACTATTCCTTCTTTACTACATCACTCGCTCCCTCACATTGACGAATTAACACAGAATTGTGTTAGTATGACATACTATGGGTTCTAGCAATTCTCCATCTAAATCAACGTTTCTATGGAAACGAAAGGATTTTCTTTTGGGAACGGACTATCTCCTTTCCGATGCACTATTCCTTCTTTACTGCATCCCTCGCTCCCTCACATTGACGAATTAACACAGAAATTGCGTCGCTATGAATTACTGTGGGTTCTGTCACATCTCCTTCTAAATCGAGGAACGTTTCTATGGAAACGACAGGATTTTCATTTGGGATACGACTATCTCCTTTCTGATGCTCTATTCCTTCTTTTCTGCATCCCTCGTTCCCTCACATTGACGAATTAACACAGAAATTATGTCAGTATAACATACTGTGGGTTCTAACAATTCTCCATGTAAATCGAGAAACGTTTTTATGGAAACGAAAAGATTTTCTTTTGGGATGCGACTATCTCCTTTCCGATTCACTATTCCTTGTTTACTGCATCCCTCGCTCCCTGACATTGACGAATTAACACAGAAATTGCGTCGCTATGAATTACTGTGGGTTCTATGACATCACCTTCTAAATCGAGGAACGTTTCTATGGAAACGACACTATTTTCTTTGGGATACGAGTATCTCCTTTCCGATGCACTATTCCTTCTTTACTTCATACCACGCTCCCTCACATTGAAAAATTAACACAGAAATTGCGTCGCTATGAATTACTGTGGGTTCTATGATATCTCCGTTTAAATCGTGTAACGTTTCTATGGTATCGACAGGATTTTCTTTTGGGATACGAGTATCTCCTTTCCGATGCACTATTCCTTCTTTACTACATCACTCGCTCCCTCACATTGACGAATTAACACAGAAATTGTGTTAGTGTGACATACTATGTGTTCTAGAAATTCTCCAACTAAATCGAGAAACGTTTCAAAGGATCGAAAGGATTTTCTTTTGGGATACGACTATCTCCTTTCCAATGCACTATTCCCTCTTTACTGCATCCCTCGCTCCCTCACATTGACGAATTAACACAGAAATTAAGTCAGTATGACATACTATGGGTTCTAGCAATTCTCCATCTAAATCGAGAAACGTTTCTATGGAAACGAAAGGATTTTCTTTAGGGATACAACTATCTCCTTTCCGATCCACTATTCCCTCTTTACTGCATCCCTCGCTCCCTGAAATTGACGAATTAACACAGAAATTGCGTCGCTATGAATTACTGTGGGTTCTATGACATCTCCTTCTAAATCGAGGAACGTTTCTATGAAAACGACCGTATTTTCTTTTGGGATACGAGTTTCTCCTTTCCGATGCACTATTCCTTCTTTACTGCAATCCTCGCTCCCTCACATTGTCGAATTAACACAAAAATTGCGTCGCTATGAAATGCTGTGGGTTCTAACACATCTCCTTCTCAATCGAGGAACGTTTCTATGGAAACGAAAGGATTTTCTTTTCTGATACGAGTATATCCTTTCCGATGCACAATTCCTTCTTTACTACATCCCTCGCTCCCCCACATTGACGAATTAACACAGAAATCGCGTCGCTATGAAATGCTGTGGGTTCTAACACATCTCCTTCTCAATCGAGGAACGTTTCTATGCAAACGAAAGGATTTTCATTTGGGATACGACTATCTCCTTTCCAATGCACTATTCCTTCTTTGCTGCATCCCTCGCTCCCTCACATTGACGATTTAACACAGAAATCGCGTCGCTATGAATTACTGTGGGTTCTATGACATCTCCTTCTAAATCGAAGAACGTTTCTATGGAAACGACCGTATTTTCTTTTGGGATACGCGTATCTCCTTTCCGATGCACTATTCCTTCTTTACTGCAATCCTCGCTCCCTCACATTGACGAATTAACACAAGAATTGCGTCGCTATGAAATGCTGTGGGTTCTAACACATCTCCTTCTCAATCGAGGAACGTTTCTATGCAAACGAAAGGATTTGCATTTGGGATACGACTATCTCCTTTCCAATGCACTATTCCCTCTTTAATACATCACTCGCTCCCTCTCATTGACGAATTAACACAGAATTGTGTTAGTATGACATACTACGGGTTCTAGCAATTCTCCATCTAAATCGAGAAACGTTTCTATGGGTCGAAAGGATTTTCTTTTGGGATACGACTATCTCCTTTCCGTTGCACTATTCCTTCTTTACTGCATACCTCGCTCCCTCACATTGACGAATTAACACAGAAATTGCGTCGCCATGAATTACTGTGTGTTCTATGACATCTCCTTCTAAATCGAGTAACGTTTCTATGGAAACGACAGGAGTTTCTTTTGGGATACGTGTATCTCCTTTCCGATGCACGATCCTTTCTTTACTACATCTCTCGCTCCCTCACATTGACGAATTAACACAGAAATTGTGTTAGTATGACATACTATGGGTTCTAGCAATTTTCCATCTAAATCGACAAACGTTTCTATGGAAGCGAAAGGATTTTCTTTTGGGATACGAATATCTCCTTTCCGATGCTCTATTCCTTCTTTTCTGCATCCCTCGCTCCCTCACATTGACGAATCAACACAGAAATTATGGCAGTATAGCATACTATGGGTTCTAGCAATTCTCCATCTAAATCGAGAAACGTTTCTATGGAAACGAAAGAATTTTCTTTTGGGATACCACTATCTCCTTTCCGTTGCACTATTCCTTCTTTACTGCATACCTCGCTCCCTCACATTGACGAATTAACACAGAAATTGCGTCGCTACGAATTACTGTGGGTTCTATGACATATCCTTCTAAATCGAGTAACGTTTCTATGGAAACGGCAGGATTTTCTTTTGGGATACGAGTATCTCCTTTCCGATGCACTATCCTTTCTTTACTACATCTCTCGCTCCCTCACATTGACGAATTAACACAGAATTGTGTTAGTATGACATACTATGGGTTCTAGCAATTCTCCATCTAAATCAACGTTTGTATGGAAACGAAAGGATTTTAATTTTGGATACGACTATCTCCTTTCCAATGCACTATTCCTTCTCTGCTGCATCCCTCGTTCCCTCACATTGACGAATTAACACAGAAATCGCGTCGCTATGAATAACTGTGTGTTCTATGACATCTCCTTCTAAATCGCGGTACGTTTCTATGGAAACGACAGGACTTTCTTTTAGGATCCGAGTATCTCCTTTCCGAAGCACTATTCCTCCTTACTACATCACTCGCTCCCTCACATTGACAAATTAACACAGAAATTGTGTTAGTATGACCTACTATGGGTTCTAGCAATTTTCCATCTAAATCGAGAAACGTTTCTATGGAAACGAAAGGATTCTCTTTTGGGATACGACTATCTCCTTTCCGATGCACTATTCCTTCTTTACTGCATTCCTCGCTCCCTCACATTGACGAATTAACGCAGAAATTGCATCGCTATGAATTACTGTGGGTTCTATGGCATCTCCTTCTAAATCGAGGATCGTTTCTATGGAAATGACAGGATTTTCTTTTGGGATACGAGTATCTCCTTTCCGATGCACTATTCCTTCTTTACTGCATCCATCGCTCCCTCACATTGACGAATTAACACAGAAATTGCGTTGCTATGAATTACTGTGGGTTCTATGACATATCCTGCTAAATCGAGAGACGTATCTATGGATACGACCGGATTTTCTTTTGGGATACAAGTATCTCCTTTCGGATGCGCTATTCCTTCTTTACTGGATCCATCGCTCCCTCACATTGACTAATTAACACAGAAATTGCGTGGCTATGAAATACTGTGGGTTATATGACATCAAATTCTAAATAGAGGAGCGATTCTATGGAAACGACAGGATTTTCTTTTGGAATAGTATCTCCTTTCCGATGCACTATTCCTTCTTTACTACATCACTCGCTCCCTCACATTGACGAATTAACACAGAATTGTGTTAGTATGACATACTATGGGTTCTAGCAATTCTCCATCTAAATCAACGTTTCTATGGAAACGAAAGGATTTTCTTTTGGGAACGGACTATCTCCTTTCCGATGCACTATTCCTTCTTTACTGCATCCCTCGCTCCCTCACATTGACGAATTAACACAGAAATTGCGTCGCTATGAATTACTGTGGGTTCTGTCACATCTCCTTCTAAATCGAGGAACGTTTCTATGGAAACGACAGGATTTTCATTTGGGATACGACTATCTCCTTTCTGATGCTCTATTCCTTCTTTTCTGCATCCCTCGTTCCCTCACATTGACGAATTAACACAGAAATTATGTCAGTATAACATACTGTGGGTTCTAACAATTCTCCATGTAAATCGAGAAACGTTTTTATGGAAACGAAAAGATTTTCTTTTGGGATGCGACTATCTCCTTTCCGATTCACTATTCCTTGTTTACTGCATCCCTCGCTCCCTGACATTGACGAATTAACACAGAAATTGCGTCGCTATGAATTACTGTGGGTTCTATGACATCACCTTCTAAATCGAGGAACGTTTCTATGGAAACGACACTATTTTCTTTGGGATACGAGTATCTCCTTTCCGATGCACTATTCCTTCTTTACTTCATACCACGCTCCCTCACATTGAAAAATTAACACAGAAATTGCGTCGCTATGAATTACTGTGGGTTCTATGATATCTCCGTTTAAATCGTGTAACGTTTCTATGGTATCGACAGGATTTTCTTTTGGGATACGAGTATCTCCTTTCCGATGCACTATTCCTTCTTTACTACATCACTCGCTCCCTCACATTGACGAATTAACACAGAAATTGTGTTAGTGTGACATACTATGTGTTCTAGAAATTCTCCAACTAAATCGAGAAACGTTTCAAAGGATCGAAAGGATTTTCTTTTGGGATACGACTATCTCCTTTCCAATGCACTATTCCCTCTTTACTGCATCCCTCGCTCCCTCACATTGACGAATTAACACAGAAATTAAGTCAGTATGACATACTATGGGTTCTAGCAATTCTCCATCTAAATCGAGAAACGTTTCTATGGAAACGAAAGGATTTTCTTTAGGGATACAACTATCTCCTTTCCGATCCACTATTCCCTCTTTACTGCATCCCTCGCTCCCTGAAATTGACGAATTAACACAGAAATTGCGTCGCTATGAATTACTGTGGGTTCTATGACATCTCCTTCTAAATCGAGGAACGTTTCTATGAAAACGACCGTATTTTCTTTTGGGATACGAGTTTCTCCTTTCCGATGCACTATTCCTTCTTTACTGCAATCCTCGCTCCCTCACATTGTCGAATTAACACAAAAATTGCGTCGCTATGAAATGCTGTGGGTTCTAACACATCTCCTTCTCAATCGAGGAACGTTTCTATGGAAACGAAAGGATTTTTTTTCTGATACGAGTATATCCTTTCCGATGCACAATTCCTTCTTTACTACATCCCTCGCTCCCCCACATTGACGAATTAACACAGAAATCGCGTCGCTATGAAATGCTGTGGGTTCTAACACATCTCCTTCTCAATCGAGGAACGTTTCTATGCAAACGAAAGGATTTTCATTTGGGATACGACTATCTCCTTTTCAATGCACTATTCCTTCTTTGCTGCATCCCTCGCTCCCTCACATTGACGATTTAACACAGAAATCGCGTCGCTATGAATTACTGTGGGTTCTATGACATCTCCTTCTAAATCGAAGAACGTTTCTATGGAAACGACCGTATTTTCTTTTGGGATACGCGTATCTCCTTTCCGATGCACTATTCCTTCTTTACTGCAATCCTCGCTCCCTCACATTGACGAATTAACACAAGAATTGCGTCGCTATGAAATGCTGTGGGTTCTAACACATCTCCTTCTCAATCGAGGAACGTTTCTATGCAAACGAAAGGATTTGCATTTGGGATACGACTATCTCCTTTCCAATGCACTATTCCCTCTTTAATACATCACTCGCTCCCTCTCATTGACGAATTAACACAGAATTGTGTTAGTATGACATACTACGGGTTCTAGCAATTCTCCATCTAAATCGAGAAACGTTTCTATGGGTCGAAAGGATTTTCTTTTGGGATACGACTAACTCCTTTCCAATGCATTTTTCCTTCTTTGCTGCATCCCTCGCTCCCTGACATTGACGCATTAACACAGAAATTGCGTCGCTATGAATTACTGTGGGTTCTATGACATCTTCTTCTAAATCGAGGAACGTTTCTAAGGAAACGACAGGATTTTCTTTTGGAATAGTATCTCCTTTCCGATGCAATATTCCTTCTTTACTGCAATCCTCGCTCCCTCACATTGACGAATTAACACAGAAATTGCGTCGCTATGAAATGCTGTGGGTTCTAACACATCTCCTTCTCAATCGAGGAACGTTTCTATGCAAACGAAAGGATTTTCCTTTGGGATACGACTGTCTCCTTTCCAATGCACTATTCCCCCCGTTACTACATCACTCGATCCCTCACATTGACGAATTAACACAGAATTGTTTTAGTATGACATACTATGGGTTCTAGCAATTCTCCATCTAAATCGAGAAACGTTTCTATGGATCGAAAGGATTTTCTTTTGGGATACGACTATCTCCTTTCCAATGCACTTTTCCTTCTTTGCTGCACCCCTCACTCCCTGACATTGACGAATTAATACAGAAATTGCGTCGCTATGAATTACTGTGGGTTCTATGACATCTCCTTCTAAATCGAGGAACGTTTCTATGGAAACGACCGTATTTTCTTTTGGGATACGAGTATCTCCTTTCCGATGCACTATTCCTTCTTTACTGCAATCCTCGCTCCCTCACATTGACGAATTAACACAGAAATTGCGTCGCTATGAAATGCTGAGGGTTCTAACACATCTCCTTCTCAATCGAGGAACGTTTCTATGCAAACGAAAGGATTTTCATTTGGGATACGACTATCTCCTTTCCAATGCACTATTCCTTCTTTGCTTCATCCCTCGCACCTTCACATTGACGAATTAACACAGAAATCGCGTCGCTATGAATTACTGTTGGTTCTATCACATCTCCCTCTAAATCGAGGAACGTTTCTATGGAAACGACAGGATTTTCTTTTGGGTACGAGTATCTCCTTTTCGATGCACTATTCCTTCTTTACTGCATCCCTCGCTCCCTCACATTGACGAATTAACACATAAATTGCGTCGCTATGAATTACTGTGGATTCTATGACATATCCCTCTAAATCGAGGGACTTATCTATGGAAACGAAAGGATTTTCTTTTGTGATACGAGTATCTCCTTTCCGATGCACTATTCCTTCTTTACTACATCCCTCGCTCCCTCACATTGACGAATTAACACAGAAATCGCGTCGCTATGAAATGCTGTGTGTTCTAACACATCTCCTTCCCAATCGAGGAACGTTTCTATGCAAACGAAAGAATTTTCATTTGGGATACGACTATCTCCTCTCCAATGCACTATTCCTTCTTTGCTGCATCCCTCGCTCCCTCACATTGACGAATTAACACAGAAATCGCGTCGCTATGAATTACTGTGGGTTCTATGACGTCTGATTCTAAATCGAGGAACGTTTCTATGGAAACGACCGTATTTTCTTTTGGGATGCGAGTATCTCCTTTCCGATGCACTATTCCTTCTTTACTGCAATCCTCGCTCCCTCACATTGACGAATTAACACAGAAATCGCGTCGCTATGAAATTTTGTGGGTTCTAACACATCTCCTTCTCAATCGAGGAACGTTTCTATGCAAACGAAATGATTTTAATTTGGGATACGCCTATCTCCTTTCCAATGCACTATTCCCTCTTTACTACATCACTCGCTCCCTCACATTGACGAATTAACACAGAATTGTGTTAGAATGACATACTATGGGTTCTAGCAATTCTCCATCTAAATCGAGAAACGTTTCTATGGATCGAAAGGATTTTCTTTAGGGATACGACTATCTCCTTTCCGATCCACTATTCCCTCTTTACTGCATTCCTCGCTATCTGAAATTGACGAATTAACACAGAAATTTAGTCGCTATGAATTACTGTGGGTTCTATGACATCTCCTTCTAAATCGAGGAACGTTTCTATGGAAACGACCGTATTTTCTTTTGGGATACTAGTATCTCTTGTCCGATGCACTATTCCTTCTTTACTGCAATCCTCGCTCCCTCACATTGACGAATGAACACAGAAATTGCGTCCCTATGAAATGCTGTGGGTTCTAACACATCTCCTTCTCAATCGAGGAACGTTTCTATGCAAACGAAAAGATTTTCATTTGGGATACGACTATCTCCTTTCCAATGCACTATTCCTTCTTTGCTGCATCCCTCGCTCCCTCACATTGACGAATTAACACAGAAATCGCGTCGCTATGAATTACTGTGGGTTCTATCAAATCTCCTTCTAAATCGAGGAACGTTTCTATGGAAACGACAGGACTTTCTTTTGGGATACGAGTATCTCCTTTTCGATGCACTATTCCTTCTTTGCTGCATCCCTCGCTCCCTGCATTGACGAATTAACACATAAATTGCGTCGCTATGAATTACTGTGGGTTCTATGACATCTCCTTCTAAATCGAGGGACGTATCTATGGAAACGAAAGGATTTTCTTTTGTGATACGAGTATCTCCTTTCCGATGCACTATTCCTTCTTTACTGCAATCCTCGCTCCCTCACATTGACGAATTAACACAGAAATTGCGTCGCTATGAAATGCTGTGGGTTCTAACACATCTCCTCCTCAATCGAGGAACGTTTCTATGCAAACGAAAGGATTTTCATTTGGGATACGACTATCTCCCTTCCAATGCACTATTCCCTCTTTACTACATCACTCGCTCCCTCACATTGACGAATTAACACAGAAATTGCGTCGCTATGAATTACTGTGGGTTCTATCATATCTCCTTCTAAATCGAGGAACGTTTCTATGGAAACGACAAGATTTTCCTTTGGGAACGGACTATCTCCTTTCCGATGCACTATTCCTTCTTTACTGCATCCCTCGCTCCCTCACATTGACGAATTAACACAGAAATTGCGTCGCTATGAATTACTGTGGGTTCTGTCACATCTCCTTCTAAATCGAGGAACGTTTCTATGGAAACGACAGGATTTTCATTTGGGATACGACTGTCTCCTTTCTGATGCTCTATTCCTTCTTTTCTACATCCCTCGTTCCCTCACATTGACGAATCAACACAGAAATTATGTCAGTATAACATACTGTGGGTTCTAACAATTCTCCATCTAAATCGAGAAACGTTTTTATGGAAACGAAAAGATTTTCTTTTGGGATGCGACTATCTCCTTTCCGATTCACTATTCCTTCTTTACTACATCCCTCGCTCCCTGACATTGACGAATTAACACAGAAATTGCGTCGCTATGAATTACTGTGGGTTCTATGACATCACCTTCTAAATCGAGGAACGTTTCTATGGAAACGACACTATTTTCTTTGGGATACGAGTATCTCCTTTCCGATGCACTATTCCTTCTTTACTTCATACCACGCTCCCTCACATTGAAAAATTAACACAGAAATTGCGTCGCTATGAATTACTGTGGGTTCTATGATATCTCCGTTTAAATCGTGTAACGTTTCTATGGTAACGACAGGATTTTCTTTTGGGATACGAGTATCTCCTTTCCGATGCACTATTCCTTCTTTACTACATCACTCGCTCCCTCACATTGACGAATTAACACAGAAATTAAGTCAGTATGACATACTATGGGTTCTAGCAATTCTCCATCTAAATCGAGAAACGTTTCTATGGAAACGAAAGGATTTTCTTTAGGGATACGACTATCTCCTTTCCGATCCACTATTCCCTCTTTACTGCATCCCTCGCTCCCTGAAATTGACGAATTAACACAGAAATTGCGTCGCTATGAATTACTGTGGGTTCTATGACATCTCCTTCTAAATCGAGGAACGTTTCTATGAAAACGACCGAATTTATTTTGGGATACGAGTTTCTCCTTTCCGATGCACTATTCCTTCTTTACTGCAATCCTCGCTCCCTCACATTGACGAATTAACACAGAAATTGCGACGCTATGAAATGCTGTGGGTTCTAACACATCTCCTTCTTAATCGAGGAACGTTTCTATGCAAACGAAAGGATTTTCTTTTGGGATACGGCTATCTCCTTTCCAATGCACTAATCCTTCTTTGCTACATCCCTCGCTCCCTCACATTGACGAATTAACACAGAAATCGCGTCGCTATGAATTACTGTATGTTCTATCACATCTCCTTCTAAATCGAGGAACGTTTCTATGGAAACGAAAGAATTTTCTTTTGGGATACGAGTATCTCCTTTTCGATGCACTATTCCTTCTTTACTGCATCCCTCGCTCCCTCACATTGACGAATTAAAACAGAAATTGCGTCGCTATGAATTACTGTGGGTTCTATCACATCTCCTTCTAAATCGAGGAACGTTTCTATGGAAAGGACAGGATTTTCATTTGGGATACGACTATCTCCTTTCCGATGCTCTATTCCTTCTTTTCTGCATCCCTCGCTCCCTCACATTGACGAATCTACACAGAAATTATGTCAGTATAACATACTATGGGTTCTAGCAATTCTCCATCTAAATCGAGAAACGTTTCTATGGAAACGAAAGGATTTTCTTTTGGGATACGACTATCTCCTTTCCGTTGCACTATTCCTTCTTTACTGCATACCTCGCTCCCTCACATTGACGATTTAACACAGAAATCGCGTCGCTATGAATTACTGTGGGTTCTATGACATCTCCTTCTAAATCGAAGAACGTTTCTATGGAAATGACCGTATTTTCTTTTGGGATACGCGTATCTCCTTTCCGATGCACTATTCCTTCTTTACTGCAATCCTCGCTCCCTCACATTGACGAATTAACACAAAAATTGCGTCGCTATGAAATGCTGTGGGTTCTAACACATCTCCTTCTCAATCGAGGAACGTTTCTATGCAAACGAAAGGATTTGCATTTGGGATACGACTATCTCCTTTCCAATGCACTATTCCCTCTTTACTACATCACTCGCTCCCTCTCATTGACGAATTAACACAGAATTGTGTTAGTATGACATACTACGGGTTCTAGCAATTCTCCATCTAAATCGAGAAACGTTTCTATGGGTCGAAAGGATTTTCTTTTGGGATACGACTAACTCCTTTCCAATGCACTTTTCCTTCTTTGCTGCATCCCTCGCTCCCTGACATTGACGAATTAACACAGAAATTGCGTCGCTATGAATTACTGTGGGTTCTATGACATCTCCTTCTAAATCGAGGAACGTTTCTATGGAAACGACCGTATTTTCTTTTGGGATACGAGTATCTCCTTTCCGATGCACTAATCCTTCTTTACTGCATCCCTCGCTCCCTCACATTGACGAATTAACACAGAAATTGCGTCGCTATGAATTACTGTGGGTTCTGTCACATCTCCTTCTAAATCGAGGAACGTTTCTATGGAAACGACAGGATTTTCATTTGGGATACGACTATCTCCTTTCTGATGCTCTATTCCTTCTTTTCTGCATCCCTCGTTCCCTCACATTGACGAATCAACACAGAAATTATGTCAGTATAACATACTGTGGGTTCTAACAATTCTCCATCTAAATCGAGAAACGTTTTTATGGAAACGAAAAGATTTTCTTTTGGGATGCGACTATCTCCTTTCCGATTCACTATTCCTTCTTTACTACATCCCTCGCTCCCTGACATTGACGAATTAACACAGAAATTGCGTCGCTATGAATTACTGTGGGTTCTATGACATCACCTTCTAAATCGAGGAACGTTTCTATGGAAACGACACTATTTTCTTTGGGATACGAGTATCTCCTTTCCGATGCACTATTCCTTCTTTACTTCATACCACGCTCCCTCACATTGAAAAATTAACACAGAAATTGCGTCGCTATGAATTACTGTGGGTTCTATGATATCTCCGTTTAAATCGTGTAACGTTTCTATGGTAACGACAGGATTTTCTTTTGGGATACGAGTATCTCCTTTCCGATGCACTATTCCTTCTTTACTACATCACTCGCTCCCTCACATTGACGAATTAACACAGAAATTGTGTTAGTGTGACATACTATGTGTTCTAGAAATTCTCCAACTAAATCGAGAAACGTTTCTAAGGATCGAAAGGATTTTCTTTTGGGATACGACTATCTCCTTTCCAATGCACTATTCCCTCTTTACTGCATCCCTCGCTCCCTCACATTGACGAATTAACACAGAAATTAAGTCAGTATGACATACTATGGGTTCTAGCAATTCTCCATCTAAATCGAGAAACGTTTCTATGGAAACGAAAGGATTTTCTTTAGGGATACGACTATCTCCTTTCCGATCCACTATTCCCTCTTTACTGCATCCCTCGCTCCCTGAAATTGACGAATTAACACAGAAATTACGTCGCTATGAATTACTGTGGGTTCTATGGCATCTCCTTCTAAATCGAGGAACGTTTCTATGAAAACGACCGTATTTTCTTTTGGGATACGAGTTTCTCCTTTCCGATGCACTATTCCTTCTTTACTGCAATCCTCGCTCCCTCACATTGACGAATTAACACAGAAATTGCGACGCTATGAAATGCTGTGGGTTCTAACACATCTCCTTCTTAATCGAGGAACGTTTCTATGCAAACGAAAGGATTTTCTTTTGGGATACGGCTATCTCCTTTCCAATGCACTAATCCTTCTTTGCTACATCCCTCGCTCCCTCACATTGACGAATTAACACAGAAATCGCGTCGCTATGAATTACTGTATGTTCTATCACATCTCCTTCTAAATCGAGGAACGTTTCTATGGAAACGAAAGAATTTTCTTTTGGGATACGAGTATCTCCTTTTCGATGCACTATTCCTTCTTTACTGCATCCCTCGCTCCCTCACATTGACGAATTAAAACAGAAATTGCGTCGCTATGAATTACTGTGGGTTCTATCACATCTCCTTCTAAATCGAGGAACGTTTCTATGGAAACGACAGGATTTTCATTTGGGATACGACTATCTCCTTTCCGATGCTCTATTCCTTCTTTTCTGCATCCCTCGCTCCCTCACATTGACGAATCTACACAGAAATTATGTCAGTATAACATACTATGGGTTCTAGCAATTCTCCATCTAAATCGAGAAACGTTTCTATGGAAACGAAAGGATTTTCTTTTGGGATACGACTATCTCCTTTCCGTTGCACTATTCCTTCTTTACTGCATACCTCGCTCCCTCACATTGACGAATTAACACAGAAATTGCGTCGCCATGAATTACTGTGTGTTCTATGACATCTCCTTCTAAATCGAGGAACGTTTCTATGGAAACGAAAGGATTTTCTTTTGTGATACGAGTATATCCTTTCCGATGCACTATTCCTTCTTTACTACATCCCTCGCTCCCCCACATTGACGAATTAACACAGAAATCGCGTCGCTATGAAATGCTGTGGGTTCTAACACATCTCCTTCTCAATCGAGGAACGTTTCTATGCAAACGAAAGGATTTTCATTTGGGATACGACTATCTCCTTTCCAATGCACTATTCCTTCTTTGCTGCATCCCTCGCTCCCTCACATTGACGATTTAACACAGAAATCGCGTCGCTATGAATTACTGTGGGTTCTATGACATCTCCTTCTAAATCGAAGAACGTTTCTATGGAAACGACCGTATTTTCTTTTGGGATACGCGTATCTCCTTTCCGATGCACTATTCCTTCTTTACTGCAATCCTCGCTCCCTCACATTGACGAATTAACACAAAAATTGCGTCGCTATGAAATGCTGTGGGTTCTAACACATCTCCTTCTCAATCGAGGAATGTTTCTATGCAAACGAAAGGATTTGCATTTGGGATACGACTATCTCCTTTCCAATGCACTATTCCCTCTTTACTACATCACTCGCTCCCTCTCATTGACGAATTAACACAGAATTGTGTTAGTATGACATACTACGGGTTCTAGCAATTCTCCATCTAAATCGAGAAACGTTTCTATGGGTCGAAAGGATTTTCTTTTGGGATACGACTAACTCCTTTCCAATGCACTTTTCCTTCTTTGCTGCATCCCTCGCTCCCTGACATTGACGAATTAACACAGAAATTGCGTCGCTATGAATTACTGTGGGTTCTATGACATCTCCTTCTAAATCGAGGAACGTTTCTATGGAAACGACCGTATTTTCTTTTGGGATACGAGTATCTCCTTTCCGATGCACTATTCCTTCTTTACTGCTATCCTCGCTCCCTCACATTGACGAATTAACACAGAAATTGCGTCGCTATGAAATGCTGTGGGTTCTAACACATCTCCTTCTCAATCGAGGAACGTTTCTATGCAAACGAAAGGATTTTCATTTGGGATACGACTATCTCCTTTCCAATGCACTATTCCCTCTTTAATACATCACTCGCTCCCTCTCATTGACGAATTAACACAGAATTGTGTTAGTATGACATACTACGGGTTCTAGCAATTCTCCATCTAAATCGAGAAACGTTTCTATGGGTCGAAAGGATTTTCTTTTGGGATACGACTAACTCCTTTCCAATGCATTTTTCCTTCTTTGCTGCATCCCTCGCTCCCTGACATTGACGCATTAACACAGAAATTGCGTCGCTATGAATTACTGTGGGTTCTATGACATCCCCTTCTAAATCGAGGAACGTTTCTAAGGAAACGACAGGATTTTCTTTTGGAATAGTATCTCCTTTCCGATGCAATATTCCTACTTTACTGCAATCCTCGCTCCCTCACACTGACGAATTAACACAGAAATTGCGTCGCTATGAAATGCTGTGGGTTCTAACACATCTCCTTCTCAATCGAGGAACGTTTCTATGCAAACGAAAGGATTTTCCTTTGGGATACGACTGTCTCCTTTCCAATGCACTATTCCCCCCGTTACTACATCACTCGATCCCTCACATTGAGGAATTAACACAAAATTGTGTTAGTATGACATACTATGGGTTCTAGCAATTCTCCATCTAAATCGAGAAACGTTTCTATGGATCGAAAGGATTTTCTTTTGGGATACGACTATCTCCTTTCCAATGCACTTTTCCTTCTTTGCTGCACCCCTCGCTCCCTGACATTGACGAATTAATACAGAAATTGCGTCGCTATGAATTACTGTGGGTTCTATGACATCTCCTTCTAAATCGAGGAACGTTTTAATGGAAACGACCGTATTTTCTTTTGGGATACGAGTATCTCCTTTCCGATGCACTATTCCTTCTTTACTGCAATCCTCGCTCCCTCACATTGACGAATTAACACAGAAATTGCGTCGCTATGAAATGCTGAGGGTTCTAACACATCTCCTTCTCAATCGAGGAACGTTTCTATGCAAGCGAAAGGATTTTCATTTGGGATACGACTATCTCCTTTCCAATGCACTATTCCTTCTTTGCTGCATCCCTCGCACCTTCACATTGACGAATTAACACAGAAATCGCGTCGCTATGAATTACTGTTGGTTCTATCACATCTCCCTCTAAATCGAGGAACGTTTCTATGGAAACGACAGGATTTTCCTTTGGGTACGAGTATCTCCTTTTCGATGCACTATTCCTTCTTTACTGCATCCCTCGCTCCCTCACATTGACGAATTAACACATAAATTGCGTCGCTATGAATTACTGTGGATTCTATGACATATCCCTCTAAATCGAGGGACTTATCTATGGAAACGAAAGGATTTTCTTTTGTGATACGAGTATCTCCTTTCCGATGCACTATTCCTTCTTTACTACATCCCTCGCTCCCTCACATTGACGAATTAACACAGAAATCGCGTCGCTATGAAATTTTGTGGGTTCTAACACATCTCCTTCTCAATCGAGGAACGTTTCTATGCAAACGAAATGATTTTAATTTGGGATACGCCTATCTCCTTTCCAATGCACTATTCCCTCTTTACTACATCACTCGCTCCCTCACATTGACGAATTAACACAGAATTGTGTTAGAATGACATACTATGGGTTCTAGCAATTCTCCATCTAAATCGAGAAACGTTTCTATGGATCGAAAGGATTTTCTTTAGGGATACGACTATCTCCTTTCCGATCCACTATTCCCTTTTTACTGCATTCCTCGCTATCTGAAATTGACGAATTAACACAGAAATTTAGTCGCTATGAATTACTGTGGGTTCTATGACATCTCCTTCTAAATCGAGGAACGTTTCTATGGAAACGACCGTATTTTCTTTTGGGATACTAGTATCTCCTGTCCGATGCAGTATTCCTTCTTTACTGCAATCCTCGCTCCCTCACATTAACGAATGAACACAGAAATTGCGTCGCTATGAATTGCTGTGGGTTCTAACACATCTCCTTCTCAATCGAGGAACGTTTCTATGCAAACGAAAAGATTTTCATTTGGGATACGACTATCTCCTTTCCAATGCACTATTCCTTCTTTGCTGCATCCCTCGCTCCCTCACATTGACGAATTAACACAGAAATCGCGTCGCTATGAATTACTGTGGGTTCTATCAAATCTCCTTCTAAATCGAGGAACGTTTCTATGGAAACGACAGGACTTTCTTTTGGGATACGAGTATCTCCTTTTCGATGCACTATTCCTTCTTTGCTGCATCCCTCGCTCCCTGCACT
Source organism: Schistocerca cancellata (assembly GCF_023864275.1). NCBI lineage: Eukaryota > Metazoa > Arthropoda > Insecta > Orthoptera > Acrididae > Schistocerca > Schistocerca cancellata. Next base: position 173,093,738 of record NC_064636.1, on the reverse strand, counting down.
GACGAATTAACACATAAATAGCGTCGCTATGAATTACTGTGGGTTCTATGACATCTCCTTCTAAATCGAGGGACGTATCTATGGAAACGAAAGGATTTTCTTTTGTGATACGAGTATCTCCTTTCCGATGCACTATTCCTTCTTTACTGCAATCCTCGCTCCCTCACATTGACGAATTAACACAGAAATTGCGTCGCTATGAAATGCTGTGGGTTCTAACACATCTCCTTCTCAATCGAGGAACGTTTCTATGCAAACGACAAGATTTTCTTTTGGGAAACGACTATCTCCTTTCCAATGCACTTTTCCTTCTTTGCTGCATCCCTTGCTCCCTGACATTGACGAATTAACACAGAAATTGCGTCGCTATGAATTACTGTGGGTTCTATGACATATCCTTCTATATCGAGGAACGTTTCTATGGAAACGACCGTATTTTCTTTTGGGATACGAGTATCTCCTTTCCGATGCACTATTCCTTCTTACTGCAATCCTCGCTCCCTCACATTGACGAATTAACACATAAATTGCGTCGCTATGAAATGCTGTGGGTTCTAACATATCTCCTTCTCAATCGAGGAACGTTTCTATGCTAACGAAAGGATTTTCATTTGGGATACGACTATCTCCTTTCCAATGCACTATTCCTCCTTTGCTGCATCCCTCGCTCCCTCACATTGACGAATTAACACAGAAATCGCGTCGCTATGAATTACTGTGGGTTCTATCACATCTCCTTCTAAATCGAGGAACGTTTCTATGGAAACGACAGGATTTTCTTTTGTGATACGAGTATCTCCTTTCCGATGCACTATTCCTTCTTTACTACATCCCTCGCTCCCTCACATTGTCGAATTAACAAAGAAATCGCGTCGCTATGAAATGCTGTGGGTTCTAAAGCATCTCCTTCTCAATCGGGGAACGTTTCTATGAAAACGAAAAGATTTTCATTTGGGATACGACTATCTCCTTTCCAATGCACTATTCCTTCTTTGCTGCATCCCTCGCTCCATCACATTGACGAATTTACACAGAAATTGCGTTGCTATGAATTACTGTGTGTTCTATGACATCTCCTTCTAAATCGAGGAACGTTTCTATGGAAACGCCCGTATTTTCTTTTGGGATACGAGTATCTCCTTTTCGATGCACTATTCCTTGTTTGTGCATCCCTCGCTCCCTTCATTGACGAATTAACACATAAATTGCGTCGCTATGAATTACTGTGGGTTCTATGACATCTCCTTCTAAATCGAGGAACGTTTCTATGGAAACGACCGTATTTTCTATTGGGATACGAGTATCTCCTTACCGATGCACTATTCCTTCTTTACTGCAATCCTCGCTCCCTCACATTGACGAATTAACACAGAAATTGCGTCGCTATGAAATGGTGTGGGTTCTAACACATCTCCTTCTCAATCGAGGAACGTTTCTATGCAAACGAAAGGATTTTCATTTGGGATACGACTTTCTCCTTTCCAATGCACTATTCCCTCTTTACTACATCACTCGATCCCTCACATTGACGAATTAACACAGAATTGTGTTAGTATGACATATTATGGGTTCTGGCAATTCTCCATCTAAATCGAGAAACGTTTCAATGGATCGAAAGGATTTTCTTTTGGGATACGACTATCTCCTTTCCAATGCACTTTTCCTTCTTTGCTGCATCCCTCGCTCCCTGACATTGACGAATTATCACAGATATTGCGTCGCTATGAATTACTGTGGGTTCTATGACATTACCTTCTAAATCGAGGAACGTTTCTATGGAAAGACCGTATTTTCTTTAGGGAAACGACTATCTCCTTTCCGATGCACTATTCCTTCTTTACTGCAATCCTCGCTCCCTCACATTGACGAATTAAAACAGAAATTGCGTCGCTATGAAATGCTGTGTGTTCTAACACATCTCCTTCTCAATCGAGGAACGATTCTATGCAAACGAAAGGATTTTCATTTGCGATACGACTATCTCCTTTCCAATGCACTATTCCTTCCTTGCTGCATCTCTCGCCACCCTCACATTGACGAATTAACACAGAAATCACGTCGCTATGAATTACTGTGGGTTCTATGACATCTCCTACTAAATCGAGGAACGTTTCTATGGAAACGACCGTATTTTCTTTTGGGATACGAGTATCTCCTTTTCGATGCACTATTCCTTCTTTACTGCATCCCTCGCTCCCTCACATTGACGAATTAACACATAAATTGCGTCGCTATGAATTACTGTGGGTTCTATGACATCTCCTTCTAAATCGAGGAACGTTTCAATGGAAACGACGGGATTTTCTTTTGGGATACTAGTATCTCCTGTCCGATGCACTATTCCTTCTTTACTGCAATCCTCGCTCCCTCACATTGACGAATTAACACATAAATTGCGTCGCTATGAATTACTGTGGGTTCTATGACATATCCTTCTAAATCGAGGGACGTATCTATGGAAACGAAAGGATTTTCTTTTGTGATACGAGTATCTCCTTTCCGATGCACTATTCCTTCTTTACTACATCCCTCGCTCCCTCACATTGACGAATTAACACAGAAATCGCGTCGCTATGAAATGCTGTGGGTTCTAACGCATCTCCTTCTCAATCGAGGAACGTTTCTATGCAAACGAAAGGATTTTCACTTCGGATACGAGTATCTCCTTTACAATGCACTATTCCTTCTTTGCTGTATCCCTCGCTCCGTCACATTGACGAATTAACACAGAAATCGCGTCGCTATGAATTACTGTGTGTTCTGTGACAACTCCTTCTAAATCGAGGAAGGTTTCTATGGAAACGACCGTATTTTCTTTTGGGATACGAGTATCTCCTTTTCGATGCACTATTCCTTGTTTGCTGCATCCCTCGCTCCCTGCATTGACGAATTAACACACAAATTGCGTCGCTATGAATTACTGTGGGTTCTATGACATATCCTTCTAAATCGAGGGACGTATCTATGGAAACAAAAGGACTTTCTTTTGTGATACGAGTATCTCCTTTCCGATGCACTATTCCTTCTTTACTACATCCCTCGCTCCCTCACATTGACGAATTAACACAGAAATCGCGTCGCTATGAAATGCTGTGGGTTCTAACACATCTCCTTCTCAATCGAGGAACGTTTCTATGCAAACGAAAGGATTTTCATTTGGGATACGACTATCTCCTTTCCAATGCACTATTCCTTTTATTGCTGCATCCCTCGCTCCGTCACATTGACGAATTAACACAGAAATCGCGTCGCTATGAATTACTGTGGGTTGTATGACATCTCCTTCTAAATCGAGGATCGTTTCTATGGAAACGATCGTATTTTCTTTTGGGATACGAGTATCTCCTTTCCGATCCACTATTCCTTCTTTACTGCAATCCTCGCTCCCTCACATTGACGAATTAACACAGAAATTGCGTCGCTATGAAATGCTGTGGGTTCAAACACATCTCCTTCTCAATCGAGGAACGTTTCTATGCAAACGAAAGGATTTTCATTTGGGATACGACTATCTCCTTTCCAATGCACCTTTCCCTCTTTACTACATCACTCGCTCCCTCACATTGACGAATTAACACTGAATTGTGTTAGTATGACATACTATGGGTTCTAGCAATTCTCCATCTAAATCGAGGAACGTTACTATGGATCGAAAGGATTTTCTTTTGGGATACGACTATCTCCTTTCCAATGCACTTTTCCTTCTTTGCTGCATCCCTTGCTCCCTGACATTGACGAATTAACACAGAAATTGCGTCGCTATGAATTACTGTGGGTTCTATGGCATATCCTTCTATATCGAGGAACGTTCCTATGGAAACGACCGTATTTTCTTTTGGGATACGAGTATCTCCTTTCCGATGCTTTATTCCTTCTTACTGCAATCCTCGCTCCCTCACATTGACGAATTAACACAGAAATTGCGTCGCTATGAAATGCTGTGGGTTCTAACACATCTCCTTCTCAATCGAGGAACGTTTCTATGCAAACGACAGGATTTTCATTTGGGATGCGACTATCTCCTTTCCAATGCACTATTCCTTCTTTGCTGCATCCCTCGCTCCCTCACATTGACGAATTAACACAGAAATCGCGTCGCTATGAATTACTGTGGGTTCTATCACATCTCCTTCTCAATCGAGGAACGTTTCTATGGAAACGACCGTATTTTCTTTTGGGATACGAGTATCTACTTTTCGATGCACTATTCCTTCTTTACTGCATCCCTCGCTCCCTCACATTGACGAATTAACACATAAATTGCGTCGCTATGAATTACTGTGGGTTCTATGAAATATCCTTCTAAATCGAGGGACGTATCTATGGAAACGAAAGGATTTTCTTTTGTGATACGAGTATCTCCTTTCCGATGCACTATTCCTTCTTTACTACATCCCTCGCTCCCTCACATTGACGAATTAACACAGAAATCGCGTCGCTATGAAGTGCTGTGGGTTCTAAAACATCTCCTTCTCAATCGGGGAAATTTTCTATGCAAACGAAAGGATTTTCATTTGCGATACGACTATCTCCTTTCCAATGCACTATTCCTTCTTTGCTGCATCCCTCGCTCCATCACATTGACGAATTAACACAGAAATCGCGACGCTATGAATTACTGTGTGTTCTATGACATCTCCTTCAAAATCGAGGAACGTTTCTATGGAAACGACCGTATTTTCTTTTGGGATACGAGTATCTCCTTTTCGATGCACTATTCCTTGTTTGTGTATACCTCGCTCCCTGCATTGACGAATTAACACATAAATTGCGTCGCTATGAATTACTGTAGGTTCTATGACATCTCCTTCTCAATCGAGGAACGTTTCTATGCAAACGAAAGGATTTTCATTTGGGATACGACTATCTCCTTTCCAATGCACTATTCCTTCTTTGCTGCATCCCTCGCTCCCTCACATTGACGAATTAACACATAAATTGCGTCGCTATGAATTACTGTGGGTTCTATGACATATCCTTCTAAATCGAGGGACGTATATATGGAAACGAAAGGATTTTCTTTTGTGATACGAGTATCTCCTTTCCGATGCACTATTCCTTCTTTACTACATCCCTCGCTCCCTCACATTGACGAATTAACACAGATATCGCGTCGCTATGAAATGCTGTGGGTTCTAACACATCTCCTTCTCAATCGAGGAACGTTTCTATGCAAACGAAAGGATTTTCATTTGGGTTACGACTATCTCCTTTCCAATGCACTATTCCTTCTTTGCTGCTTTCCACGCTACTTCACATTAACGAATTAACACAGAGATCGCGTCGCTATGAATTACTGTGGGTTCTATCACATCTCCGTCTAAATCGAGGAACGTTTCTATGGAAACGACCGTATTTTCTTTTGGGATACGAGTATCTCCTTTCCGATGCACTATTCCTTCTTTACTGCAATCCTCGCTCCCTCACATTGACGAATTAACACAGAAATTGCGTCGCTATGAAATGGTGTGGGTTCTAACACATCTCCTTCTCAATCGATGAACGTTTCTATGCAAACGAAAGGATTCTCATTTGGGATACGACTATCTCCTTTCCAATGCACTATTCCCTCTTTACTACATCACTCGATCCCTCACATTGACGAATTAAAACAGAATTGTGTTAGTATGACATGGGTTCTGGCAATTCTGCATCTAAATCGAGAAACGTTTCTATGGATCGAAAGGATTTTCTTTTGGGATACGACTATCTCCTTTCCAATGCACTTTTCCTTCTTTGCTGCATCCCTCGCTCCCTGACATTGACGAATTAACACAGATATTGCGTCGCTATGAATTACTGTGGGTTCTATGACATCTCCTTCTAAATCGAGGAACGTTTCTATGGAAACGACCGTATTTTCTTTAGGGAAACGACTATCTCCTTTCCGATGCACTATTCCTTCTTTACTGCAATCCTCGCTCCCTCACATTGACGAATTACAACAGAAATTGCGTCGCTATGAAGTGCTGTGTGTTCTAACACATCTCCTTCTCAATCGAGGAACGTTTCTATGCAATCGAAAGGATTTTCATTTGCGATACGACTATCTCCTTTCCAATGCACTATTCCTTCCTTGCTGCATCTCTCGCTCCCTCACATTGACGAATTAACACAGAAATCGCGTCGCAATGAATTACTGTGGGTTCTATGACATCTCCTTCTAAATCGAGGAACGTTTCTATGGAAACGACGGGATTTTCTTTTGGGATACTAGTATCTCCTTTCCGATGCACTATTCCTTCTTTACTGCAATCCTCGCTCCCTCACATTGACGAATTAACACATAAATTGTGTCGCTATGAATTACTGTGGGTTCTATGACATATCCTTCTAAATCGAGGGACGTATCTATGGAAACGAAAGGATTTTCTTTTGTGATACGAGTATCTCCTTTCCGATGCACTATTCCTTCTTTACTACATCGCTCGCTCCCTCACATTGACGAATTAACACAGAAATCGCGTCGCTATGAAATGCTGTGGGTTCTAACGCATCTCCTTCTCAATCGGGGAACGTTTCTATGCAAACGAAAGGATTTTCATTTGGGATACGACTATCTCCTTTCCAATGCACTATTCCTTCTTTGCTGCATCCCTCGCTCCGTCACATTGACGAATTAACACAGAAATCGCGTCGCTATAAATTACTGTGTGTTCTGTGACATCTCCTTATAAATCGAGGAACGTTTCATTGGAAACGACCGTATTTTCTTTTGGGATACGAGTATCTCCTTTTCGATGCATAATTCCTTGTTTGCTGCATCCCTCGCTCCCTGCATTGACGAATTAACACACAAATTGCGTCGCTATGAATTACTGTGGGTTCTATGACATATCCTTCTGAATCGAGGGACGTATCTATGGAAACGAAAGGATTTTCTTTTGTGATACGAGTATCACCCTTCCGATGCACTATTCCTTCTTTACTACATCCCTCGCTCCCTCACATTGACGAATTAACACAGAAATCGCGTCGCTATGAAATGCTGTGGGTTGTAACACATCTCCTTCTCAATCGAGGAACGTTTCTATGCAAACGAAAGGATTTTCATTTGGGATACGACTATCTCCTTTCCAATGCACTATTCCTTCTTTGCTGCATCCCTCGCTCCGTCACATTGACGAATTAACACAGAAATCGCGTCGCTATGAATTACTGTGGGTTCTATGACATCTCTTTCTAAATCGAGGATCGTTTCTATGGAAACGATCGTATTTTCTTTTGGGATACGAGTATCTCCTTTCCGATGCACTATTCCTTCTTTACTGCAACCCTCGCTCCCTCACATTGACGAATTAACACAGAAATTGCGTCGCTATGAAATGCTGTGGGTTCAAACACATCTCCTTCTCAATCGAGGAACGTTTCTATGCAAACGAAAGGATTTTCATTTGGGATACGACTATCTCCTTTCCAATGCACTATTCCCTCTTTACTACATCACTCGCTCCCTCACATTGACGAATTAACACAGAATTGTGTTAGTATGACATACTATGGGTTCTAGCAATTCTCCATCTAAATCGAGGAACGTTTCTATGGATCGAAAGGAATTTCTTTTGGGATACGACTATCTCCTTTCCAATGCACTTTTCCTTCTTTGCTGCATCCCTTGCTCCCTGACATTGACGAATTAACACATAAATTGCGTCGCTATGAATTATTGTGGGTTCTATGGCATATCCTTCTATATCGAGGAACGTTCCTATGGAAACGACCGTATTTTATTTTGGGATACGAGTATTTCCTTTCCGATGCTTTATTCCTTCTTACTGCAATCCTCGCTCCCTCACATTGACGAATTAACACAGAAATTGCGTCGCTATGTAATGCTGTGGGTTCTAACACATCTCCTTCTCAATCGAGGAACGTTTCTATGCAAACGACAGGATTTTCATTTGGGATGCGACTATCTCCTTTCCAATGCACTATTCCTTCTTTGCTGCATCCCTCGCTCCCTCACATTGACGAATTAACACAGTAATCGCGTCGCTATGAATTACTGTGGGTTCTATCTCATCTCTTTCTCAATCGAGGAACGTTTCTATGGAAACGACAGGATTTTCTTTTGGGATACGAGTATCTACTTTTCGATGCACTATTCCTTCTTTACTGCATCCCTCGCTCCCTCACATTGACGAATTAACACATAAATTGCGTCGCTATGAATTACTGTGGGTTCTATGACATCTCCTTCTAAATCGAGGAACGTTTCTATGGAAACGACAGGATTTTCTTTTGGGATACTAGTATCTCCTTTCCGATGCACTATTCCTTCTTTACTGCAATACTCGCTCCCTCACATTGACGAATTAACACATAAATTGCGTCGCTATGAATTACTGTGGGTTCTATGACATATCCTTCTAAATCGAGGGACGTATCTATGGAAACGAAAGGATTTTCTTTTGTGATACGAGTATCTCCTTTCCGATGCACTATTCCCTCTTTACTACATCCTTCGCTCCCTCACATTGACGAATTAACACAGAAATCGCGTCGCTATGAAGTGCTGTGGGTTCTAAAACATCTCCTTCTCAATCGGGGAGAGTTTCTATGCAAACGAAAGGATTTTCATTTGGGATACGACTATCTCCTTTCCAATGCACTATTGCTTCTTTGCTGCATCCCTCGCTCCATCACATTGACGAATTAACACAGAAATCGCGTCGCTATGAATTACTGTGTGTTCTATGACATCTCCTTCTAAAGCGAGGAACGTTTCTATGGAAACGACCGTATTTTCTTTTGGGATACGAGTATCTCCTTTTCGATGCACTATTCCTTGGTTGTGTATCCCTCGCTCCCTGCATTGACGAATTAACACATAAATTGCGTCGCTATGAATTACTGTGGGTTCTATGACATCTCCTTCTCAATCGAGGAACGTTTCTATGCAAACGAAAGGATTTTCATTTGGGATACTACTATCTCCTTTCCAATGCACTATTCCTTCTTTGCTGCATCCCTCGCTCCCTCACATTGACGAATTAACACAGAAATAGCGTCGCTATGAATTACTGTGGGTTCTATCACATCTCCTTCTAAATCGAGGAACGTTTCTATGGAAACGACAGGATTTTCTTTTGGGATACGAGTATCTCCTTTTCGATGCACTATTCCGTCTTTACTGCATCCCTCGCTCCCTCACATTGACGAATTAACACATAAATTGCGTCGCTATGAATTACTGTGGGTTCTATGACATCTCCTTCTAAATCGAGGAACGTTTCTATGGAAACGAAAGGATTTTCATTTGGGATACGACTATCTCCTTTCCAATGCACTATTCCTTCTTTACTGCAATCCTCGCTCCCTCACATTGACGAATTAACACAGAAATTGCGTCGCTATGAAATGCTGTGGGTTCTAACACATCTCCTTCTCAATCGAGGAACGTTTCTATGCAAACGAAAGGATTTTCATTTGGGATACGACTATCTCCTTTCCAATGCACTATTCCCTCTTTACTACATCACTCGCTCCCTCACATTGACGAATTAACACAGAATTGTGTTAGTATGACATACTATGGGTTCTAGCAATTCTCCGTCTAAATCGAGAAACGTTTCTATGGATCGAAAGGATTTTCATTTGGGATACGACTATCTCCTTTCCAATCCACTATTCCTTCTTTGCTGCATCCCTCGCTCCCTCACATTGACGAATTAACACAGATATCGCGTCGCTATGAATTACTGTGGGTTCTATCACATCTCCTTCTAAATCGAGGAACGTTTCTATGGAAACGACAGGATTTTCTTTTGGGATACGAGTATCTCCTTTTCGATGCACTATTCCTTCTTTACTGCATCCCTCGCTCCCTCACATTGACGAATTAACACATAAATTGCGTCGCTATGAATTACTGTGGGTTCTATGACATCTCCTTCTAAATCGAGGAACGTTTCTATGGAAACGACCGTATTTTCTTTTGGGATACGAGTATTTCCTTTCCGATGCACTATTCCTTCTTTACTGCAATCCTCGCTCCCTCACATTGACGAATTAACACAGAAATTGGGTCGCTATGAAATGCTGTGGGTTCTAACACATCTCCTTTTCAATCGAGGAACGTTTCTATGCAAACGAAAGGATTTTCATTTGGGATACGACAATCTCCTTTTAATTGCACTATTCCCTCTTTACTACATCACTCGCTCCCTCACATTGACGAATTAACACAGAATTGTGTTGGTATGACATACTATGCGTTCTAGCTATTCTCCATCTAAATCGAGAAACGTTTGTATGGATCGAAAGGATTTTCTTTAGGGATACGACTATCTCCTTTCAGATCCACTATTCCCTCTTTACTGCATCCCTCGCTCCCTGACATTGACGAATTAACACAGAAATTGCGTCGCTATGAATTACTGTGGGTTCAATGACATCTCCTTCTAAATCGAGGAACGTTTCTATGGAAACGACCGTATTTTCTTTTGGGATACGAGTATCTCCTTTCCGATGCACTATTCCTTCTTTACTGCAATCCTCGCTCCCTCACATTGACGAATTAACACAGAAATTGCGTCGCTATGAAATGCTGTGGTTTCTAACACATCTCCTTCTCAATCAAAGAACGTTTCTATGCAAAAGAAAGGATTTTCATTTGGGATACGACAATCTCCTTTCCAATGCACTTTTCCTTCTTTGCTCCATCCCTCGCTCCCTGACATTGACGAATTATCACAGATATTGCGTCGCTATGAATTACTGTGGGTTCTATGACATTACCTTCTAAATCGAGGAACGTTTCTATGGAAACGACCGTATTTTCTTTAGGGAAACGACTATCTCCTTTCCAATTCACTATTCCTTCCTTGCTGCATCTCTCGCTCCCTCACATTGACGAATTAACACAGAAATCACGTCGCTATGAATTACTGTGGGTTCTATGACATCTCTTACTAAATCGAGGAACGTTTCTATGGAAACGACCGTATTTTCGTTTGGTATACGAGTATCTCCTTTTCGATGCACTATTCCTTCTTTACTGCATCCCTCGCTTCCTCACATTGACGAATTAACACATAAATTGCGTCGCTATGAATTACTGTGGGTTCTATGACATCTCCTTCTAAATCGAGGAACGTTTCAATGGAAACGACGGGATTTTCTTTTGGGATACTAGTATCTCCTGTCCGATACACTATTCCTTCTTTACTGCAATCCTCGCTCCCTCACATTGACGAATTAACACATAAATTGCGTCGCTATGAATTACTGTGGGTTCTATGACATATCCTTCCAAATCGAGGGACGTATCTATGGAAACAAAAGGATTTTCTTTTGTGATACGAGTATCTCCTTTCCGATGCACTATTCCTTCTTTACTACATCCCTCGCTCCCTCACATTGACGAATTAACACAGAAATCGCGTCGCTATGAAATGCTGTGGGTTCTAACACATCTCCTTCTCAATCGAGGAACGTTTCTATGCAAACGAAAGGATTTTCATTTGGGATACGACTATCTCCTTTCCAATGCACTATTCCTTCTTTGCTGCATCCCTCGCTCCGTCACATTGACGAATTAACACAGAAATCGCGTCGCTATGAATTACTGTGGGTTCTATGACATCTCCTTCTATATCGAGGATCGTTTCTATGGAAACGATCGTATTTTCTTTTGGGATACGAGTATCTCCTTTCCGATGCACTATTCCTTCTTTACTGCAATCCTCGCTCCCTCACATTGATGAATTAACACAGAAATTGCGTCGCTATGAAATGCTGTGGGTTCTAACACATCTCCTTCTCAATCGAGGAACGTTTCTATGCAAACGAAAGGATTTTCATTTGGGATACGACTATCTCCTTTCCAATGCACTATTCCCTCTTTACTACATCACTCGCTCCCTCACATTGACGAAATAACACAGAATTGTCTTAGTATGACATACTATGGGTACTAGCAACTCTCCATCTAAATCGAGGAACGTTTCTATGGATCGAAAGGATTTTCTTTTGGGATACGACTATCTCCTTTCCAATGCACTTTTCCTTCTTTGCTGCATCCCTTGCTCCCTGACATTGACGAATTAACACAGAAATTGCGTCGCTATGAATTACTGTGGGTTCTATGGCATATCCTTCTAAATCGAGGAACGTTCCTATGGAAACGACAGGATTTTCTTTTGGGATACTAGTATCTCCTTTCCGATGCACTATTCCTTCTTTACTGCAATACTCGCTCCCTCACATTGACGAATTAACACATAAATTGCGTCGCTATGAAATGCTGTGGGTTCTAACACATCTCCTTCTCAATCGAGGAACGTTTCTATGCAAACGACAGGATTTTCATTTGGGATGCGTCTATCTCCTTTCCAATGCACTATTCCTTCTTTGCTGCATCCCTCGCTCCCTCACATTGACGAATTAACACAGATATCGCGTCGCTATGAATTACTGTGGGTTCTATCACATCTCCTTCTCAATCGAGGAACGTTTCTATGGAAACGACAGGATTTTCTTTTGGGATACGAGTATCTACTTTTCGATGCACTATTCCTTCTTTACTGCATCCCTCGCTCCCTCACATTGACGAATTAACACATAAATTGCGTCGCTATGAATTACTGTGGGATCTATGACATCTCCTTCTAAATCGAGGAACGTTTCTATGGAAACGACAGGATTTTCTTTTGGGATACTAGTATCTCCTTTCCGATGCACTATTCCTTCTTTACTGCAATACTCGCTCCCTCACATTGACGAATTAACACATAAATTGCGTCGCTATGAATTACTGTGGGTTCTATGACATATCCTTCTAAATCGAGGGACGTATCTATGGAAACGAAAGGATTTTCTTTTGTGATACGAGTATCTCCTTTCCGATGCACTATTCCTTCTTTACTACATCCCTCGCTCCCTCACATTGACGAATTAACACAGAAATTGCGTCGCTATGAAGTGCTGTGGGTTCTAAAACATCTCCTTCTTAATCGGGGAAAGTTTCTATGCAAACGAAAGGATTTTCATTTGGGATACGACTATCTCCTTTCCAATGCACTATTCCTTCTTTGCTGCATCCCTCGCTCCCTCACATTGACGAATTAACACAGAAATCGCGTCCCTATGAATTACTGTGGGTTCTATCACATCTCCTTCTCAATCGAGGAACGTTTCTATGGAAACGACAGGATTTTCTTTTGGGATACGAGTATCTACTTTTCGATGCACTATTCCTTCTTTACTGCATCCCTCGCTCCCTCACATTGACGAATTAACACATAAATTGCGTCGCTATGAATTACTGTGTGTTCTATGACATCTCCTTCTAAATCGAGGAACGTTTCTATGGAAACGACCGTATTTTCTTTTGGGATACGAGTATCTCCTTTTCGATGCACTATTCCTTGTTTGTGTATCCCTCGCTCCCTGCATTGACGAATTAACACATAAATTGCGTCGCTATGAATTACTGTAGGTTCTATGACATCTCCTTCTCAATCGAGGAACGTTTCTATGCAAACGAAAGGATTTTCATTTGGGATACGACTATCTCCTTTCCAATGCACTATTCCTTCTTTGCTGCATCCCTCGCTCCCTCACATTGACGAATTAACACAGAAATAGCTTCGCTATGAATTACTGTGGGTTCTATCACATCTCCTTCTAAATCGAGGAACGTTTCTATGGAAACGACAGGATTTTCTTTTGGGATACGAGTATCTACTTTTCGATGCACTATTCCATCTTTACTGCATCCCTCGCTCCCTCACATTGACGAATTAACACATAAATTGCGTCGCTATGAATTACTGTGGGTTCTATGACATCTCCTTCTAAATCGAGGAACGTTTCTATGGAAACGACAGTATTTTCTTTTGGGATACTAGTATCTCCTTTCCGATGCACTATTCCTTCTTTACTGCAATACTCGCTCCCTCACATTGACGAATTAACACATAAATTGCGTCGCTATGAATTACTGTGGGTTCTATGACATATCCTTCTAAATCGAGGGACGTATCTATGGAAACGAAAGGATTTTCTTTTGTGATACGAGTATCTCCTTTCCGATGCACTATTCCTTCTTTACTACATCCCTCGCTCCCTCACATTGACGAATTAACACAGAAATCGCGTCGCTATGAAGTGCTGTGGGTACTAAAACATCTCCTTCTCAATCGGGGAAAGTTTCTATGCAAACGAAAGGATTTTCATTTGGGATACGACTATCTCCTTTCCAATGCACTATTCCTTCTTTGCTGCATCCCTCGCTCCATCACATTGACGAATTAACACAGAAGTCGCGTCGCTATGAATTACTGTGTGTTCTATGACATCTCCTTCTAAATCGAGGAACGTTTCTATGGAAACGACAGGATTTTCTTTTGGGATACGAGTATCTCCTTTTCGATGCACTATTCCTTCTTTACTGCATCCCTCGCTCCCTCACATTGACGAATTAACACATAAATTGCGTCGCTATGAATTACTGTGGGTTCTATGACATCTCCTTCTAAATCGAGGAACGTTTCTGTGGAAACGACCGTATTTTCTTTTGGGATACGAGTAACTCCTTTCCGATTCACTATTCCTTCTTTACTGCAATCCTCGCTCCCTCACATTGACGAATTAACACAGAAATTGCGTCGCTATGAAATGCTGTGGGTTCTAACACATCTCCTTCTCAATCGAGGAACGTTTCTATGCAAACGAAAGGATTTTCATTTGGGATACGACTATCTCCTTTCCGATGCACTATTCCTTCTTTACTACATCCCTCGCTCCCTCACATTGACGAATTAACACAGAAATCGCGTCGCTATAAATGCTGTGGGTTCTAACACATCTCCTTCACAATCGAGGAACGTTTCTATGCAAACGAAAGGATTTTCATTTGGGATACGACTATCTCCTTTCCGATGCACTATTCCTTCTTTACTACATCCCTCGCTCCCTCACATTGACGAAATAACACAGAAATCGCGTCGCTATGAATTACTGTGGGTTCTATCAAATCTACTTCTAAATCGAGGAACGTTTCTATGGAAACGACAGGATTTTCTTTTGGGATACGAGTATCTCCTTTCCGATGCACTATTCCTTCTTTGCTGCAATCCTCGCTCCCTCACATTGACGAATTAACACATAAATTGCGTCGCTATGAATTACTGTGGGTTCTATGACATATCCTTCTAAATCGAGGGACGTATCTATGGAAACGAAAGGATTTTCTTTTGTGATACGAGTATCTCCTTTCCGATGCACTATTCCTTCTTTACTACATTCCTCGCTCCCTCACATTGACGAATTAACACAGAAATCGCGTCGCTATGAAATGCTGTGGGTTCTAACACATCTCCTTCTCAATCGAGGAACGTTTCTATGCAAACGAAAGGATTTTCATTTGGGATATGACTATCTCCTTTCCAATGCACTATTCCCTCTTTGCTGCTTTCCACACTACCTCACATTAACGAATTAACACAGAGATCGCGTCGCTATGAATTACTGTGGGTTCTATCACATCTCCGTCTAAATCGAGGAACGTTTCTATGGAAACGACCGTATTTTCTTTTGGGATACGAGTATCTCCTTTCCGATGCACTATTCCTTCTTTGCTGCAATCCTCGCTCCCTCACATTGACGAATTAACACAGAAATTGCGTCGCTATGAAATGGTGTGGGTTCTAACACATCTCCTTCTCAATCGAGGAACGTTTCTATGCAAACGAAAGGATTTTCATTTGGGATACGACTATCTCCTTTCCAATGCACTATTCCCTCTTTACTACATCACTCGATCCCTCACATTGACGAATTAAAACAGAATTGTGTTAGTATGACATGGGTTCTGGCAATTCTCCATCTAAATCGAGAAACGTTTCTATGGATCGAAAGGATTTTCTTTTGGGATACGACTATCTCCTTTCCAATGCACTTTTCCTTCTTTGCTGCATCCCTCGCTCCCTGACATTGACGAATTAACACAGATATTGCGTCGCTATGAATTACTGTGGGTTCTATGACATCTCCTTCTAAATCGAGGAACGTTTCTATGGAAACGACCGTATTTTCTTTAGGGAAACGACTATCTCCTTTCCGTTGCACTATTCCTTCTTTACTGCAATCCTCGCTCCCTCACATTGACGAATTAAAACAGAAATTGCGTCGCTATGAAATGCTGTGTGTTCTAACACATCTCCTTCTCAATCGAGGAACGTTTCTATGCAATCGAAAGGATTTTCATTTGCGATACGACTATCTCCTTTCCAATGCACTATTCCTTCCTTGCTGCATCTCTCGCTCCCTCACATTGACTAAGTAACACAGAAATCGCGTCGCTATGAATTACTATGGGTTCTATGACACCTCCTACTAAATCGAGGAACGTTTCTATGGAAACGACCGCATTTTCTTTTGGGATACGAGTATCTCCTTTTCGATGCACTATTCCTTCTTTACTGCATACCTCGCTCCCTCACATTGACGAATTAACACATAAATTGTGTCGCTATGAATTACTGTGGGTTCTATGACATCACCTTCTAAATCGAGGAACGTTTCTATGGAATTGACGGGATTTTCTTTTGGGATACTAGTATCTCCTTACCGATGCACTATTCCTTCTTTACTGCAATCCTCGGTCCCTCACATTGACGAATTAACACATAAATTGCGTCGCTATGAATTACTGTGGGTTCTATGACATATCCTTCTAAATCGAAGGACGTATCTATGGAAACGAAAGGATTTTCTTTTGTGATACGAGTATCTCCTTTCCGATGCACTATTCCTTCTTTACTACATCCCTCGCTCCCTCACATTGACGAATTAACACAGAAATCGCGTCGCTATGAAATGCTGTGGGTTCTAACGCATCTCCTTCTCAATCGGGGAACGTTTCTATGCAAACGAAAGGATTTTCATTTGGGATACGACTATCTCCTTTCCAATGCACTATTCCTTCTTTGCTGCATCCCTCGCTCCGTCACATTGACGAATTAACACAGAAATCGCGTCGCTATGAATTACTGTGTGTTCTGTGACATCTCCTTCTAAATCGAGGAACGTTTCTTTGGAAACGACCGTATTTTCTTTGGGATACGAGTATCTCCTTTTCGATGCACTATTCCTTGTTTGCTGCATCCCTCGCTCCCTGCATTGACGAATTAACACACAAATTGCGTCGCTATGAATTACTGTGGGTTCTATGACATATCCTTCTAAATCGAGGGACGTATCTATGGAAACGAAAGGATTTTCTTTTGTGATACGAGTATCACCCTTCCGATGCACTATTCCTTCTTTACTACATCCCTCGCTCCCTCACATTGACGAATTAACACAGAAATCGCGTCGCTATGAAATGCTGTGTGTTGTAACACATCTCCTTCTCTATCGAGGAACGTTTCTATGCAAACGAAACGATTTTCATTTGGGATACGACTATCTCCTTTCCAATGCACTATTCCTTCTTTGCTGCATCCCTCGCTCCGTCACATTGACGAATTAACACAGAAATCGCGTCGCTATGAATTACTGTGGGTTCTATGACATCTCTTTCTAAATCGAGGATCGTTTCTATGGAAACGCTCGTATTTTCTTTTGGGATACGAGTATCTCCTTTCCGATGCACTATTCCTTCTTTACTGCAACCCTCGCTCCCTCACATTGACGAATTAAAACAGAAATTGCGTCGCTATGAAATGCTGTGGGTTCTAACACATCTCCTTCTCAATCGAGGAACGTTTCTATGCAAACGAAAGGATTTTCATTTGGGATACGACTATCTCCTTTCCAATGCACTATTCCCTCTTAACTACATCACTCGCTCCCTCACATTGACGAATTAACACAGAATTGTGTTAGCATGATATACTATGGGTTCTAGCAATTCTCCATCTAAATCGAAGAACGTTTCTATGGATCGAAAGGATTTTCTTTTGGGATACGACTATCTCCTTTCCAATGCACTTTTCCTTCTTTGCTGCATCCCTTGCTCCCTGACATTGACGAATTAACACAGAAATTGCGTCGCTATGAATTACTGTGGGTTCTATGGCATATCCTTCTAAATCGAGGAACGTTTCTATGGAAACGACAGGATTTTCTTTTGGGATACGAGTATCTACTTTTCGATGCACTATTCCTTCTTTACTGCATCCCTCGCTCCCTCACATTGACGAAATAACACATAAATTGCGTCGCTATGAATTACTGTGGGTTCTATGACATCTCCTTCTAAATCGAGGAACGTTTCTATGGAAACGACAGGATTTTCTTTTGGGATACTAGTATCTCCTTTCCGATGCACTATTCCTTCTTTACTGCAATACTCGCTCCCTCACATTGACGAATTAACACATAAATTGCGTCGCTATGAATTACTGTGGGTTCTATGACATATCCTTCTAAATCGAGGGACGTATCTATGGAAACGAAAGGATTTTCTTTTGTGATACGAGTATCTCCTTTCCGATGCACTATTCCTTCTTTACTACATCCCTCGCTCCCTCACATTGACGAATTAACACAGAAATCGCGTCGCTATGAAGTGCTGTGGGTTCTAAAACATCTCCTTCTCAATCGGGGAAAGTTTCTAAGCAAACGAAAGGATTTTCATTTGGGATACGACTATCTCCTTTCCAATGCACTATTCCTTCTTTGCTGCATCCCTCGCTCCATCACATTGACGAATTAACACAGAAGTCGCGTCGCTATGAATTACTGTGTGTTCTATGACATCTCCTTCTAAATCGAGGAACGTTTCTATGGAAACGACAGGATTTTCTTTTGGGATACGAGTATCTCCTTTTCGATGCACTATTCCTTCTTTACTGCATCCCTCGCTCCCTCACATTGACGAATTAACACATAAATTGCGTCGCTATGAATTACTGTGGGTTCTATGACATCTCCTTCTAAATCGAGGAACGTTTCTGTGGAAACGACCGTATTTTCTTTTGGGATACGAGTATCTCCTTTCCGATTCACTATTCCTTCTTTACTGCAATCCTCGCTCCCTCACATTGACGAATTAACACAGAAATTGCGTCGCTATGAAATGCTGTGGGTTCTAACACATCTCCTTCTCAATCGAGGAACGTTTCTATGCAAACGAAAGGATTTTCATTTGGGATACGACTATCTCCTTTCCGATGCACTATTCCTTCTTTACTACATCCCTCGCTCCCTCACATTGACGAATTAACACAGAAATCGCGTCGCTATAAATGCTGTGGGTTCTAACACATCTCCTTCTCAATCGAGGAACGTTTCTATGCAAACGAAAGGATTTTCATTTGGGATACGACTATCTCCTTTCCGATGCACTATTCCTTCTTTACTACATCCCTCGCTCCCTCACATTGACGAAATAACACAGAAATCGCGTCGCTATGAATTACTGTGGGTTCTATCAAATCTACTTCTAAATCGAGGAACGTTTCTATGGAAACGACAGGATTTTCTTTTGGGATACGAGTACCTCCTTTTCGATGCACTATTCCTTCTTTGCTGCATCCCTCGCTCCCTGCATTGACGAATTAACACATAAATTGGGTCGCTATGAATTACTGTGGGTTCTATGACATATCCTTCTAAATCGAGGGACGTATCTATGGAAACGAAAGGATTTTCTTTTGTGATACGAGTATCTCCTTTCCGATGCACTATTCCTTCTTTACTACATCCCTCGCTCCCTCACATTGACGAATTAACACAGAAATCGCGTCGCTATGAAATGCTGTGGGTTCTAACACATCTCCTTCTCAATCGAGGAACGTTTCTATGCAAACGAAAGGATTTTCATTTGGGATATGACTATCTCCTTTCCAATGCACTATTCCTTCTTTGCTGCTTTCCACACTACCTCACATTAACGAATTAACACAGAGATCGCGTCGCTATGAATTACTGTGGGTTCTATCACATCTCCGTCTAAATCGAGGAACGTTTCTATGGAAACGACCGTATTTTCTTTTGGGATACGAGTATCTCCTTTCCGATGCACTATTCCTTCTTTGCTGCAATCCTCGCTCCCTCACATTGACGAATTAACACAGAAATTGCGTCGCTATGAAATGGTGTGGGTTCTAACACATCTCCTTCTCAATCGAGGAACGTTTCTATGCAAACGAAAGGATTTTCATTTGGGATACGACTATCTCCTTTCCAATGCACTATTCCCTCTTTACTACATCACTCGATCCCTCACATTGACGAATTAAAACAGAATTGTGTTAGTATGACATGGGTTCTGGCAATTCTCCATCTAAATCGAGAAACGTTTCTATGGATCGAAAGGATTTTCTTTTGGGATACGACTATCTCCTTTCCAATGCACTTTTCCCTCTTTGCTGCATCCCTCGCTCCCTGACATTGACGAATTAACACAGATATTGCGTCGCTAAGAATTACTGTGGGTTCTATGACATCTCCTTCTAAATCGAGGAACGTTTCTATGGAAACGACCGTATTTTCTTTAGGGAAACGACTATCTCCTTTCCGATGCACTATTCCTTCTTTACTGCAATCCTCGCTCCCTCACATTGACGAATTAAAACAGAAATTGCGTCGCTATGAAATCCTGTGTGTTCTAACACATCTCCTTCTCAATCGAGGAACGTTTCTATGCAATCGAAAGGATTTTCATTTGCGATACGACTATCTCCTTTCCAATGCACTATTCCCTCTTTACTACATCACTCGCTCCCTCACATTGACGAATTAACACAGAATTGTGTTAGCATGATATACTATGGGTTCTAGCAATTCTCCATCTAAATCGAGGAACGTTTCTATGGATCGAAAGGAATTTCTTTTGGGATACGACTCTCTCCTTTCCAATGCACTTTTCCTTCTTTGCTGCATCCCTTGCTCCCTGACATTGACGAATTAACACAGAAATTGCGTCGCTATGAATTATTGTGGGTTCTATGGCATATCCTTCTATATCGAGGAACGTTCCTATGGAAACGACCGTATTTTATTTTGGGATACGAGTATTTCCTTTCCGATGCTTTATTCCTTCTTACTGCAATCCTCGCTCCCTCACATTGACGAATTAACACAGAAATTGCGTCGCTATGAAATGCTGTGGGTTCTAACACATCTCCTTCTCAATCGAGGAACGTTTCTATGCAAACGACAGGATTTTCATTTGGGATGCGACTATCTCCTTTCCAATGCACTATTCGTTCTTTGCTGCATCCCTCGCTCCCTCACATTGACGAATTAACACAGAAATCGCGTCGCTATGAATTACTGTGGGTTCTATCACATCTCCTTCTCAATCGAGGAACGTTTCTATGGAAACGACAGGATTTTCTTTTGGGATACGAGTATCTACTTTTCGATGCACTATTCCTTCTTTACTGCATCCCTCGCTCCCTCACATTGACGAATTAACACATAAATTGCGTCGCTATGAATTACTGTGGGTTCTATGACATCTCCTTCTAAATCGAGGAACGTTTCTATGGAAACGACAGGATTTTCTTTTGGGATACTAGTTTCTCCTTTCCGATGCACTATTCCTTCTTTACTGCAATACTCGCTCCCTCACATTGACGAATTAACACATAAATTGCGTCGCTATGAATTACTGTGGGTTCTATGACATATCCTTCTAAATCGAGGGACGTATCTATGGAAACGAAAGGATTTTCTTTTGTGATACGAGTATCTCCTTTCCGATGCACTATTCCCTCTTTACTACATCCCTCGCTCCCTCACATTGACGAATTAACACAGAAATCGCGTCGCTATGAAGTGCTGTGGGTTCTAAAACATCTCCTTCTCAATCGGGGAAAGTTTCTATGCAAACGAAAGGATTTTCATTTGGGATACGACTATCTCCTTTCCAATGCACTATTCCTTCTTTGCTGCATCCCTCGCTCCATCACATTGACGAATTAACACAGAAATCGCGTCGCTATGAATTACTGTGTGTTCTATGACATCTCCTTCTAAATCGAGGAACGTTTCTATGGAAACGACCGTATTTTCTTTTGGGATACGAGTGTCTCCTTTTCGATGCACTATTCCTTGGTAGTGTATCCCTCGCTCCCTGCATTGACGAATTAACACATAAATTGCGTCGCTATGAATTACTGTGGGTTCTATGACATCTCCTTCTCAATCGAGGAACGTTTCTATGGAAACGACCGTATTTTCTTTTGGGATACGAGTATTTCCTTTCCGATGCACTATTCCTTCTTTACTGCAATCCTCGCTCCCTCACATTGACGAATTAACTCAGAAATTGCGTCGCTATGAAATGCTGTGGGTTCTAACACATCTCCTTTTCAATCGAGGAACGTTTCTATGCAAACGAAAGGATTTTCATTTGGGATACGACAATCTCCTTTTAATTGCACTATTCCCTCTTTACTACATCACTCGCTCCCTCACATTGACGAATTAACACAGAATTGTGTTAGTATGACATACTATGCGTTCTAGCTATTCTCCATCTAAATCGAGAAGCGTTTCTATGGATCGAGAGGATTTTCTTTAGGGATACGACTATCTCCTTTCAGATCCACTATTCCCTCTTTACTGCATCCCTCGCTCCCTGACATTGACGAATTAACACAGAAATTGCGACGCTATGAATTACTGTGGGTTCAATGACATCTCCTTCTAAATCGAGGAACGTTTCTATGGAAACGACCGTATTTTCTTTTGGGATACGAGTATCTCCTTTCCGATGCACCATTCCTTCTTTACTGCAATCCTCGCTCCCTCACATTGACGAATTAACACAGAAATTGCGTCGCTATGAAATGCTGTGGTTTCTAACACATCTCCTTCTCAATCGAGGAACGTTTCTATGCAAAAGAAAGGATTTTCATTTGGGATACGACTATCTCCTTTCCAATGCACTATTCCCTCTTTACTACATCACTCGCTCCCTCACATTGACGAATTAACACACAATTGTGTTAGTATGACATACTATGGGTTCTAGCAATTCTCCATCTAAATCGAGAAACGTTTCTATGGATCGAAAGGATTTTCTTTTGGGATACGACTATCTCCTTTCTAATGCACTTTTCCTTCTTTGCTGCATCTCTCGCTTCCTGACATTGACGAATTAACACAGAAATTGCGTCGCTATGTATTACTATGGGTTCTATGACATATCCTTCTAAATCGAGGGACGTATCTATGGAAACGAAAGGATTTTCTTTTGTGATACGAGTATCTCCTTTCCGATGCACTATTCCTTCTTTACTACATCCCTCGCTCCCTCACATTGACGAATTAACACAGAAATTGCGTCGCTATGACATGCTGTGATTCTAACACATCTCCTTCTCAATCGAGGAACGTTTCTATGCAAGCGAAAGGATTTTCATTTGGGATACGACTATCTCCTTTCCGATTCACTATTCCTTCTTTACTGCATCCCTCGCTCCCTGACATTGACGAATTAACACAGAAATTGCGTCGCTACGAATCACTGTGGGTTTTATGACATCTCCTCCTAAATTGAGGTACGTTTCTATGGAAACGACAGTATTTTCTTTTGGGATACGAGTATCTCCTTTCCGATGCACTATTCTTTCTTTACTGCATACCTCGCTCCCTCACATTGACGAATTGACACAGAAATTGCGTCGCTATGAATTACTGTGGGTTCTATGACATCTCTTTCTAAATCGAGTAACGTTTCTATGGAAACGACAGGATTTTGTTTTGGGATACGAGTATCTCCTTTCCGATGCACTATCCCTACTTTACTACTTTTCTCGCTCCCTCACATTGACGAATTAACACAGAAATTGTGTTACTATGACATACTATGGGTTCTAGCAATTCTCCATCTAAATCGAGAAACGTTTCTATGGGTCGAAAGAATTTTCTTTTGGGATACGGTGATCTCCTTTCCAATGCACTTTTCCTTCTTTGCTGCATCCCTCGCTCCCTCACATTGACGAATTAACACAGAAATCGCGTCGCTAAGAAATACTGTGGGTTCTATGACAACTCCTTCTAAATCGAGGTACGTTTCTATGGAAACGACAGGATTTTCTTTTGGGATACGAGCATCTCCTTTCCGATGCCCTATTCCTCCTTACTACATCACTCGCTCCCTCACTTTGTAAAATTAAGACAGAAATTGTGTCAGTATGACGTACAATGGGTTCTAGCAATTCTCCATCTAAATCGAGAAACGTGTCTATGGAAACGAAACTTTTCTTATGGAATACGACTATCTCCTTTCCGATGCACTATTCTTTCTTTACTGCATCCCTCGCTCCCTCACATTGACGAATTACCACAGAAATTGCGTCGCTATGAATTACTGTGGGTTCTATCAAATCTCCTTCTAAATCGAGGAACGTTTTAAAGGAAACACAGGATTTTCTGTTGGGATACGAGTATCTCCTTTTCGATGCACTATTCCTTCTTTACTGCATCCCTCGCTCCCTCACATTGACGAATTAACACATAAATTGCGTCGCTATGAATTACTGTGGGTTCTATGACATCTCCTTTTAAATCGAGGAACGTTTCTATGGAAACGACCGTATTTTCTTTTGTGATACGAGTATCTCCTTTCCGATGCACTATTCCTTCTTTACTGCAATCCTCGCTCCCTCACATTGACGAATTAACACAGAAATTGCGTCGCTATGAATTTCTGTGGGTTCTATCACATCTCCTTCTAAATCGAGGGACGTATCTATGGAATCGAAAGGATTTTCTTTTGTGATACGAGTATCACCTTTCCGATGCACTATTCCTTCTTTACTACATCCCTCGCTCCCTCACATTGACGAATTAACACAGAAATCGCGTCGCTATGAAATGCTGTGGGTTCTAACACATCTCCTTTTCAATCGAGGAACGTTACTATGCAAACGAAAGGATTTTCATTTGGGATACGACTATCTCCTTTCCAATGCACTATTCCGTCTTTGCTGCATGCCTCGCTCCCTCACATTGACAAATTAACACAGAAATCGCGTCGCTATGACATGCGGTGGGTTCTAACACAACTCCTTCTCAATCGAGGAACGTTTCTATGCAAGCGAAAGGATTTTCATTTGGGATACGACTATCTCCTTTCCAATGCACTATTCCCACTTTACTACATCACTCGCTCCCTCACATTGACGAATTAACACAGAATTGTGTTAGTGTGACATACTATGGGTTCTAGCAATTCTCCATCTAAATCGAGAAACGTTTCTATGGATCGAAAGGATTTTCTTTTGGGATACGACTATCTCCTTTCTAATGCACTTTTCCTTCTTTGCTGCATCCCTCGCTCCCTGACATTGACAAATTAACACAGAAATTGCGTCGCTATGTATTACTGTGGGTTCTATGACATATCCTTCTAAATCGAGGGACGTATCTATGGAAACGAAAGGATTTTCTTTTGTGATACGAGTATCTCCTTTCCGATGCACTATTCCTTCTTTACTACATCCCTCGCTCCCTCAGATTGACGAATTAACACAGAAATTGCGTCGCTATGACATGCTGTGGGTTCTAACACATCTCCTTCTCAATCGAGGAACGTTTCTATGCAAGCGAAAGGATTTTCATTTGGGATACGACTATCTCCTTTCCAATGCTCTATTCCCACTTTACTACAACACTCGCCCCCTCACATTGACGAATTAACACAGAATTGTATTAGTATGACATACTATGGGTTCTAGCAATTCTCCATCTAAATCGAGAAACGTTTCTATGGATCGAAAGGATTTTCTTTTGGGATACGACTATCTCCTTTCTAATGCACTTTTCCTTCTTTGCTGCAACCCTCATCCCTGACATTGACGAATTAACACAGAAATTGCGTCGCTATGAATTACTGTGGATTCTATGACATATCCTTCTAAATCAAGGGACGTTTCTATGGAAACGAAAGGATTTTCTTTTGGGATACGTCTATCTACTTTCCAATTCACTATTCCTTCTTTACTGCATCCCTCGCTCCCTGACATTGACGAATTAACACAGAAATTGCGTCGCTACGAATCACTGTGGGTTCTATGACATCTCCTCCTAAATCGAGGTACGTTTCTATGGAAACGACAGTATTTTCTTTTGGGATACGAGTATCTCCTTTCCGATGCACTATTCCTTCTTTACTGCATACCTCGCTCCCTCACATTGACGAATTGACACAGAAATTGCGTCGCTATGAATTACTGTGGGTTCTATGACATCTCTTTCTAAATCGAGTAACGTTTCTATGGAAACGACAGGATTTTGTTTTGGGATACGAGTATCTCCTTTCCGATGCACTATCCCTTCTTTACTACATCTCTCGCTCCCTCACATTGACGAATTAACACAGAAATTGTGTTACTATGACATACTATGGGTTCTAGCAATTCTCCATCTAAATCGAGAAACGTTTCTATGGATGGAAAGGATTTTCTTTTGGGATACGACTATCTCCTTTCCAATGCACTTTTCCTTCTTTGCTGCATCCCTCGCTCCCTCACATTGACGAATTAACACAGAAATCGCGTCGCTAAGAAATACTGTGGGTTCTATGACAACTCCTCCTAAATCGAGGTACGTTTCTATGGAAACGACAGGATTTTCTTTTGGGATTCGAGTATCTCCTTTCCGATGCCCTATTCCTCCTTACTACATCACTCGCTCCCTCACTTTGTAAAATTAAGACAGAAATTGTGTCAGTATGACATACAATGGGTTCTAGCAATTCTCCATCTAAATCGAGAAACGTGTCTATGGAAACGAAACTTTTCTTATGGAATACGACTATCTCCTTTCCGATGCACTATTCTTTCTTTACTGCATCCCTCGCTCCCTCACATTGACGAATTACCACAGAAATTGCGTCGCTATGAATTACTGTGGGTTCTATCACATCTCCTTCTAAATCGAGGAACGTTTTAAAGGAAACACAGGATTTTCTTTTGGGATACGAGTATCTCCTTTCCGATGCACTATTCCTTCTTTACTGCATCCCTCACTCCCTCACATTGACGAATTAACACAGAATATGCGTCGCTACGAATTACTGTGGGTTCTATCACATCTCCTTCTAAATCGAGGAACGTTTTAAAGGAAACACAGGATTTTCTTTTGGGATACGAGTATCTCCTTTCCGATGCACTATTCCTTCTTTACTGCATCCCTAACTCCCTCACATTGACGAATTAACACAGAATATGCGTCGCTATGAATTACTCTGGGTTCTATGACATATCCTTCTAAATCGAGAGACATATCTATGGAAACGACAGGATTTTCTTTTGGGATGCGAGTATCTCCTTTCCGATGCACTACTCCTTCTTTACTGCAATCCTCGCTCCATCACATTGACGAATTAACACAGAAATTGCGTCGCTATGAAATGCTGTGGTTTCTAACACATCTCCTTCTCAATCGAGGAACGTTTCTATGCAAACGAAAGGATTTTCATTTGGGATACGACTATCTCCTTTCCAATGCACTATTCCCTCTTTACTACATCACTCGCTCCCTCACATTGACGAATTAACACAGAAATCGCGTCGCTATGAATTTCTGTGGGTTCTATCACATCTCCTTCTAAATCGAGGAACGTTTCGATGGAAACGACAGGATTTTCTTTTGGGATACGAGTATCTCCTTTTCGATGCACTATTCCTTCTTTACTGCATCCCTCGCTCCCTCACATTGACGAATTAACACATAAATTGCGTCGCTATGAATTACTGTGGGTTCTATGACATCTCCTTTTAAATCGAGGAACGTTTCTATGGAAACGACCGTATTTTCTTTTGTGATACGAGTATCTCCTTTCCGACGCACTATTCCTTCTTTACTGCAATCCTCGCTCCCTCACATTGACGAATTAACACAGAAATTGCGTCGCTATGAATTTCTGTGGGTTCTATCACATCTCCTTCTAAATCGAGGGACGTATATATGGAAACGAAAGGATTTTCTTTTGTGATACGAGTATCTCCTTTCCGATGCACTATTCCTTCTTTACTACATCCCTCGCTCCCTCACATTGACGAATTAACACAGAAATTGCGTCGCTATGACATGCTGTGGGTTCTAACACATCTCCTTCTCAATCGAGGAACGTTTCTATGCAAGCGAAAGGATTTTCATTTGGGATACGACTATCTCCTTTCCAATGCTCTATTCCCACTTTACTACAACACTCGCCCCCTCACATTGACGAATTAACACAGAATTGTATTAGTATGACATACTATGGGTTCTAGCAATTCTCCATCTAAATCGAGAAACGTTTCTATGGATCGAAAGGATTTTCTTTTGGGATACGACTATCTCCTTTCTAATGCACTTTTCCTTCTTTGCTGCAACCCTCATCCCTGACATTGACGAATTAACACAGAAATTGCGTCGCTATGAATTACTGTGGATTCTATGACATATCCTTCTAAATCAAGGGACGTTTCTATGGAAACGAAAGGATTTTCTTTTGGGATACGTCTATCTCCTTTCCAATTCACTATTCCTTCTTTACTGCATCCCTCGCTCCCTGACATTGACGAATTAACACAGAAATTGCGTCGCTACGAATCACTGTGGGTTCTATGACATCTCCTCCTAAATCGAGGTACGTTTCTATGGAAACGACAGTATTTTCTTTTGGGATACGAGTATCTCCTTTCCGATGCACTATTCCTTCTTTACTGCATACCTCGCTCCCTCACATTGACGAATTGACACAGAAATTGCGTCGCTATGAATTACTGTGGGTTCTATGACATCTCTTTCTAAATCGAGTAACGTTTCTATGGAAACGACAGGATTTTGTTTTGGGATACGAGTATCTCCTTTCCGATGCACTATCCCTTCTTTACTACATCTCTCGCTCCCTCACATTGACGAATTAACACAGAAATTGTGTTACTATGACATACTATGGGTTCTAGCAATTCTCCATCTAAATCGAGAAACGTTTCTATGGATCGAAAGGATTTTCTTTTGGGATACGACTATCTCCTTTCCAATGCACTTTTCCTTCTTTGCTGCATCCCTCGCTCCCTCACATTGACGAATTAACACAGAAATCGCGTCGCTAAGAAATACTGTGGGTTCTATGACAACTCCTCCTAAATCGAGGTACGTTTCTATGGAAACGACAGGATTTTCTTTTGGGATTCGAGTATCTCCTTTCCGATGCCCTATTCCTCCTTACTACATCACTCGCTCCCTCACTTTGTAAAATTAAGACAGAAATTGTGTCAGTATGACATACAATGGGTTCTAGCAATTCTCCATCTAAATCGAGAAACGTGTCTATGGAAACGAAACTTTTCTTATGGAATACGACTATCTCCTTTCCGATGCACTATTCTTTCTTTACTGCATCCCTCGCTCCCTCACATTGACGAATTACCACAGAAATTGCGTCGCTATGAATTACTGTGGGTTCTATCACATCTCCTTCTAAATCGAGGAACGTTTTAAAGGAAACACAGGATTTTCTTTTGGGATACGAGTATCTCCTTTCCGATGCACTATTCCTTCTTTACTGCATCCCTCACTCCCTCACATTGACGAATTAACACAGAATATGCGTCGCTACGAATTACTGTGGGTTCTATCACATCTCCTTCTAAATCGAGGAACGTTTTAAAGGAAACACAGGATTTTCTTTTGGGATACGAGTATCTCCTTTCCGATGCACTATTCCTTCTTTACTGCATCCCTCACTCCCTCACATTGACGAATTAACACAGAATATGCGTCGCTATGAATTACTCTGGGTTCTATGACATATCCTTCTAAATCGAGAGACATATCTATGGAAACGACAGGATTTTCTTTTGGGATGCGAGTATCTCCTTTCCGATGCACTACTCCTTCTTTACTGCAATCCTCGCTCCATCACATTGACGAATTAACACAGAAATTGCGTCGCTATGAAATGCTGTGGTTTCTAACACATCTCCTTCTCAATCGAGGAACGTTTCTATGCAAACGAAAGGATTTTCATTTGGGATACGACTATCTCCTTTCCAATGCACTATTTCCTCTTTACTACATCACTCGCTCCCTCACATTGACGAATTAACACAGAAATCGCGTCGCTATGAATTTCTGTGGGTTCTATCACATCTCCTTCTAAATCGAGGAACGTTTCGATGGAAACGACAGGATTTTCTTTTGGGATACGAGTATCTCCTTTTCGATGCACTATTCCTTCTTTACTGCATCCCTCGCTCCCTCACATTGACGAATTAACACATAAATTGCGTCGCTATGAATTACTGTGGGTTCTATGACATCTCCTTTTAAATCGAGGAACGTTTCTATGGAAACGACCGTATTTTCTTTTGTGATACGAGTATCTCCTTTCCGATGCACTATTCCTTCTTTACTGCAATCCTCGCTCCCTCACATTGACGAATTAACACAGAAATTGCGTCGCTATGAATTTCTGTGGGTTC
This sequence comes from Schistocerca cancellata, assembly GCF_023864275.1. Taxonomy (NCBI): domain Eukaryota; kingdom Metazoa; phylum Arthropoda; class Insecta; order Orthoptera; family Acrididae; genus Schistocerca; species Schistocerca cancellata. Next base: position 173,063,349 of record NC_064636.1, on the reverse strand, counting down.
TATCACATCTCCTTCTAAATCGAGGGACGTATCTATGGAAACGAAAGGATTTTCTTTTGTGATACGAGTATCACCTTTCCGATGCACTATTCCTTCTTTACTACATCCCTCGCTCCCTCACATTGACGAATTAACACAGAAATCGCGTCGCTATGAAATGCTGTGGGTTCTAACACATCTCCTTTTCAATCGAGGAACGTTACTATGCAAACGAAAGGATTTTCATTTGGGATACGACTATCTCCTTTCCAATGCACTATTCCGTCTTTGCTGCATGCCTCGCCCCCTCACATTGACAAATTAACACAGAAATCGCGTCGCTATGACATGCTGTGGGTTCTAACACATCTCCTTCTCAATCGAGGAACGTTTCTATGCAAGCGAAAGGATTTTCATTTGCAATACGACTATCTCCTTTCCAATGCACTATTCCCACTTTACTACATCACTCGCCCCCTCACATTGACGAATTAACACAGAATTGTATTAGTATGACATACTATGGGTTCTAGCAATTCTCCATCTAAATCGAGAAACGTTTCTATGGATCGAAAGGATTTTCTTTTGGGATACGACTATCTCCTTTCTAATGCACTTTTCCTTCTTTGCTGCAACCCTCATCCCTGACATTGACGAATTAACACAGAAATTGCGTCGCTATGAATTACTGTGGATTCTATGACATATCCTTCTAAATCAAGGGACGTTTCTATGGAAACGAAAGGATTTTCTTTTGGGATACGTCTATCTCCTTTCCAATTCACTATTCCTTCTTTACTGCATCCCTCGCTCCCTGACATTGACGAATTAACACAGAAATTGCGTCGCTACGAATCACTGTGGGTTCTATGACATCTCCTCCTAAATCGAGGTACGTTTCTATGGAAACGACAGTATTTTCTTTTGGGATACGAGTATCTCCTTTCCGATGCACTATTCCTTCTTTACTGCATACCTCGCTCCCTCACATTGACGAATTGACACAGAAATTGCGTCGCTATGAATTACTGTGGGTTCTATGACATCTCTTTCTAAATCGAGTAACGTTTCTATGGAAACGACAGGATTTTGATTTGGGATACGAGTATCTCCTTTCCGATGCACTATCCCTTCTTTACTACATCTCTCGCTCCCTCACATTGACGAATTAACACAGAAATTGTGTTACTATGACATACTATGGGTTCTAGCAATTCTCCATCTAAATCGAGAAACGTTTCTATGGATCGAAAGGATTTTCTTTTGGGATACGACTATCTCCTTTCCAATGCACTTTTCCTTCTTTGCTGCATCCCTCGCTCCCTCACATTGACGAATTAACACAGATATCGCGTCGCTAAGAAATACTGTGGGTTCTATGACAACTCCTCCTAAATCGAGGTACGTTTCTATGGAAACGACAGGATTTTCTTTTGGGATTCGAGTATCTCCTTTCCGATGCCCTATTCCTCCTTACTACATCACTCGCTCCCTCACTTTGTAAAATTAAGACAGAAATTGTGTCAGTATGACATACAATGGGTTCTAGCAATTCTCCATCTAAATCGAGAAACGTGTCTATGGAAACGAAACTTTTCTTATGGAATACGACTATCTCCTTTCCGATGCACTATTCTTTCTTTACTGCATCCCTCGCTCCCTCACATTGACGAATTACCACAGAAATTGCGTCGCTATGAATTACTGTGGGTTCTATCACATCTCCTTCTAAATCGAGGAACGTTTTAAAGGAAACACAGGATTTTCTTTTGGGATACGAGTATCTCCTTTCCGATGCACTATTCCTTCTTTACTGCATCCCTCACTCCCTCACATTGACGAATTAACACAGAATATGCGTCGCTACGAATTACTGTGGGTTCTATCACATCTCCTTCTAAATCGAGGAACGTTTTAAAGGAAACACAGGATTTTCTTTTGGGATACGAGTATCTCCTTTCCGATGCACTATTCCTTCTTTACTGCATCCCTCACTCCCTCACATTGACGAATTAACACAGAATATGCGTCGCTATGAATTACTCTGGGTTCTATGACATATCCTTCTAAATCGAGAGACATATCTATGGAAACGACAGGATTTTCTTTTGTGATACGAGTATCTCCTTTCCGATGCACTATTCCCTCTTTAATACATCACTCGCTCCCTCTCATTGACGAATTAACACCGAATTGTGTTAGTGTGACATACTATGGGTTCTAGCAATTCTCCATCTAAATCGAGAAACGTTTCTATGGATCGAAAGGATTTTCTTTTGGGATACGACTATCTCCTTTCTAATGCACTTTTCCTTCTTTGCTGCATCCCTCGCTCCCTGACATTGACGAATTAACACAGAAATTGCGTCGCTATGTATTACTTTGGGTTCTATGACATATCCTTCTAAATCGAGGGACGTATCTATGGAAACGAAAGGATTTTCTTTTGTGATACGAGTATCTCCTTTCCGATGCACTATTCCTTCTTTACTACATCCCTCGCTCCCTCACATTGACGAATTAACACAGAAATTGCGTCGCTATGACATGCTGTGGGTTCTAACACATCTCCTTCTCAATCGAGGAACGTTTCTATGCAAGCGAAAGGATTTTCATTTGGGATACGACTATCTCCTTTCCAATGCACTATTCCCACTTTACTACATCACTCGCCCCCTCACATTGACGAATTAACACAGAATTGTATTAGTATGACATACTATGGGTTCTAGCAATTCTCCATCTAAATCGAGAAACGTTTCTATGGATCGAAAGGATTTTCTTTTGGGATACGACTATCTCCTTTCTAATGCACTTTTCCTTCTTTGCTGCAACCCTCATCCCTGACATTGACGAATTAACACAGAAATTGCGTCGCTATGAATTACTGTGGATTCTATGACATATCCTTCTAAATCAAGGGACGTTTCTATGGAAACGAAAGGATTTTCTTTTGGGATACGTCTATCTCCTTTCCAATTCACTATTCCTTCTTTACTGCATCCCTCGCTCCCTGACATTGACGAATTAACACAGAAATTGCGTCGCTACGAATCACTGTGGGTTCTATGACATCTCCTCCTAAATCGAGGTACGTTTCTATGGAAACGACAGTATTTTCTTTTGGGATACGAGTATCTCCTTTCCGATGCACTATTCCTTCTTTACTGCATACCTCGCTCCCTCACATTGACGAATTGACACAGAAATTGCGTCGCTATGAATTACTGTGAGTTCTATGACATCTCTTTCTAAATCGAGTAACGTTTCTATGGAAACGACAGGATTTTGATTTGGGATACGAGTATCTCCTTTCCGATGCACTATCCCTTCTTTACTACATCTCTCGCTCCCTCACATTGACGAATTAACACAGAAATTGTGTTACTATGACATACTATGGGTTCTAGCAATTCTCCATCTAAATCGAGAAACGTTTCTATGGATCGAAAGGATTTTCTTTTGGGATACGACTATCTCCTTTCCAATGCACTTTTCCTTCTTTGCTGCATCCCTCGCTCCCTCACATTGACGAATTAACACAGAAATCGCGTCGCTAAGAAATACTGTGGGTTCTATGACAACTCCTCCTAAATCGAGGTACGTTTCTATGGAAACGACAGGATTTTCTTTTGGGATACGAGTATCTCCTTTCCGATGCCCTATTCCTCCTTACTACATCACTCGCTCCCTCACTTTGTAAAATTAAGACAGAAATTGTGTCAGTATGACATACAATGGGTTCTAGCAATTCTCCATCTAAATCGAGAAACGTGTCTATGGAAACGAAACTTTTCTTATGGAATACGACTGTCTCCTTTCCGATGCACTATTCTTTCTTTACTGCATCCCTCGCTCCCTCACATTGACGAATTACCACAGAAATTGCGTCGCTATGAATTACTGTGGGTTCTATCACATCTCCTTCTAAATCGAGGAACGTTTTAAAGGAAACACAGGATTTTCTTTTGGGATACGAGTATCTCCTTTCCGATGCACTATTCCTTCTTTACTGCATCCCTCACTCCCTCACATTGACGAATTAACACAGAATATGCGTCGCTGTGAATTACTCTGGGTTCTATGACATATCCTTCTAAATCGAGAGACATATCTATGGAAACGACAGGATTTTCTTTTGGGATGCGAGTATCTCCTTTCCGATGCACTATTCCCACTTTACTACATCACTCGCCCCCTCACATTGACGAATTAACACAGAATTGTATTAGTATGACATACTATGGGTTCTAGCAATTCTCCATCTAAATCGAGAAACGTTTCTATGGATCGAAAGGATTTTCTTTTGGGATACGACTATCTCCTTTCTAATGCACTTTTCCTTCTTTGCTGCAACCCTCATCCCTGACATTGACGAATTAACACAGAAATTGCGTCGCTATGAATTATTGTGGATTCTATGACATATCCTTCCAAATCAAGGGACGTTTCTATGGAAACGAAAGGATTTTCTTTTGGGATACATCTATCTCCTTTCCAATTCACTATTCCTTCTTTACTGCATCCCTCGCTCCCTGACATTGACGAATTAACCCAGAAATTGCGTCGCTACGAATCACTGTGGGTTCTATGACATCTCCTCTTAAATCGAGGTACGTTTCTATGGAAACGACAGTATTTTCTTTTGGGATACGAGTATCTCCTTTCCGATGCACTATTCCTTCTTTACTGCATACCTCGCTCCCTCACATTGACGAATTGACACAGAAATTGCGTCGCTATGAATTACTGTGGGTTCTATGACATCTCTTTCTAAATCGAGTAACGTTTCTATGGAAACGACAGGATTTTGTTTTGGGATACGAGTATCTCCTTTCCGATGCACTATCCCTTCTTTACTACATCTCTCGCTCCCTCACATTGACGAATTAACACAGAAATTGTGTTACTATGACATACTATGGGTTCTAGCAATTCTCCATCTAAATCGAGAAACGTTTCTATGGATCGAAAGGATTTTCTTTGGGGATACGACTATCTCCTTTCCAATGCACTTTTCCTTCTTTGCTGCATCCCTCGCTCCCTCACATTGACGAATTAACACAGAAATCGCGTCGCTAAGAAATACTGTGGGTTCTATGACAACTCCTCCTAAATCGAGGTACGTTTCAATGGAAACGACAGGATTTTCTTTTGGGATACGAGTATCTCCTTTCCGATGCCCTATTCCTCCTTACTACATCACTCGCTCCCTCACTTTGTAAAATTAAGACAGAAATTGTGTCAGTATGACATACAATGGGTTCTAGCAATTCTCCATCTAAATCGAGAAACGTGTCTATGGAAACGAAACTTTTCTTATGGAATACGACTATCTCCTTTCCGATGCACTATTCTTTCTTTACTGCATCCCTCGCTCCCTCACATTGACGAATTACCACAGAAATTGCGTCGCTATGAATTACTGTGGGTTCTATCACATCTCCTTCTAAATCGAGGAACGTTTTAAAGGAAACAAAGGATTTTCTTTTGGGATACGAGTATCTCCTTTCCGATGCACTATTCCTTCTTTACTGCATCCCTCACTCCCTCACATTGACGAATTAACACAGATTATGCGTCGCTATGAATTACTCTGGGTTCTATGACATATCCTTCTAAATCGAGAGACATATCTATGGAAACGACAGGATTTTCTTTTGGGATGCGAGTATCTCCTTTCCGATGCACTACTCCTTCTTTACTGCAATCCTCGCTCCCTCACATTGACGAATTAACACAGAAATTGCGTCGCTATGAAATGCTGTGGTTTCTAACACATCTCCTTCTCAATCGAGGAACGTTTCTATGCAAACGAAAGGATTTTCATTTGGGATACGACTATCTCCTTTCCAATGCACTATTCCCTCTTTACTACATCACTCGCTCCCTCACATTGACGAATTAACACAGAAATCGCGTCGCTATGAATTTCTGTGGGTTCTATCACATCTCCTTCTAAATCGAGGAACGTTTCGATGGAAACGACAGGATTTTCTTTTGGGATACGAGTATCTCCTTTTCGATGCACTTTTCCTTCTTTACTGCATCCCTCGCTCCCCCACATTGACGAATTAACACATAAATTGCGTCGCTATGATTTACTGTGGGTTCTATGACATCTCCTTTTAAATCGAGGAACGTTTCTATGGAAATGACCGTATTTTCTTTTGGGATACGAGTATCTCCTTTCCGATGCACTATTCCTTCTTTACTGCAATCCTCACTCCCTCACATTGACGAATTAACACAGAAATTGCGTCGCTATGAGTTTCTGTGGGTTCTATCACATCTCCTTCTAAATCGAGGGACGTATCTATGGAAACGAAAGGATTTTCTTTTGTGATACGAGTATCTCCTTTCCGATGCACTATTCCTTCTTTACTACATCCCTCGCTCCCTCACATTGACGAATTAACACAGAAATCGCGTCGCTATGAAATGCTGTGGGTTCTAACACATCTCCTTTTCAATCGAGGAACGTTACTATGCAAACGAAAGGATTTTCATTTGGGATACGACTATCTCCTTTCCAATGCACTATTCCGTCTTTGCTGCATGCCTCGCTCCCTCACATTGACGAATTAACACAGAAATCGCGTCGCTATGACATGCTGTGGGTTCTAACACATCTCCTTCTCAATCGAGGAACGTTCCTATGCAAGCGAAAGGATTTTCATTTGGGATACGACTATCTCATTTCCAATGCACTATTCCCACTTTACTACATCACTCGCTCCCTCACATTGACGAATTAACACAGAATTGTGTTCGTATGACATACTATGGGTTCTAGCAATTCTCCATCTAAATCGAGAAACGTTTCTATGGATCGAAAGGATTTTCTTTTGGGATACGACTATCTCCTTTCTAATGCACTTTTCCTTCTTTGCTGCATCCCTTGCCCCCTGACATTGACGAATTAACACAGAAATTGCGTCGCTATGTATTACTGTGGGTTCTATGACATATCCTTCTAAATCGAGGGACGTATCTATGGAAACGAAAGGATTTTCTTTTGTGATACGAGTATCTCCTTTCCGATGCAGTATTCCTTCTTTACTACATCCCTCGCTCCCTCACATTGACGAATTAACACAGAAATTGCGTCGCTAAGACATGCTGTGGGTTCTAACACATCTCCTTCTCAATCGAGGAACGTTTCTATGCAAGCGAAAGGATTTTCATTTGGGATACGACTATCTCCTTTCCAATGCACTATTCCCACTTTACTACATCACTCGCTCCCTCACATTGACGAATTAACACAGAATTGTGTTAGTATGACATACTATGGGTTCTAGCAATTCTCCATCTAAATCGAGAAACGTTTCTATGGATCGAAAGGATTTTCTTTTGGGATACGACTATCTCCTTTCTAATACACCTTTCCTTCTTTGCTGCAACCCTCGCTCCCTGACATTGACGAATTAACACAGAAATTGCGTCGCTATGAATTACTGTGGATTCTATGACATATCCTTCTAAATCCAGGGACGTTTCTATGGAAACGAAAGGATTTTCTTTTGGGATACGACTATCTCCTTTCCGATTCACTATTCCTTCTTTACTGCATCCCTCGCTCCCTGACATTGACGAATTAACACAGAAATTGCGTCGCTATGTATTACTGTGGGTTCTATGACATCTCCTCCTAAATCGAGGTACGTTTCTATGGAAACGACAGTATTTTCTTTTGGGATACGAGTATCTCCTTTCCGATGCACTATTCCTTCTTTACTGCATACCTCGCTCCCTCACATTGACGAATTGACACAGAAATTGCGTCGCTATGAATTACTGTGGGTTCTATGACATCTCTTTCTAAATCGAGTAACATTTCTATGGAAACGACAGGATTTTGTTTTGGGATACGAGTATCTCCTTTCCGATGCACTATCCCTTCTTTACTACATCTCTCGCTCCCACACATTGACGAATTAACACAGAAATTGTGTTACTATGACATACTATGGGTTCTAGCAATTCTCCATCTAAATCGAGAAACGTTTCTATGGATCGAAAGGATTTTCTTTTGGGATACGACTATCTCCTTTCCAATGCACTATTCCTTCTTTGCTGCATCCCTCGCTCCCTCACATTGACGAATTAACACAGAAATCGCGTCGCTAAGAAATACTGTGGGTTCTATGACAACTCCTTCAAAATCGAGGTACGTTTCTATGGAAACGACAGGATTTTCTTTTGGGATACGAGTATCTCCTTTCCGATGCCCTATTCCTCCTTACTACATCACTCGCTCCCTCACTTTGTAAAATTAAGACAGAAATTGTGTCAGTATGACATACAACGGGTTCTAGCAATTCTCCATCTAAATCGAGAAACGTGTCTATGGAAACGAAACTTTTCTTATGGAATACGACTATCTCCTTTCCGATGCACTATTCTTTCTTTACTGCATCCCTCGCTCCCTCACATTGACGAATTACCACAGAAATTGCGTCGCTATGAATTACTGTGGGTTCTATCACATCTCCTTCTAAATCGAGGAACGTTTTAAAGGAAACACAGGATTTTCTTTTGGGATACGAGTATCTCCTTTCCGATGCACTATTCCTTCTTTACTGCATCCCTCACTCCCTCACATTGACGAATTAACACAGAATATGCGTCGCTATGAATTACTCTGGGTTCTATGACATATCCTTCTAAATCGAGAGACATATCTATGGAAACGACAGGATTTTCTTTTGGGATGCGAGTATCTCCTTTCCGATGCACTAATCCTTCTTTACTACATCACTCGCTCCCTCACATTGACGAATTAACACAGAAATTGTGTTAGTATGACATACTATGGGTTCTAGCAATTCTCCATCTAATTCGAGAAACGTTCCTATGGATCGAAAGGATTTTCTTTTGGGATACGACTATCTACTTTCCAATGCACTTTTCCTTCTTTGCTGCTTCCCTCGCTCCCTCACATTGACGAATAAACACAGAAATCGCGTCGCTATGAAATACTGTGGGTTCTATGACATCTCCTTCTAAATCGAGGAACGTTTCTATGGAAACGACAGGATTTTCTTTTGGGATACGAGTATCTCCTTTTCGATGCACTATTCCTTCTTTACTGCATCCCTCGCTCCCTCACATTGACGAACTAACACAGAAATTGCGTCGCTATGAATTACTGTGGGTTCTATGACTTATCCTTCTAAATCGATGGACGTATCTATATAAACGACAGGTTTTTTTTTGTGATACGAGTATCTCCTTTCCGATGCACTATTCCTTGTTTACTGCATCCCTCTCTCCCTGACATTGACGAATTAACACAGAAATTGTGTCGCTATGAATTACTGTGGGTTCTAATGACATCTCCTTCTAAATCGAGGTACGTTTCTATTCAAACGACAGGATTTTGTTTTGGGATACGAGTATCTCCTTTCCGATGCACTATTCCTCCTTACTACATCACTCGCTCCCTCACTTTGACGAATTAACACAGAAATTGTGTCAGTATGACATACAATTAGTTCTAGCAATTCTCCATCTAAATCGGGAAACGTATCGATGGAAACAAAACTTTCCTTATGGGATACGACTATCTCCTTTCCGATGCACTATTCTTTCTTTACTGCATCCCTCGCTCCCTCACATTGACGAATTAACACAGAAATTGCGTCGCTATGAATTACTGTGGGTTCTATTACATCTCCTTTTAAATCGAGGAACGTTTTAAAGGAAACGACAGGATTTTCTTTTGGGGATACGAGTGTCTCCTTTCCGATGCACTATTCCTTCTTTACTGCATCCCTCACTCCCTCACATTGACAAATTAACACAGAAATTGCGTCGCTATGAATTACACTGGGTTCTATGACATATCCTTCTAAATCGAAAGACATATCTATGGAAACGGCAGTATTTTCTTTTGGGATACGAGTATCTCCTTTCCGATGCACTATCCCTTCTTTACTACTTCTCTCGCTCCCTCACATTGACGAATTAACACAGAAATAGTGTTAGTATGACATACTATGGGTTCTAGCAATTCTCCATCTAAATCGAGAAACGATTCTATGGAACGAAAGGATTTTCTTTTGGGATACAACTATCTCCTTTCCAATGCACTTTTCCTTCATTGCTGCATCGATCGCTGCCTCACATTGACGAATTAACACAGAAATTGCGTGGCTATGAAATACTGTAGGTTCTATGACATCACCTACTAAATCGAGGTACGATTCTATGGAAACGACAGGATTTTCTTTTGGAATAGTATCTCTTTTCCGATGCAGTATTCCTCCTTTACTACATCACTCGCTCCCTCACATTGACGAATTAACACAGAATTGTGTTAGTATGACATACTATGGGTTCTAGAAATTCTCCATCTAAATCGACGTTTCTATGGAAAGGAAAGGATTTTCTTTTGGGAAAGGACTATCTCCTTTCCGATGCACTATTCCTTCTTTACTGCATCCCTCGCTCCCTCACATTGACGAATTAACACAGAAATTGTGTCGCTATGAATTACCGTGGGTTCTATGACATCTCCTTCTAAATCGAGTAACGTTTCTATGGAAACGACAGTATTTTCTTTGGGATACGAGTACATCCTTTCCGATGCACTATTCCTTCTTTACTGCATACCTCGCTCCCTCACATTGAAGAATTAACACAGAAATTGCGTCGCTATGTATTACTGTGGGTTCTATGACATCTCCTTTTAAATCGTGTAACGTTTCTATGGAAACGACAGGATGTACTTTTGGGATACGAAAATCTCCTTTCCGATGCACTATTCCTTCTTTACTACATCACTCGCTCCCTCACATTGACGAATTAACACAAAAATTGTGTTAGTATTACATACTATGGGTTCTAGCAATTCTCCATCTAAATCGAAAAACGTTTCTATGGAAACGACAGGATTTTCTTTTGGGCTACGAGTATCTCCTTTCCGATGCCCTATTCCTTCTTTACTGCATCCCTCGCTCCCTCACATTGACGAATTAACACAGAAATTGCGTCGCTATGAATTACTGTGGGTTCTATCACATCTCCTTCTAAATCGAGGAACGTTTCTAAGGAAACGACAGGTTTTTCTTTTGGGATACGCGTATCTCCTTTCCATTGCACTAATCCTTCTTTACTGCATTCCTCGCTCCCTCACATTGACGAATTAACACAGAAACTGCGTCGCTATGAATTACTGTGTGTTCTATGCCATCTCCTTCTAAATCGAGGAACGTTTCAAAGGAAACGACAGGATTTTCTTTTGGGATACCAGTATCTTCTTTCCGATGCACTATTCCTCATTACTACATCACTCGCTCCCTCACTTTGACGAATTAACACAGAATTGTGTTAGTATGACATACTATGGGTTCTAGAAATTCTCCATCTAAATCGACGTTTCTATGGAAACGAAAGGATTTTCATTTGGGATACGACTATCCCCTTTCCGATTCACTATTCCTTCTTTACTGCATCCCTCGCTCCCTGACATTGACGAACTAACACAGAAATTGCGTCGCTATGAATTACTGTGGGTTCTATGGCAACTCCTTCTAAATCGAGGAACGTTTCTATGGAAACGACAGTATTTTCTTTGGGATACGAGTATCTCCTTTCCGATGCACTATTCATTCTTTACTGCATACCTCGCTCCCTCACATTGAAGAATTAACACAGATATTGCGTCGCTATTAATTACTGTGGGTTCTATGACATCTCCTTTTAAATCGTGTAACGTTTCTATGGAAACGACAGGATTTTCTTTTGGGCTACGAGTATCTCCTTTCCGATGCACTATTCCTCCTTACTACATCACTCGCTCCCTCACATTGACGAATTAACACAGAAATTGTGTTAGTATGGCATACTATGGGTTTTAGCAATTTTCCATCTAAATCGAGAAACGTTTCTATGGAAACGAAAGGATTTTCTTTTGGGATACGACTATCTCCTTTCCGATGCACTATTCCTTCTTTACTGGATTCCTCGCTCCCTCATATTGACGAATTAACACAGAAATTGCATCGCTATGATTTACTGTGGGTTCTATGGCATCTCCTTCTAAATCGAGGAACGTTTGTATGGAAACGACATGATTTTCTTTTGAGATACGAGTATCTCCTTTCCGATGTACTATTCCTTCTTCACTGCATCCATCGCTCCCTCACATTGACGAATTAACACAGTAATTGCGTGGCTATGAAATACTGTAGGTTCTATGACATCACCTACTAAATCGAGGTACGAATCTATGGAAACGACAGGATTTTCTTTTGGAATAGTATCTCTTTTCCGATGCAGTATTCCTCCTTTACTACATTACTCGCTCCCTCACATTGTCGAATTAACATAGAATTGTGTTAGTATGACATACTATGGGTTCTAGAAAATCTCCATCTAAAGCGACGCCTCTATGGAAAGGAAAGGATTTTCTTTTGGGAAAGGACTATCTCCTTTCCGATGCACTATTCCTTCTTTACTGCATCCCTCGCACCCTCACATTGAAGAATTAACACAGAAATTGCGTCGCTATGTATTACTGTGGGTTCTATGACATCTCCTTTTAAATCGTGTAACGTTTCTATGGAAACGACAGGATTTTCTTTTGGGATACGAGTATCTCCTTTCCGATGCACTATTCCTTCTTTACTACATCACTCGCTCCTTCACATTGACGAATTAACACAGAAATTTTGTTAGTATGACGTACTATGGGTTCTAGAAATTCTCCTACTAAATCGAGAAACGCTTCTATGGATCGAAAGGATTTTCATTTGGGATACGACTATCTCCCTTCCAATGCACTATTCCCTCTTTACTGCATCCCTCGCTCCCTGAGATTCACGAATTAACACAGAAATTGCGTCGCTATGAATTACTGTGGGTTCTATGACATCTCCTTCTACATCGAGGAACGTTTCTATGGAAACGACAGTATTTTCTTTGGGATACGAGTATCTCCTTTCCGATGCACTATTCCTTCTTTACTGCAATCCTCGCTCCCTCACCTTGGCTAATTAACACAGAAATTGCGTCGCTATGAAATGCTGTGGGTTCTATGACATCTCCTTCTAAATTGCGGTACGTTCCTATGGAAACGACAGGATTTTCTTTTGGAATACCAGTATCTTCTTTCCGATGCACTATTCCTCCTTAGTACATCACTCGCTCCCTCACTTTGACGAATTAACACAGAAATTGTGTCAGTATGACATACAATGTGTTCCAGCAAATCTCCATCTAAATCGAGAAACGTTTCTATGGAAACGACTGGATTTTCTTTTGGGCTACGAGTATCCCCTTTCCGATGCCCTATTCCTTCTTTACTGCATCCCTCGCTCCCTCACATTGACGAATTAACACAGAAATTGCGTCGCTATGAATTACTGTGTGTTCCATGACATATCCCTCTAAATCGAGGGACGTATCTATGGAAACGACAGGATGTACTTTTGGGATACGAAAATCTCCTTTCCGATGCACTATTCCTTCTTTATTACATCACTCGCTCCCTCACATTGACGAATTAACACAAAAATTGTGTTAGTATTACATACTATGGGTTCTAGCAATTCTCCATCTAAATCGAAAACGTTTCTATGGAAACGAAAGGATTTTCTTTTGGGATACGACTATCTCCTTTCCGATGCACTATTGCTTCTTTACTGCATCCCTCGCTTCCTCACATTGACGAATTAACACAGAAATTGCGTCGCTATGAATTACTGTGGATTCTATCACATCTCCTTCTAAATCGAGGAACGTTTCTAAGGTAACGACAGGATTTTCTTTTGGGATACGCGTATCTCCTTTCCATTGCACTAATCCTTCTTTACTGCATTCCTCGCTCCCTCACATTGACGAATTAACACAGAAACTGCGTCGCTATGAATTACTGTGTGTTCTATGCCATCTCCTTCTAAATCGAGGAACGTTTCAAAGGAAACGACAAGATTTTCTTTTGGGATACCAGTATCTTCTTTCCGATGCACTATTCCTCCTTACTACATCACTCGCTCCCTCACTTTGACGAATTAACACAGAAATTGTGTCAGTATGACATACAATGTGTTCCAGCAAATCTCCATCTAAATCGAGAAACGTTTCTATGGAAACGACAGGATTTTCTTTTGGGCTACGAGTATCTCCTTTCCGATGTCCTTCTTTACTGCATCCCTCGCTCCCTCACATTGACGAATTAACACAGAAATTGCGTCGCTATGAATTACTGTGTGTTCCATGACATATCCCTCTAAATCGAGGGACGTATTTATGGAAACGACAGGATTCTCTTTTGGGATACGAGTATCTCCATTCCGATGCACTATTCCTTCTTTACTACATCACTCGCTCCCTCACATTGACGAATTAACACAGAATTGTGTTAGTATGACATACTATGGGTTCTAGCAATTCTCCATCTAAATCAACTTTTCTATGGAAACGAAAGAATTTTCTTTTGGGAAAAGACTATATCCTTTCCGATGCACTATTCCTTCTTTACTGCATCCCTCGCTCCCTCACATTGACGAATTAACACAGAAATTGCGTCGCTATGAATTACTGTGGGTTCTATCACATCTCCTTCTAAATCGAGGAACGTTTCTAAGGAAACGACAGTATTTTCTTTTGGAATACGAGTATCTCCTTTCCGATGCACTATTCCTTCTTTACTGCAATCCTCGTTCCCTCACGTTGACGAATTAACACAGAAATTGCGTTGCTATAAATTACTGTGGCTTCAATGACATCTCCTTCTAAATCAAGGAACGTTTCTATGGAAACGACAGGATGTACTTTTGGGATACGAAAATCATCTTTCCGATGCTCTATTCCTTCTTTACTACATCACTCGCTCTCTCACATTGACGAATTAACACAGAAATTGCGTCGCTATAAATCACTGTGGCTTCAATGACATCTCCTTCTAAATCAAGGAACGTTTCTATGGAAACGACAGGATGTACTTTTGGGATACGAAAATCTCCTTTCCGATGCACTATTCCTTCTTTACTACATCACTCGCTCCCTCACATTGACGAATTAACACAAAAATTGTGTTAGTATTACATACTATGGGTTCTAGCAATTCTCCATCTAAATCGAAAAACGTTTCTATGGAAACGAAAGGATTTTCTTTTGGGATACGACTATCTCCTTTCCGATGCACTATTGCTTCTTTACTGCATCCCTCGCTTCCTCACATTGACGAATTAACACAGAAATTACGTCGCTATGAATTACTGTGTGTTCTATGCCATCTCCTTCTAAATCGAGGAACGTTTCAAAGGAAACGACAGGATTTTCTTTTGGGACACTAGTATCTTCTTTCCGATGCACTATTCCTCATTACTACATCACTCGCTCCGTCACTTTGACGAATTAACACAGAAATTGTGTCAGTACGACATACTATGGGTTCCAGCAAATCTCCATCTAAATCGAGAAACGTTTCTATGGAAACGAAAGGATTTTCTTTTGGGATACGACTATCCCATTTCCGATTCACTATTCCTTCTTTACTGCATCCCTCGCTCCCTGACATTGACGAACTAACACAGAAATTGCGTCGCTATGAATTACTGTGGGTTCTATGGCAACTCCTTCTAAATCGAGGAACGTTTCTATGGAAACGAAAGGATTTTCTTTTGGGATACGACTATCTCCTTTCCAATGCACTATTCCTTCTTTACTGCAATCCTCGCTCCCTCACATTGACGAATTAACACAGAAATTGCGTCGCTATGAATTACTGTGGGTTCTATGACATCTCCTTCTAAATCGAGGAACGTTTCTATGGAAACGACAGGATTTTCTTTTGGGATACGCCTATCTCCTTTCCGATGCACTATTCCTTCTTTACTGCATCCCTCGCTCCCTCACATTGACGAATTAACACAGAAATTGCGTCGCTATGAATTACTGTGGGTTCTATCACATCTCCTTCTAAATCGAGGAACGTTTCTATGGAAACGAAAGGATTTTCTTTTGGGATACGCCTATCTCCTTTCCGATGCTCTATTCCTTCTTTTCTGCATCCCTCGCTCCCTCACATTGACGAATCAACACAGAAATTATGTCAGTATAACATACTATGGGTTCTAGCAATTCTCCATCTGAATCGAGAAACGTTTCTATGGAAACGAAAGGATTTTCTTTTGGGATACGACTATCTTCTTTCCTTCTTCACTGCATCCCTCGCTCCCACACATTGACGAATTAACACAGAAATTGCTTCGCTGTGAATTACTGTGGGTTCTATGACATCTCCTTCTAAATCGAGGAACGTTTCTATGGAAACGACAGGATTTTCATTTGGGATACGAGTATCTCCTTTCCGATGCACTATTCCTTCTTTACTGCAATCCTCGTTCCCTCACGTTGACGAATTAACACAGAAATTGCGTTGCTATAAATTACTGTGGCTTCAATGACATCTCCTTCTAAATCAAGGAACGTTTCTATGGAAACGACAGGATTTACTTTTGGGATACGAAAATCTTCTTTCCGATGCGCTAATACTTCTTTACTACATCACTCGCTCTCTCACATTGACGAATTAACACAGAAATTGCGTCGCTATGAATTACTGTGGGTTCTATGACATCTCCTTCTAAATCGAGGAACGTTTCTAAATAAACGACAGGATTTTCTTTTGGGATACGAGTATCTCCTTTCCGATGCACTATTCCTTCTTTACTGCATCCCTCTCTCCCTCACATTGACGAATTATCACAGAAATTGCTTCACAATGAATTACTGTGGGTTCTATGACATGTCCTTCTAAATCGAGGAGCTTTTCTATGGAAACGACAGGATTTTCTTTTAGGATACGCGTATCTCCTTTCCATTGCACTATTCCTTCTTTACTGCATTGCTCGCTCCCTCACATTGACGAATTAACACAGAAATTGCGTCGCTATGAATTACTGTGTGTTCTATGACATCTCCTTCTAAATCGAGGAAGGTTTCAATGGAAACGACAGGATTTTCTTTTGGGATACGAGTATCTCCTTTGCGATGCACTATTCCTCCTTTACTACATCACTCGCTCTCTCACATTGACGAAATTAACACAAAAATTGTGTTAGTATGACATACTATGGGTTCTAGCAATTCTCCATCTAAATCGAGAAACGTTTATATGGTAACGAAAGAATTTTCATTTGGGATACGACCATCTCCTTTCCGAGGCACTATTCCTTCTTTACCGCAACCCTCGCGCCCTCACAATGACGAATCATCACAGAAATTGTGTCAGTATGACATACTATGTGTTCTAGCAATTCTCCATCCAAATCGAGAAAGGTTTATATGGAGGTGAAAAGATTTTCTTTTGGGATAGGATTACCTCCTTTCCGATGTACTATTCCTTCTTCACTGCATCCCTCGCTCCCTCACTTTGACGAATTAACACAGAAATTACGTCGCTATGAATTACTGTGGGTTCTATGACATCTCCTTCTAAATCGAGGTACGTTTCTATGGAAACGATAGGATTTTATTTTGGGATACGAGTATCTCCTTTCCGATGCACTATTCCTTCTTTACTACATCACTCGCTCCATCACATTGACGAATTAACACTGAAATTATGTTTGTATGACAAACTATGGGTTCTAGCAATTCTCCATATATATCGAGAAACGTTTCTATGGAAACGAAAAGATTTTTTTTTAGGTACGACTATCTCCTTTGCGATGCACTATTCCTTCTTTACTGCATCCCTCGCTCCCTCACATTGACGAATTAACACAGAAATGGCGTCGCTATGAATTACTGTGGGTTCTATGGCATCTCCTTCTAAATCGAGGAACGCTTCTATGGAAACGATATGATTTTCTTTTGAGAAACCTGTATCTCCTTTCCGATGCATTACTCCTCCATTACTGTAATCCTCGCTCCCTCACATTCACGAATTAACACAGAAATTGCGTGGCTATGAAATGCTGTGGGTTCTATGACATCTGCTTCTAATTCGAGGAACGATTCTATGGGAACGACAGTATTTTCTTTTGGAATAGTATCTCCTTTCCGATGCACTATTCCTTCTTTACTACATCACTCGCTCCCTCACATTGATGAATTAACACAGAAATTGTGTTAGTATTACATACCATGGGTTCTAGCAATTCTCCAACTAAATCGAGAAACGTTTCTATGGAAACGAAAGGATTTTCTTTAGGGATACGACTATCTCCTTTCCGATGCACTATTCCTCTTTTTATATCACTCGCTCTCCCACATTGACGAATTAATACAAAAATTGTGTTAGTATGTCATACTATGGGTTCTAGCTATTCTCCATCTAATTCGAGAAACATTTCTATGTAAACGAAAGGATTTTCTTTTGGGACACGACCATCTCCTTTCCGATGCACTATTCCTTCTTTACTACATCACTCTCTCCCTCACATTGACGAAATTAACACAAAAATTGTGTTAGTATGACATACTAAGTGTTCTAGCAATTCTCCATCTAAATCGAGAAACGTTTATATGGAAACGAAAGGATTTTCATTTGGGATACAACCATCTCCTTTCCGAGGCACTATTCCTTCTTTACCGCAACCCTCGCGCCCTCACATTGACGAATCATCACAGAAATTGTGTCAGTATGACATACTATGTGTTCTAGCAATTCTCCATCTAATTCGAGAAACATTTCTATGTAAACGAATGGATTTTCTTTTGGGACACGACCATCTCCTGTCCGATGCACTATTCCTTCTTTACCACGTCCCTCGCTCCCTCACATTGACGAATTAACACAAAAATTGTGTTAGTACGACATACTATGGGTTCTAGCAATTCTCCATCTAAATCGAGAAACGTTTATATGGAGATGAAAGGACTTTCTTTTGGGATACGACTACCAGCTTTCCGATGCACAATTCCTTCTTTACTGCATCCCTCGCTCCCTCACTTTGACGAATTAACACAGAAATTGCGTCGCTATGAATAACTGTGGGTTCTATGACATTTCCTTCTAAATCGAGGATCGTTTCTATGGAAACGACAGGATTTTCCTTTGGGATACGAGTATCTCCTTTCCGTTGCACTATTCCCTCTTTACTGCATCCATCGCTCCCTCACATTGACGAATTAACAAAGTAATTACGTCGCTATCATTTACTGTGGGTTCTATGACATCGCCTTCTAAATCGAGGAACGTTTCTATGGAAACGATAAGATTTTATTTTGGAATACGACTATCTCCTTTGCGATGCACTATTCCTTCTTTACTGCATCCCTCGCACCCTCACATTGACGAATTAACACAGAAATGGCGACGCTATGAATTACTGTGGGTTCTATTGCATCTCCTTCTAAATCGAGGAACGTTTCTATGGAAACGAGATGTTTTTCTTTTGGGATACCTGTATCTCTTTTCAGATGCATTATTCCTCCTTTACTGTAATCCTCGCTCCCTCACATTCACGAATTAACACAAAAATTGCGTCGCTATCAACTACTGTGGGTTCTATGACATCGCCTTCTAAATCGAGGAACGTTTCTATGGAAACGACAGGATTTTCTTTTGGGATACGAGTATCTCCATTCCGATGCACTATTCCTTCCTTACTACATCACTCGCTCCCTCTCATTGACGAATTAACACATAAATTGTGTCAGTATGACATACTATGGGTTCTAGCAATTCTCCATCTAAATCGAGAAATGTTTCTATGGAAACGAAAGGATTTTCTTTTGGGATACCTGTATCTCTTTTCCGATGCACTATTTACCCTTTACTGCAATACTCGCTCCCTCACATTGACGAATTAACACAGAAATTGCGTCGCTATGAAATGCTGTGGGTTCGATGACATCTCCTTCTAAATCGAGGAACGTTTCTATGGATACGAGTGGATTTCCTTTTGGGATACGACTATCTCCTTTATGATGCACTATTCCTTCTTTACTGCATCCCTTGCTCCCTCACATTGCCGATTTAACAGAGAAATGGCGTCGATATGAATTACTGTGGCTTCTATAACATCTCCTTCTAAATCGAGGAACGTTTATATGGAAACGACAGGAATTTTATTTGGGATTCGAGTATCTCCTTTCCGATGCACTATTAGTTCTTTACTACATCACTCGCTGCCTCACATTGACGAATTAATACAGAAATCGTGTTAGTATGACATACTATGGGTTCTAGCAATTCTTCACCCTAATCGAGATACGTTTCTATGGAAACGACAGGATTTTCTTTTGGGATACGAGTAAATCCGTTCCGATGCACTATTCCTTCTTTTATATCACTCGCTCCCTCACATTGAAGAATTAATACAAAAATTGTGTTAGTATGACATACTATGGGTTCTAGCAATTCTCCATCTAAATCGATAACGTTTCTATGGAAACGAGAGGATTTTCTTTTGGGGTACGACTATCTCTTTTCCGATGCACTATTCCTACTTTACTGCATTCGACGCTCCCTCACATTGTCGAATTAACACAGATATGGCGTCGCTATGAATTACTGTGTTTTCTATGACATCTCCTTCTAAATCGAGGAACGTTTCTATATAAACGACAGGATTTTCTTTTGGGATACGAGAATCTCTTTTCCGATGCACTATTCCTCCTTTACTGCAATCCTCGCTCCGTCACATTGACGAATTAACACAGAAATTGCGTGGCTATGAAATACTGTGGGTTCTATGACATCTGCTTCTAAATCGAGGAACGATTCCATGGGAACGACAGGATTTTCTTTTGGAATAGTATCTCCTTTACGATGCAATATTCCTTCTTTACTACATCACTCGCTCCCTCACATTGACGTATTAAAACATAAATTTTGTCAGTGTGACATACTATGGGTTCTAGCAATTCTCCATCTAAGGCGAGAGACGTTTCTATGGAAACGAAAGGATTTCCTTTTGGGATACGAATATCTACTTTCCGATGCACTATTCCTTCTTTACTGCATCCCTCGCCCCCTCACATTGATGAATTAACACAGAAATTGCGTCGCTATGAATTACTGTGGGTGCTATGACATCTCCTTCAAAATCGAGGAACGTTTCTATGCTAACGACAGGATTTTCTTTTAGGATACGCGTATCTCCTTTCCCTTGCACTATTCCTTCTTTACTGCATTCCTGGCTCCCTCACATTGTTTAATTAACAGAGAAATTGCGTCGCTATGAATTACTGTGGGTTCTATGACATCGCCTTCTAAATCGAAGAACTATTCAATGGAAACGACAGGATTTTCTTTTGAGATACGAGTATCTCCTTTCCGATGCACTATTTCTTCTTTACTACATCACTCGCTCACTCATATTGACGAATTAACACAGAAATTGTGTCAGTATGACATACTATGGGTTCTAGAAATTCTGCATCTAAATCGAGAAACGTTTCTATGGAAACGAAAGTATTTTCTTTTGGGATACGACTATCTTCTTTCCGATGCACTATTCCTTCTTTACTGCATCCCTCACTCCCTCACATTGAAGAATTAACACAGAAATTGCGTCGCTATGAATTAGTGTGGGTTCTATGACATCTCCTTCTAATTCGAGGAACGTTTCAATGGAAACGACAGGACTTTCTTTTGGGATACGAGTATATCCTTTCCGATGCACTATTTCTTCTTTACTACATCACTCGCTCACTCATATTGACGAATTAACACAGAAATTGTGTCAGTATGACATACTATGGGTTCTAGAAATTCTGCATCTAAATCGAGAAACGTTTCTATGGAAACGAAAGGATTTTCTTTTGGGATACGCCTATCTCCTTTCCTATGCTCTATTCCTTCTTTACTGCAATCCTCGCACCCTCACATTGACGTATTAACACAGAAATTGCGTCGCTATGAATTACTGTGGGTGCTATGACATCTCCTTCTAAATCGAGGAACGTTTCTATGCTAACGACAGGATTTTCTTTTAGGATACGCGTATCTCCTTTCCCTTGCACTATTCCTTCTTTACTGCATTCCTGGCTCCCTCACATTGTTTAATTAACAGAGAAATTGCGTCGCTATGAATTACTGTGGGTTCTATGACATCGCCTTCTAAATCGAAGAACTATTCAATGGAAACGACAGGATTTTCTTTTGAGATACGAGTATCTCCTTTCCGATGCACTATTTCTTCTTTACTACATCACTCGCTCACTCATATTGACGAATTAACACAGAAATTGTGTCAGTATGACATACTATGGCTTCTAGCAATTCTGCATCTAAATCGAGGACCGTATCTATGGAAACGAAAGGATTTTCTACTGGGATACGACTATCTCCTTTCCGATGCACCATTCCTTCTTTACTGCATCCCTCGCTCGCTCACATTGACTAATTAACACAGAAATGGCGTCGCTATGAATTACTGTGGGTTCTATGACATCTCCTTCTCTATCGGGGAACGTTTCTATATAAACGACAGGATTTTATTTTGGGATACGAGAATCTCTTTTCCGAAGCACTATTCCTCCTTTACTGCAATCCTCGCTCCGTCACATTGACGAATTAACACAGAAATTGCGTGGCAATGAAATACTGTGGGTTCTATGACATCTGGTTCTATATCGAGGAACTATTGTATGGGAACGACAGGATTTTCTTTTGGAATAGTATCTCCTTTAAGATGCAATATTCCTTCTTTACTACATCACTCGCTCCCTCACAATAACGAATTAACACAGAAATTGTGTTAGTATGACATACTGCGGGTTTTAGCAATTCTCCAACTAAATCGAGAAACGTTTCTATGGAAACGAAAGAATTTTCTTTTGGGATACGACTGTCTCCTTTCCGATGCACTATTCTTTCATTACTGCATTCCTCGCTCTCTCACATTGACGAATTAACACTGATATTGCGTCGCTATGAATTACTGTGTGTTCTATGACATCTCCATCTAAATTGAGGATCTTTTCTATGGAATCGACAGGATTTTCTTTTGGGATACGAATATCTCCTTTCCGATGCTCTATTCCTTCTTTACTGCATCCCTCGCTCCCTCACATTCACGAATTAACACAGATATTGTGCCAGTATGACATACTATGGGTTCTAGCAATTCTCCATTTAAATCGAGAAACGTTTGTATGGAAACGAAAGGATTTTCTTTTGGGAGACGACTATCTCTTTTCTGATGCACTATTCCTTCTTTACTACATCACACGCTCCCTCACATTGACGAATTAACACAGAAGTTGGGTCAGTATGACATAGTATGGGTTCTAGCAATTCTCCATCTAAATCGAGAAACGTTTCTATGGAAACGAAAGGATTTTCTACTGGGATACGACTATCTCCTTTCCGATGCACTATTCCTTCTTTACTGCATCCCTCGTTCCCTCACATTGACTAATTAACGCAGAAATTGCGTCGCTATCAATTACTGTGGGCTCTAAGACATCTCCTACTAAATCGAGGAACGTTTCTATGGAAACGACAGGATTTTCTTTTGGGATACGAGTACCTCCTCTCCGATGCACTAATCCTTCTTTAGTGCATTCCTCGCTCCCTCACATTGACGAATTACACAGAAATTGCGTCGCTATGAAATACTGTGTGTTCTATGGCATCTCCTGCTAAATCGAGGAACGTTTCTATGGAAGTGACAGGACTTTCTTTTGGGATACGAGTATCTCCTTTCCGATGCACTATTCCTTCTTTACTACATCACTCGCTCCCTCACATTGACGAATTAACACAGAAATTGTGTTAGTATGACATACTATGGGTACTAGCAATTCTCCATCTAAATCGAGAAACCTTTCTATGGAAACGAAAGGATTTTCTATTGGGATACGACTATCTCCTTTCCGATGCACCATTCCTTCTTTACTGCAATGGACGCTCCCTCACATTGTCGAATTAACACAGAAATGGCGTCGCTATGAATTACTGTGTGTTCTATGACATCTCCTTCTAAATCGAGGAACGTTTCTATATAAACGACAGGATTTTCTTTTGGGATACGAGAAACTCTTTTCCGATGCACTATTCCTCCTTTACTGCAATCGTCGCTCCGTCACATTGACGAATTAACACAGAAATTGCGTGGCTATGAAATACTGTGGGTTCTATGACATCTGCTACTAAATCGAGGAACGATTCCATGGGAACGACAGGATTTTCTTTTGGAATTGTATCTCCTTTACGATGCAATATTCCTTCTTTACTACATCTCTCACTCCCTCACATTGACGAATTAACACAGAAATTGTGTTGGTATGACATACTAAGGGTTTTAGCAATTCTCCAACTATATCGAGAAACGTTTCTATGGAAACGAAAGGATTTTCTTTTGGGATACGAGTATCTCCTTTCCGATGCACTATTCCTTCTTTACTACGTCACTCGCTCCCTCACATTGACGAATTAACAAAGAAATTGCGTCGCTATGAATTACTGTGGGTTCTATGACATCGCCTTCTAAATGGAGGAACGTTTCTATGGAAACGACAGGATTTTCCTTTGGGATACGAAAAACTCTTTTCCGATGCACTATTCCTCCTTTACTGCAATTCTCGCTCCGTCACATCGACGAATTAACACAGAAATTGCATCGCTATGAATTACTGTGGGCTCTATGACATCTCCTTCTAAATCGAGGAACGTTTCTATGGAAACGACAGGAATTTCTTTTGGGATACGAGTATCTGCTTTACGATGCACTATTAGTTCTTTACTACATCACTCGCTCCCTCACATTGACAAATTAACACAGAAATTGTGTTAGTATGACATACTATGGGTTTTAGCAAATCTTCATCTAAATCGAGATACGTTTCTATGGAAACGACACGATTTTCTTTTGGGATACGAGTATCTCCTTTCCGAAGCACTATTCCTTCTTTACTGCAATCCTCGCTCCCTCACATTGACGAATTAACACAGAAATTGCGTCACTATGAAATGCTGTGGGTTCGATGACATCTCCTTCTAAATCGACGAACGTTTCTATTGATACGAGAGGATTTCTTTTTGAGATACGACTATCTCCTTTAAGACGCACTATTCCTTCTTTACTGCATCCCTTGCACCCTCACATTGACGAATTAACAGAGAAATGGCGTCGCTATGAATTACTGTGGCTTCTATAACATCTCCTTCTAAATAGAGGATCGTTTCTATGGAAACGACAGGATTTTCCTTTGGGATACGAGTATCTCCGTTCCGATGCACTATTCCTTCTTTTATATCACTCGCTCCCTCACATTGAAGAATTAATACAAAAATTGTGTTAGTATGACATACTATGGGTACTAGCAATTCTTCAACTAGATCGATAACGTTTCTATGGAAACGAAAGGATTTTCTTTTGGGGTACGACTATCTGTTTTCCGATGCACTATTCCTTCTTTACTGCATCCCTCGCTCCCTCACATTGACGAATTAACACAGAAATTGTGTCAGTATGACATACTATGGGTTCTAGCAATTGTCCATCTAAATCGAGAAACGTTTCTATGGAGATGAAAGGATTTTCTTTTGGGATCGGACTACCTCCTATCCGATGCGCTATTCCTTTTTTACTGCATCCCACGCTCCCTCACATTGACGAATTAACACAGAAATTACGTCGCTATGAATTACTGTGGGTTCTATGACATCTCCATCTAAATGGAGGAACGTTTCTATGGATACGAGAGGATTTCCTTTTGGGATACGACTATCTCCTTTAAGATGCACTATTCCTTCTTTACAGCATCCCTTGCTCCCTCACATTGACGAATTAACAGAGAAATGATGTCGACATGAATAACTTTGGGTTCTATGACATCTCCATCTAAATGGAGGAACGTTTCTATGGAAACGACAGGATTTTCCTTTGGGATACGAAAAACTCTTTTCGATGCACTATTCCTCCTTTACTGCAATCCTCGCTCCGTCACATTGACGAATTGACACAGAAATTGCGTCGCTATGACATGCTGTGGGTTCGATGACATCTCCGTCTAAATCGAGGAACGTTTCTATGGATACGAGTGGATTTCCTTTTGGGATACGACTATCTCCTCTATGATGCACTATTCCTTCTTTACTGCATCCCTTGCTCCCTCACATTGCCGAATTAACAGAGAAATGGCGTCGTTATGAATTACTGTGGCTTCTATAACATCTCCTTCTAAATCGAGGAACGTTTCTATGGAAACGACAGGAATTTTATTTGGGATTCGAGTATCTCCTTTCCGATGCACTATTAGTTCTTTACTACATCACTCAGTGCCTCACATTGACGAATTAATACAGAAATCGTGTTAGTATGACATACTATGGGTTCTAGCAATTCTTCACCCTAATCGAGATACGTTTCTATGGAAATGACAGGATTTTCTTTTGGGATACGAGTAAATCCGTTCCGATGCACTATTCCTTCTTTTATATCACTCGCTCCCTCACATTGAAGAATTAATACAAAAATTGTTTTAGTATGACATACTATGGGTTCTAGCAATTCTCCATCTAAATCGATAACGTTTCTATGGAAACGAGAGGATTTTCTTTTGGGGTACGACTATCTCTTTTCCGATGCACTATTCCTTCTTTACTGCATCCCTCGCTCCCTCACATTGACGAATTCACTCAGAAATTGTGTCAGTATGACATACTATGGGTTCTAGCAATTGTCCATCTAAATCGAGAAACGTTTCTATGGAAACGAAAGGATTTTCTTTTGGGAGACGACTATCTCTTTTCTGATGCACTATTCCTTCTTTACTACATCACACGCTCCCTCACATTGACGAATTAACACTGAAGTTCGGTCAGTATGACATAGTATGGGTTCTAGCAATTCTCCATCTAAATCGAGAAACGTTTCTATGGAAACGAAAGGATTTTCTATTGGGATACGACTATCTCCTTTCCGATGCACTATTCCTTCTTTACTGCATTCGACGCTCCCTCACATTGTCGAATTAACACAGAAATGGCGTCGCTATGAATCACTGTGTGTTCTATGACATCTCCTTCTAAATCGAGGAACGTTTCTATATAAACGACAGGATTTTCTTTTGGGATACGAGAATCTCTTTTCCGATGCACTATTTCTCCTTTACTGCAATCCTCGCTCCATCACATTGACGAATTAACACAGAGATTGCGTGGCTATGAAATACTGTGGGTTCTATGACATCTGCTTCTAAATCTAGGAACGATTCCATGGGAACGACAGGATTTTCTTTTGGAATAGTATCTCCTTTACGATGCAATATTCCTTCTTTACTACATCACTCGCTCCCTCACATTGACGTATTAAAACATAAATTTTGTCAGTGTTACATACTATGGGTTCTAGCAATTCTCCATCTAAATCGAGGAACGTTTCTATGGAAACGAAAGGATTTTCTACTGGGATACGACTATCTCCTTTCCGATGCACCATTCCTTCTTTACTGCATCCCTCGCTCGCTCACATTGACTAATTAACACAGAAATGGCGTCGCTATGAATTACTGTGGGTTCTATGACATCTCCTTCTCTATCGGGGAACGTTTCTATATAAACGACAGGATTTTATTTTGGGATACGAGAATCTCTTTTCCGAAGCACTATTCCTCCTTTACTGCAATCCTCGGTCCGTCACATTGACGAATTAACACAGAAATTGCGTGGCAATGAAATACTGTGGGTTCTATGACATCTGCTTCTATATCGAGGAACTATTGTATGGGAACGACAGGATTTTCTTTTGGAATAGTATCTCCTTTAAGATGCAATATTCCTTCTTTACTAGATCACTCCCTCCCTCACAATGACGAATTAACACAGAAATTGTGTTAGTATGACATACTGCGGGTTTTAGCAATTCTCCAACTAAATCGAGAAACGTTTCTATGGAAACGAAAGGATTTTCTTTTGGGATACGACTATCTCCTTTCCGATGCACTATTCTTTCATTACTGCATTCCTCGCTCTCTCACATTGACGAATTAACACTGATATTGCGTCGCTATGAATTACTGTGTGTTCTATGACATCTCCATCTAAATCGAGGATCTTTTCTATGGAATCGACAGGATTTTCTTTTGGGATACGAATATCTCCTTTCCGATGCTCTATTCCTTCTTTACTGCATCCCTCGCTCCCTCACATTCACGAATTAACACAGATATTGTGCCAGTATGACATACTATGGGTTCTAGCAATTCTCCATTTAAATCGAGAAACGTTTGTATGGAAACGAAAGGATTTTCTTTTGGGAGACGACTATCTCTTTTCTGATGCACTATTCCTTCTTTACTACATCACACGCTCCCTCACATTGACGAATTAACACAGAAGTTGGGTCAGTATGACATAGTATGGGTTCTAGCAATTCTCCATCTAAATCGAGAAACGTTTCTATGGAAACGAAAGGATTTTCTACTGGGATACGACTATCTCCTTTCCGATGCACTATTCCTTCTTTACTACGTCACTCGCTCCCTCACATTGACGAATTAACACAGAAATTGTGTCAGTATGACATACTATGGGTTCTAGCAATTCTCCATCTAAATCGAGATACGTTTCTATGGAAACGAAAGGATTTTCTTTTGGGATACGAATATCTCCTTTCCGATGCACTATTCCTTCTTTACTGCATCCCTCGCTCCCTCGCCTTGACGAATTAACACAGAAATTGTGTCGCTATGAATTACTGTGGGTTCTACGACATCTCCATCTAAATCGAAGATCGTTTCGGTGGATACGACAGGATTTTCTCTTTTGATACGAGTATCTCCTTTCCGATGCACTATTCCTTCCTTACTACATCACACGCTCCCTCATATTGACGAATAAACACAGAAATTGTGTCAGTATGATATACTATGGGCTCTAGCAATTCTCCATCTAAATCGAGAAACGTTTCAATGGAAACGAAAGGATTTTCTTTTGGGATACCACTAACTCCTTTCCGATGCACTATTACTTCCTTACTGCATCCCTCGCTCCATCACGTTGACGAATTATCACAGAAAATTCGTCGCTATGAAATACTGTGGGTTCTATGAAAGCACCTTCTAAATCGAGAAACGTTTCTATAGAAACGAAAGGATTTCCTTTTGGGATACGAATATCTCCTTTCCGATGCACTATTCCTTCTTTACTGCATCCCTCGCCCCCTCACATTGATGAATTAAAACAGAAATTGCGTCGCTATGAATTACTGTGGGTTCTATGACATCTCCTTCAAAATCGAGGAACGTTTCTATGGAAACAACAGGATTTTCTTTTAGGATACGCGTATCTCCTTTCCCTTGCACTATTCCTTCTTTACTGCATTCCTGGCTCCCTCACATTGTTTAATTAACAGAGAAGTTGCGTCGCTATGAATTACTGTGGGTTCTATGACATCGCCTTCTAAATCGAAGAACTATTCAATGGAAACGACAGGATTTTCTTTTGGGATACGAGTATCTCCTTTCCGATGCACTATTCCTTCTTTACTACATCACTCGCTCCCTCACATTGACGAATTAACACAAAAATTGTGTTAGTATGACATACTATGGGTTCTAGCAATTCTCCATCTAAATCGAGAAACGTTTCTATGGAAACGAAAGTATTTTCTTTTGGGATATGACTATCTTCTTTCCGATGCACTATTCCTTCTTTACTGCATCTCTCACTCCCTCACATTGAAGAATTAACACAGAAATTGCGTCGCTATGAATTAGTGTGGGTTCTATGACATCTCCTTCTAATTCGAGGAACGTTTCAATGGAAACGACAGGACTTTCTTTTGGGATACGAGTATATCCTTTCCGATGCACTATTTCTTCTTTACTACATCACTCGCTCACTCATATTGACGAATTAACACAGAAATTGTGTCAGTATGACATACTATGGGTTCTAGAAATTCTGCATCTAAATCGAGAAACGTTTCTATGGAAACGAAAGGATTTTCTTTTGGGATACGCCTATCTCCTTTCCTATGCTCTATTCCTTATTTACTGCAATCCTCGCACCCTCACATTGACATATTAACACAGAAATTGCGTCGCTATGAAATGCTGTGGGTTCTATGACATCTCCTTCTAAATCGAGGAACGTTTCTATGGAAATGACAGGACTTTCTTTTGGGATACGAGTAAATCCTTTCCGATGCCCTATTCCTTCTTTACTACATCACTCGCTCCCTCACAATGACGAATTAACACAGAAATTGTGTTAGTATGACATACTATGGGTTCTAGCAATTCTCCATCTAAATCGAGGAACGTTTCTATGGAAACGAAAGGATTTTCTACTGGGATACGACTATCTCCTTTCCGATGCACCATTCCTTCTTTACTGCATCCCTCGCTCGCTCACATTGACTAATTAACACCGAAATGGCGTCGCTATGAATTACTGTGGGTTCTATGACATCTCCTTCTATATCGGGGAACGTTTCTATATAAACGACAGGATTTTCATTTGAGATACGCGTATCTCCTTTCCCTTGCACTATTCCTTCTTTACTGCATTCCTGGCTCCCTCACATTGTTTAATTAACAGAGAAGTTGCGTCGCTATGAATTACTGTGGGTTCTATGACATCGCCTTCTAAATCGAAGAACTATTCAATGGAAACGACAGGATTTTCTTTTGGGATACGAGTATCTCCTTTCCGATGCACTATTCCTTCTTTACTACATCACTCGCTCCCTCACATTGACGAATTAACACAAAAATTGTGTTAGTATGACATACTATGTGTTCTAGCAATTCTCCATCTAAATCGAGAAACGTTTCTATGGAAACGAAAGTATTTTCTTTTGGGATACGACTATCTTCTTTCCGATGCACTATTCCTTCTTTACTGCATCCCTCACTCCCTCACATTGAAGAATTAACACAGAAATTGCGTCGCTATGAATTAGTGTGGGTTCTATGACATCTCCTTCTAATTCGAGGAACGTTTCAATGGAAACGACAGGACTTTCTTTTGGGATACGAGTATATCCTTTCCGATGCACTATTTCTTCTTTACTACATCACTCGCTCACTCATATTGACGAATTAACACAGAAATTGTGTCAGTATGACATACTATGGGTTCTAGAAATTCTGCATCTAAATCGAGAAACGTTTCTATGGAAACGAAAGGATTTTCTTTTGGGATACGCCTATCTCCTTTCCTATGCTCTATTCCTTATTTACTGCAATCCTCGCACCCTCACATTGACGTATTAACACAGAAATTGCGTCGTTATGAAATGCTGTGGGTTCTATGACATCTCCTTCTAAATCGAGGAACGTTTCTGTGGACACGACAGGATTTACTTTTGGGATACGACTATCGCCTTTCCGATGCACTATTCTTTCATTACTGCATTCCTCGCTCTCTCACATTGACGAATTAACACTGATATTGCGTCGCTATGAATTACTGTGTGTTCTATGACATCTCCATCTAAATCGAGTATCTTTTCTATGGAATCGACAGGATTTTCTTTTGGGTTACGAATATCTCCTTTCCGATGCTCTATTCCTTCTTTACTGCATCCCTCGCTCCCTCACATTCACGAATTAACACAGATATTGTGCCAGTATGACATACTATGGGTTCTAGCAATTCTCCATTTAAATCGAGAAACGTTTGTATGGAAACGAAAGGATTTTCTTTTGGGAGTCGACTATCTCTTTTCTGATGCACTATTCCTTCTTTACTACATCACACGCTCCCTCACATCGACGAATTAATACAGAAATTGCGTCGCTATGAATTACTGTGTGTTCTATAAATGATGTTTGGTTTGTGGGGCGCTCAACTGCGTGGTTATCAGCGCCCGTACAATTCCCCAATCTTTGCTCAGTCCAATTTCGCCACATTCCTGGATGATGATGAAATGATGAGGACAACACAAACACCCAGTCATCTCGAGGCAGGTGAAAATCCCTGACCCCGCCGGGAATCGAACCCGGGACCCCGTGCTCGGGAAACGAGAACGCTACCGCGAGACCACGAGCGGCGGACTGTGTGTTCTATGACTTCTCCTTCTAAATCGAAAAATTATTAAATTTCTATGGATACGACAGGATTTTCTTTTGGGATACGAGTATCTCCTTTCCGATGCACTATTCCTTCTTTACTACATCACACGCTCCCTCACATTGACGAATTAACACAGAAGTTGGGTCAGTATGACATACTATGGGTTCTAGCAATTTTCCATCTAAATCGAGAAACGTGTCTACGGAAACGAAAGGATTTTCTTTTGGGATACGACTATCTCCTTTCTGATGCACTATTCGTTCTTTACTGCATCCCTCGCTCCCTCACATTGACTAATTAACGCAGAAATTGTGTCGCTATGAATTACTGTGGGCTTTAAGACATCTCCTTCTAAATCGAGTAACGTTTCTATGGAAGTGACAGGACTTTCTTTTGGGATACGAGTATCTCCTTTCCGATGAACTATTCCTTCTTTACTGCATCCCACGCTCCATCACATTGTCGAATTAACACAGAAATGGCGTCGCTATGAATTACTGTGGGTTCTATGACATCTCCTTCTAAATCGAGGAACGTTTCTATATAAACGACAGGATTTTCTTTTGGGATACGAGAATCTCTTTTCCGATGCACTATTCCTCCTTTACTGCAATCCTCGCTCTGTTACATTGACGAATTAACACAGAAATTGCGTGGCATTGAAATACTGTGGGTTCTATGACATCTGCTTCTAAATCGAGGAACGATTCCATGGGAACGACAGGATTTTCTTTTGGAATAGTATCTCCTTTCCGATGCAATATTCCTTCTTTACTACATCACTCGCTCCCTCACATTGGCGAATTAACACAGAAATTGTGTTAGTATGACATACTAAGGGTTTTAGCAATTCTCCAACTATATCGAGAAACGTTTCTATGGAAACGAAAGGATTTTCTTTTGGGATACGACTATCTCCTTTCCGATGCACTATTCCTTCCTTACTGCATCCCTCGCTCCCTCGCATTGACGAATTAACTTTGAAATTGTGTCGCTATGAATTACTGTGGGTTCTATGACATCTCCTGCTAAATCGAAGATCGTTTCTGTGGATACGACAGGATTTTCTTTTTTGATACGAGTATCTCCTTTCCGATGCACTATTCCTTCTTTACTACATCACACGCTCCCTCATATTGACGAATAAACACAGAAATTGTGTCCGTATGACATACTATAGGTTCTAGCAATTCTCCATCTAAATAAAATAAATAAAATAAAAAATATTATTTAAATATTAATTATTCTATCTGTATGATGGTGATTGTGATTGTAATTGTAATTAATATTTGCTTATCTGGAACGTGAACGTTTAATTATTCGGTATCAGACGCTTGACAATGGCTTTCTCGTAAAGGCAATGTTACTCGTAGTTGATTGTGAAATAAAACTGAAATAATCGGACTTCGTAAATAAATCGTTTCCAAAGACTGCTGCGGTAGGTGCGGACTCATAATCTAAATCTCAATATTTCAATAATTTGCCAGCCATGCCAATACGTCGTACAGAGGTGATTGTCTACTAAACATAAAAAGTTACACAGTTAGTTAAATCAGATATATTCAATGAATAAGCCTACAGTTCATAATCCTACTTACTTTTATAAATATAAATTCTTTACACAATCGAGTGCCTAGTCTGGTTGCAACTCGCAGTATTCTTCAATAACATGAAATATGGCGGTGTGCCAGACAATAGAATAAAATACGTGCTTCTCGCACCACTTCTACCAGAGCTCTCCTTTCTTAATCAAACATAAGAGTAACGTAATTGTGCTTTTGTTTTATCAGCGACACAGCGCTGCAGTTTTGTGCCATAGGCTTTATTTATTTGTCACTGATTATTTATTTAATTAATATTTCGCGTTTCCGAGGAAACTCACGCTCGGCATGCAAATGTGCCTTTATATTGCCCCCTGAATTGCGAGGCGAAAGGACACACCGTCAGGCGAGCAATTCACCTAAAGGCACAAGAAAATCTAAGTTATCTACAACTATTTACATGACTTACATTATACACATTATATACAAAATTTGAATGTCGCGGGTGCGCCGTAAAAGTTCTTATGTTGGCAGATAGAGTGCGCGCATGCGCAGAAGCGTCTGTGTGACTCCGGCACTGCCGTTATATCGTACAGTTAGATCACGCGGCACAGTATTGCAGTTCATATTGTTCGTGTGCGCGCGTTTCTCAGTCGTTGCACAAAGAAAATATTCAACCAAGATTACATATGAAGACTACATTCTATGACAGGTAACTTAGTTTTAAATTTACAATATTTGTTATAACACAATACAACTTAGATTGTTGAATGTTCTTAGTTACATAGTATTGTTTTGAAATACTTCAAAGAAAAATGTCCGTATGTTTCAGGTGCGTTGACCTATACACATCGTGTCGTTATTACAGTTCATATTCATCTGCTGCACAATAATTTTTTTTTACAGGTTAGTATCGTCGTGGTAAAGTTTTTTTTTTTTATCACAGTAACATCGTCGTATAGCAACGTGATTAATACATAAGCGTGTCCATTTCCCATTTCCATTATAGTCGTTGTGATGCAGTTCGTTGTGACTAAAGGCATTGCTCATTACAGATCAGACGTGACCCGTCGAGTAATTGGTCCACGTGCAGTTCGTTTTTTTTTACATTCCGTGGAAGCTTGGTTGCAGAACCTCGGACGGCACATAGCTGGCGTCGATCCTTGGACAGTCCAGGTAAGAGTGTCCATCACATTTCGAGAACATTTCATTCCCTGAAGTTCCAACCAAAATTCTTCCACCCGTCGTGTTGTTTTCTGGACAGGCACTTTGTGTCCATTTAATCCAATTAACATTTTGAAGTTAGGTACTGTAGTAATGTCACTAGACGATGCACGAATTATGCACTTCACATTTTCAGTTTTTTTTGCTGAATATAGCTCACCTAAATGTTCGTAGTTATTAATCAAAGAAATCATTCATCGCGTTTACATAGATACGCTGCATAATGAATGGCATTAACCGTTTTTTTTTTTTTACGTAGTT
The DNA here is from genome assembly GCF_023864275.1 of Schistocerca cancellata. Taxonomy (NCBI): domain Eukaryota; kingdom Metazoa; phylum Arthropoda; class Insecta; order Orthoptera; family Acrididae; genus Schistocerca; species Schistocerca cancellata. The sequence continues at coordinate 173,028,402 of NC_064636.1, read as the reverse complement.
TTCTGCGTAGTTGCAGAGTTAGTAATGTTCGTTAATGTCCGTGAACAGAGGTTCACTATGCAATGTCTTTTTGGCACTCGTTTTGTTCAAATTTTTTTACATAGTAACAGTTACATGATACATCAGTTAAAAAAATAAGTAATTATACATACACACGTCACATATTTTCTTAGCATAAACATAATACAGTTGCACATAAACATGTTTGCATCATCATTACATAGCTATAGGTTATTACATTGTGTCACGTGATGTCATCTGAAATTAAGATAGGTTAGACACAACATTCATTACATCAGTAGGCAAGACCAGGCGTTTTCACTACTCAATAAATATTCAAAATAGTAAGAGAGAAAAAATGTTCGATTCCTCGCGTTTTGTGCGTGTGTGTAGAGTGTCTGTGTGGCCTTGTCTACTGATAGATGCTTTTCGTGTTGAGAGATGTGCGTCTAATCTATTTCTCAAAGTAAAAGATCGCTTCACAGATGACGTCTGTCGGTTCGTCAGGTGTCATACCAAGTCAGTGGTACCTACAATAACAAATGTTCCGTGAAAAATTAATATATCATTCACTGCTACGTAATCATAAATTTTATTTTGATATTCCGTCTTCCAGGTGGTGGCGCGCGCTGAAAGAAGAGTTCTTCTGCCTTCAACTGCGACTCTGGAACCGCTGAAATGAAAATTTCTACACTACTTATTATCTATGTTGTATCAACAGAGTTTTTCGAGTTGCTTAGCAATATTTTGATGGGTATGACTTTGACATTATTTAGCATAAAATGCTCTAAGATCTCGGTGTGCGTATTTTTCTAAAATTCTTTGAAGTGTGTCAACGTGTACCTTCCAAGACTGTGTAGCTATCAGTGTATCATCCACATAGTGTGTGACTGTCTCAACTAAATCCTCGCCAAGCACGGTATCCAGGGCTGTAATGAATATAAAGGCACATTTGCATGCCGAGCGTGAGTTTCCTCGGAAACGCGAAATATTAATTAAATAAATAATCAGTGACAAATAAATAAAGCCTATGGCACACGACTGCAGCGCTGTGTCGCTGATAAAACAAAAGCACAATTACGTTACTCTTATGTTTGATTAAGAAATGGGAGAGCTCCTGGTAGAAGTGGTGCGAGAAGCACGTATTTTATTCTATTGTCTGGCACACCGCCATATTTCATGTTATTGAAGAATACTGCGAGTTGCAACCAGACTAGGCACTCGATTCTGTAAAGAATGTATATTTATAAAAGTAAGTAGGATTATGAACTGTAGGCTTATTCATTGAATATATCTGATTTAACTAACTGTGTAACTTTTTTATGTTTAGTAGACAATCACCTCTGTACGACGCATTGGCATGGCTGGCAAATTATTGAAATATTGAGATTTAGATTATGAGTCCGCACCTACCGCAGCAGTCTTTGGAAACGATTTATTTACGAAGTCCGATTATTTCAGTTTTATTTCACGGTCAACTACGAGTAACATTGCCTTTACGAGAAAGCCATTGTCAAGCGTCTGATACCGAATAATTAAACGTCCACGTTCCAGATAAGCAAATATTAATTACAATTACAATCACAATCACCATCATACAGATAGAAAAATTAATATTTAAATAATATTTTTTATTTTATTTATTTTATATTGGCGACTGCGTGTCGGACTTGTTATTTTGTCATTTGTTACATTGTTCTCTTTGTTTCATGTGAAAAATCAACTTTCTGGACCTGGACGTGAATGTATGAGAGATAAAAAAAAATCTGAAGATATTTTCCAATTCTAAAATTTTGCGGGAAGACGCAATGAAACTTCCCGCAAAATAAGGTAAGACGCAGCATCTTTGCATTAGCAGGCTTGACCAGACGTATAATTCAGTGTATTAGCTTTTCAGTAGATTCTGTAGTGTTTCTTTCGTGCATAACAGTTTTCAGTGATAAATTTCATTCTCATTACTCTTCCTTAAACAATAACGTATCCAACAATACCAATACACGAGTGTACAATATGGCCGACTTCTGTACGATACGTAGTAACATGGACAGCAGCCATTACCAATAATCTCAAATTCAGTTTATATTTTTAAATTAACAGACAGCCATTGTTGCTTCGAGCGATTCATGCTCAACTGCATTTTATTTTAAAATCAGTGTCAAATTTTTCTTGAAACATATATCACGTGTGGCATGGTAATAACTAGAAATCAATACGCAAAAAGGAACAGCAAAGACGTACTATTCAGACGCAATCCGACTCGGACGAGAGACAAATGTTAGAAAATGACTTTACGACAGCAACCGGTAGTGACGATTTATCAAACATTGACGCAAGTGTTGACGGAAATTTTGGCAATAGGCCGTCCACTACAAAAATTTCAAAGTCTCAGTCAGAGCCCATGTTGATGCATGACGTCACGTCTAATGACGCGACGGGGGCACAGACCTTGCAAACAGTAAACATTGCCGACATGTTACAAATGCTAATGAAACAAAACGCCGAAAACATGGCAACCTTACAGACACAAAATGACGGAATTAAATCTGACCTCATAGCACTCAAGACAGGTAATGACACTTTATGTAAACGTGTGGAACTTATAGAGGCCACACTGACCAAACAGATGACTGAACTCAGTACTAAATTTTCCCAGCTTAATACGAGACAAGAAAAGACTACAACTGACGTAGCACTTTTACAGACACAAGTAAAAACCCTTAATGTCACGTGTGAAGTTCTTACTGAACAAATTCAAACATATCCTTCAGTACATGACAACCTTGAAAAACGAATTACTGACGTACAGAATAAATTTGACAATGTTGAACAACACCTGACTGACATCTTACAATCTGATGCCACAGCTCATTTTCAAAATATTAATAAAGAATTTCATGATTGGGTAGTGAACAAAGACAAACATTTTGATAGATGCTTACGTGAAAATTTACCAACAATTGTGCACGACTCCGTAGCGCAATACATTACTAATAACAAACAGCTGATCAGTGACGCAGTACAATCCGTCACTGCACCCATGAGACAATTCACCGATCGACCACAGTCTGAATGTAACGAAAATATCAGTCAAAATGCACAGTTCAGGAACCAATATACATTCGAGTATGACACACACATACCGCACACGACAAACACACAAGAACAAAACACACCACGACTACAACACATACCACGATGTGCAAACACAAACACAAGCTATTATCATGGTAAACCACAGCAACATTATCGTAATTACTCGCCAGCTGAACATATCAGTAATTACAGTGGAATAAATCCATATCACAATGCGAAGGAAGAAGAAAGCTTAATGAAACACAGGCAATTTCAGATTTTTATCCCAGAAAAACGAACCATTCATCCGGTGATTTTTCTTAAGTCTTTTAGTAACGCATTTCCACGCACTTGGAGTGACCGGAAAAAGATTTCATATATTGTCGGTTACATCCAAGGCGATGCAGCTGTCTGGGCATGCAGTTAAGCTGACGTATGTACCACGTACAGTGAGTTTGAGCGTGCTTTTCTGAACAAATTCTGGTCGCAATCCGTCCAGGAGCGACTCAGAAGACAAATTTTAGAACCTGAAACTTTTAACAGTAAAAATGGCAACTTACGCAGATATTTAGAAAAATACTTGAACATGGGAAACTTTTTAGACGAACCAGTCGCAACGCGTGATATACTCCGTGCGTTGAAGGCCAAATTGCCTTCCAACATTAAAGAAAAACTCCTACATATCCCGGATGATGATTCAGATTATTTTTTAACAGCCTTAGATTCGGTTGACATGTTACTTGAAGATCAGCGCTTCGCGCGGCAAAACAGCAGCCACAATGTTTACACTAGTGGTATGCAAAACATGCAGGCTTGCCAACTCAATTCTGGCGCGCCCACAGTTGGATACACGGTACAGCAAAAACAGCAAACTCACATGCCGTTTCAATACGAAAATCAAAATCAACACGCGTATTCCAATACAAACAATAGTTACAACAGTAATAACACTTCATGCGGCAATCCATACAAAAGGCACCGCGGTAATAACTACAACGGTAACAACGGATACAAAGGCAACAACAAAAAAAAAACAGAAATAGAAATAATAATAACTACGAGCCAAGACAGCATCAAGGTTGGACTCGTAACAATCAGTACTTCCATTCAAACTCTGCTTTACCACAGCATCCACCAGGACAAAATTGGAGCATACCTTACGACCGACAGGTAAGTTATAATGCGCAACAGCAACAACAACCGCAAAAGTTTGGAGATCATAATAGTCAATATCCGAATGTGAATATAAGAGAAATGACACCTGATGCACAACCTCAATCTGTGTCAGTACCTAGTACAAATGCTAATCCAACAAACTAGAAACAGTCACTTCTATGCCCAGGTCATGGCTGAAGAATTCTTGCGGGGCGACTGCAATGTCAATCAGTTATTTGACACCACACTTGAACAACAGAATAATGATATGCCGAATAATTCTAAACAAAAATTACCTGTTTTATTTATAAGATACAACCACAATGAGAATATATCAGATGAACTTTTACAAGACAGTACATAATGTCGTTCAAACACAAATGAAATTATTTTAGCATCTACTACTGGTGTAGTAGGTGGAATTCCAACTACTATTATCCTAGATACAGGTGAAGCTGTGAGCGTTTTGTCTTTTAATTTCTATAAAAAGATGTGTGAATTGGAACCTGTGCCTGAGTTTCCTGCCCAAAACTGTAAAATAACTACTGCACTAGGTAATAAGTCATGTAGGGTTATGAAGCAAGTTTTTGTAAACATTAAAATAGGTAATGGAACCGTACAATGGCCATTCCTGGTTGTACAAAACCTTGTGACAAATTGCATATTAGGAATAGATATTATGAGCGAGAAGGACTCTATTATAGACTTCTCCAAAGGTAAATGTATTTTAAATGATAAAGGCAGTGTAATTATTATTGATTTGGACAGGAGAATCTAAAGCATGACAAACACTGTACAGGGTACAAGGTTCAGTTAGTACTTGACAATGACATTCAAGATATGCAAACACACTCATCTGACACAGAGCTAATGGACTTGAAAACATTGCTTGATCATAAGATAAGTGAAGCTACAGCTCTCAGTGTACATGAACGTATAAAACTACAGGAAGTGTTATACAAATATTTACAAGTTTTTACCAAACGATTAGGTGTTATCAACACGTATGTGTACAAAATTGAAGTTAAGCCTCACAAGATCTTCTACCACAAGACATATAACGTACCGTTATCTCAACGACCTGCTGTGTGGCAAGAATTAAAACAAATGTTAGACTGGAAAGTCATTGAACCATCCACCTCACCTTATTGTAGTCCTCTACTTGTTGTCAAAAAAAAAATTAAATGGAAGCATTAGGTTAGTGTTAGACGCACGAGCAATTAATGAAATAATTTTACCAGTTCACACAAAACCCGAAAATTTAGAAGAGCAATTACAGAAATTTCTAGATGCAAAATATTTTTCCACAATAGATCTCGCTAATTCGTTTTGGCAGGTGGGTATCACTCCTGATTCACGGAAATATACTGCATTTATACTCGGGGTGCAAACCTATCAGTTTTGTGTTCTACCTTTCGGACTGAATGTCAGCTCTGGGGTATTCATTACAGCCCTGGATACCGTGCTTGGCGATGATTTAGTTGAGACTGTCACACACTATGTAGATGATATACTGATAGCTACACAGTCTTGGAAGGAACACGTTGACACACTTCAAAGAATTTTAGAAAAATTTGCACAAGCTGGAGTCACAGCCAATCTTAGAAAATCAAAGTTTGGTTGCAGTGAGATAAAGTATTTAGGACATATCATAAATTCGCAGGGCATACGTCCGGATCCCAGTAAATTAGATGCTATCAGAAACTTTCCTAGCCCTCGAACTAAAAAGCAGTTAAAATCATTCCTTGGGCTATGTTCATTTTTCAGACGTTTTTTGCCACAACCACTTTTGAACAGTAAACATCTGCTAAATCTACTCAGAAATAATCAAGTTTGGATCTGGTCGGAACAGTGCCAGAATGACTTTAATACAATTAAACATGCTTTAGTGGGTGCAAACTTATTGAGCCATCCAGATTTCAATTTAGACTTTTGTATGACTTGTGACGCTTCACGAACTGGCTTGGGATGTTGCTTATTTCAAGTTGTAAAGAATAAAGAAAAGGAACAGATAAGAATTATTGGGTTTGCAAGTCGTACTCTAACTGAATGTGAGCGTACATACTCCACTACTGAGTTAGAAACACTTTCCATAGTATGGGCATTCAAGAAATTCAATTATTATTTATTTGGAAAACATACAGTAATTTACACCGATCACCAGGCCCTGACATTTTCGTTAACTTGTAAACTTGTACATCCTAGACTATCACGATGGGCAGTTACACTTCAGAACTACTCTTTTGAAATTAAGTACATAAAAGGTAAGGACAACACCATTGCAGACGCTTTGTCTAGACTTCCACAAGGTATGAATGATACCAACAGTGACTTAGAAAATATAAATGACTACAGGATTCTCTTAATGCAAGACAAGCAGTATCACCAATATTATATTGATATGTGCAGAAACATGGCTAAAGTACAAAAATCTGACCATCACTGGTATAAGATAATAACATTACTGGTAGAAAAACACAATCATCCTTCGACTAAGTATTACAAGTTACACAATGATGTGTTATTTTACCGCCGACATCCAAATGCTACTAACTGGTGTGTATGCATTCCCAAAGAGTCTGAACGTAATCTAATTTGGCACACACACTTAGTTTGGGGTCATTATGGGACGAAAAAGTGTTTGGCAAAGCTCAGCACATACTGTTATTTTAGCAATATGAGAAGAAAAATTTACAGGGAACTGAAAACATGTGTCATATTTCAAAAATCAAAACCTCAGAATTTATCCACAAAAACAGATTTACATTCTATTTTACCTAGTAAACCCCTGGAAATTCTGTGTACTGACATCAGTGGACCGCATCCAGCAAGCTCTGGAGGCGTCAAATATATCTTAGCTTTTTACGATATATTTTCTAAACATGTCAAACTTTATGCTTTAAAATCCGCCACTGCAAGTGCTATAATACGAAGATTCTCAAGTGATTACCTGACGCACGTGGGAAAACCTAAAGCAATTCTGTCAGATAATGCAGCATACTACTCTGGGTACAAATGGAGAAATTTCTTGAAGGACAATAACATTAAAAGTATATTTATTTCGAGGTTTAGTCCACAATGTAACGCGACTGAGAGACTTTTCCGAGAATTAAATCGATTCATGAGGACCTATATTTCATCAAAACATACTAATTGGGTGTCCTACCTAAGTCTTTTCGAAGACGTACACAATAACTTAAATATTTATGATACAAATTACACACCTAACGAGATCATGTTCAATTGCAAACAGAACGATCAGTGGATAGAACCATTACCTAAGTTGTCAGACAAGGAAATCACACCTGAACAAAAAATAAAAGAAGTATTGACTACGCTGACACATCACGCACAGATACGAAACAAACATCACAGAAACATAATAAAAAGAAAACAAAAATTCGAGGTAGGAATGCTTGTACTACTTCGTACTCATCATAAATCTGTAGCACTCAAACGATGCAACGCTAAGTGGCGTCTGCTATATGAAGGACCTTATATAATTGTTAACATACCGCATCCTGGTGCGTATCTGTTACAACATCGTAGAACTAAAAAAATTATTGGGCTATACGCACACCGAGATCTTAGAGCATTTCATGCTGAATAATGTCAAAGTCATACCCATCAAAATATTGCTAAGCAACTCGAAAAACTCTGTTGTTACAACACAGATAATAAGTGGTGTAGAAATTTTCATTTCAGCGTTCCAGAGTCGCAGTTGAAGGCAGAAGAACTCTTCTTTCAGCGCGCGCCACCACCTGGAAGACGGAATATCAAAATAAAATTTAAGATTACGTAGCAGTGAATGATATATTAATTTTTCACGGAACATTTGTTATTGTAGGTACCACTGACTTGGTATGACACCTGACGAACCGACAGACGTCATCTGTGAAGCGATCTTTTACTTTGAGAAATAGATTAGACGCACATCTCTCAACACGAAAAGCATCTATCAGTAGTCAAGGCCACACAGACACTCTACACACACGCACAAAACGCGAGGAATCGAACATTTTTTCTCTCTTACTATTTTGAATATTTATTGAGTAGTGAAAACGCCTGGTCTTGCCTACTGATGTAATGAATGTTGTGTCTAACCTATCTTAATTTCAGATGACATCACGTGACACAATGTAATAACCTATAGCTATGTAATGATGATGCAAACATGTTTATGTGCAACTGTATTATGTTTATGCTAAGAAAATATGTGACGTGTGTATCTATAATTACTTATTTTTTTAACTGATGTATCATGAAACTGTTACTATGTAAAAATTTGAACAAAACGAGTGCCGAAAAGACATTGCATAGTTAACCTCTGTTCACGGACATTAACGAACATTACTAACTCTGCAACTATGCAGAAACCTATGTGAAAGAAATGGTTAATGCCATTCATTATGCAGCGTATCTATGTAAACGCGATGAATAATTTCTTTGATTAATAACTACGAACATTTAGGTGAGCTATATTCAGCAAAAAAAACTGAAAATGTGAAGGGCATAATTCGTGCATCGTCTAGTGACATTACTACAGTACCTAACTTCAAGATGTTAACTGGATTAAATGGACACAAAGTGCCTGTCCAGAAAACAACACGACGGGTGGAAGAATTTTGGTTGGAACTTCAGGGAATGAAATGTTCTCGAAATGTTATGGACACTCTTACCTGGACTGTCCAAGGATCGACGCCAGCTATGTGCCGTCCGAGGTTCTGCAACCAAGCTTCCACGGAATGTAAAAAAAAAACGAACTGCACGTGGACCAATTACTCGACGGGTCACGTCTGATCTGTAATGAGCAATGCCTTTAGTCACAACGAACTGCATCACAACGACTATAATGGAAATGGGAAATGGACACGCTTATGTATTAATCACGTTGTTATACAACGATGTTACTGTGATCAAAAAAACTTAACCACGACGATACTAAGCTGTAAAAAAAAAATTATTGTGCAGCAGATGAATATGAACTGTAATAACGACACGATGTGTATAGGTCAACGCACCTGAAACATACGGACATTTTTCTTTGAAGTATTTCAAAACAATACTATGTAACTAAGAACATTCAACAATCTAAGTTGTATTGTGTTATAACAAATATTGTAAATTTAAAACTAAGTTACCTGTCATAGAATGTAGTCTTCATATGTAATCTTGGTTGAATATTTTCTTTGTGCAACGACTGAGAAACGCGCGCACACGAACAATATGAACTGCAATACTGTGCCGCGTGATCTAACTGTACGATATAACGGCAGTGCCGGAGTCACACAGACGCTTCTGCGCATGCGCACACTCTATCTGCCAACATAAGAACTTTTACGGCGCACCCGCATCATTCAAATTTTGTATATAATGTGTATAATGTAGGTCATGTAAATAGTTGTAGATAACTTAGATTTTCTTGTGTCTTTAGATGAATTGCTCGCCTGCAGGTGTGTCCTTTCGCCTCGCAATTCAGGGGGCAATATAAAGGCACATTTGCATGCCGAGCGTGAGTTTCCTCGGAAACGCGAAATATTAATTAAATAAATAATCAGTGACAAATAAATAAAGCCTATGGCACATGACTGCAGCGCTGTGTCGCTGATAAAACAAAAGCACAATTACGTTACTCTTATGTTTGATTAAGAAAGGAGAGCTCTGGTAGAAGTGGTGCGAGAAGCACGTATTTTATTCTATTGTCTGGCACACCGCCATATTTCATGTTATAGAAGAATACTGCGAGTTGCAACCAGACTAGGCACTCGATTCTGTAAAGAATTTATATTTATAAAAGTAAGTAGGATTATGAACTGTAGGCTTATTCATTGAATATATCTGATTTAACTAACTGTGTAACTTTTTTATGTTTAGTAGACAATCACCTCTGTACGACGTATTGGCATGGCTGGCAAATTATTGAAATATTCTGATTTAGATTATGAGTCCGCACCTACCGCAGCAGTCTTTGGAAACGATTTATTTACGAAGTCCGATTATTTCTGTTTTATTTCACGGTCAACTACGAGTAACATTGCCTTTACGAGAAAGCCATTGTCAAGCGTCTGATACCGAATAATTAAACGTCCACGTTCCAGATCAGCAAATATTAATTACAATTACAATCACAATCACCATCATACAGATAGAAAAATTAATATTTAAATAATATTTTTTATTTTATTTATTTTATACTCGCTCTCTCACATTGACTAATTAACGCAGAAATTGCGTCGCTATGATATACTGTGGGTTCTATGACATCTCCTTCTAAATCGAGGAACGTTTCTATTTAAACGAAAGGATTTTCTATTGGGATACGAGAATCTCTTTTCCGATGCACTATTCCTCCTTTACTGCAATCCTCGCTCCGTCAAATTGACGAATTAACACAGAAATTGCGTGGCTATGAAATACTGTGGGTTCTATGACATCTGCTTCTAAATCGAGGAACGATCCCATGGGAACGACAGGATTATCTTTTGGAATAGTATCTCCTTTCCGATGCAATATTCCTTCTTTACTGCATCCCTCGCTCCCTCGCATTGTCGAATTAACACTGAAATTGTGTCGCTATGAATTACTGTGGGTTCTATGACATCTCCTGCTAAATCGAAGATCGTTTCTGTGGATACGACAGGATTTTCTTTTTTGATACGAGTATCTCCTTTCCGATGCACTATTCCTTCTTTACTACATCACACGCTCCCTCATATTGACGAATTAACACAGAAATTGTGTCCGTATGACATACTATGGGTTCTAGCAATTCTCCATCTAAATCGAGAAACGCGTCAATGGAAACGTAAGGATTTTCTTTTGGGATTCGAGTATCTCCTTTCTGATGCACTATTCCTCCTTTACTGCAATCCTCACTCCCTCACATTGACGAATTATCACAGATATTGCGTGGCTATGAAATACTGTGGGTTCTATGACATCTCCTTCTAAATCGAGGAACGATTCTATGGAAACGACAGGATCTTCTCTAGGCATACAAGTATCTCCTTTCCGATGTACTATTCCTTCTTTACTACATCATTCGCTCCCTCACATTGACGTATTAACACAGAAATTTTGTCAGTGTGACATACTATGGGTTCTAGCAATTCTCCATCTAAATCGAGAAACGTTTCTATAGAAACGAAAGGATTTTCTTTTGGGATACGAATATCTCCTTTCCGATGCACTATTCCTTCTTTACTGCATCCCTCGCCCCCTCACATTGATGAATTAACACAGAAATTGCGTCGCTATGAATTACTGTGTGTTCTATGACATTTCCTTCACAATCGAGGAACGTTTTTATGGAAACGACAGGATTTTCTTTTAGGATACGCGTATCTCCTTTCCCTTGCACTATTCCTTCTTTACTGCATTCCTGGCTACCTCACACTGACGAATTAACAGAGAAATTGCGTCGCTATGAATTACTGAGGGCTTTAAGACATCTCCTACTAAATCGAAGAACGTTTCAATGGATACGCCAGGATTTTCTTTTGGGATACGGGTATCTCCTTTCCGATGCACTATTCCTTCCTTACTACATCACTTGCTCCATCACATTGACGAACTAACACAAAAATTGTGTTAGTATGACATACTATGGGTTCTAGTAATTCTCCATCTAAATCGAGACACGTTTCTATGGAAACGAAAGTATTTTCTTTTGGGATACGACTATCTTTTTTCCGATGCACTATTCCTTCTTTACTGCATCTCTCGCTCCCTCACATTGACGAATCAACACAGAAATTGCGTCGCTATGAAATACTTTGGGTTCTATGACATCTCCTTCTAAATCGAGGAACGTTTCTATGGAAACGACAGGATTTTCTTTTGGGATACGAGTATCTCCTTTCCGTTGGACTGTTCCTTCTTAACTGCATCCATCGCTCCCTCACATTGACGAATTAACACAGAAATTACGTCGCTATGAAATACTTTGGGTTCTATGACATCTCCTTCTAAATCGAGGAACGTTTCAATGGAAACGACAGGATTTTCTTTTGGGATACGAGTATCTCCTTTCCGTTGCACTGTTCCTTCTTAACTGCATCCATCGCTCCCTCACATTGACGTATTAACACAGAAATTACGTCGCTATGAATTACTGTGGGTTCTATGACATCTCCTTCTAAATCGTGGAACGTTTCTACGGAAACGACAGGATTTTCTTTTGTGATACGAGAATCTCTTTTCCGATGCACTATTCCTCCTTTACTACAATCCTCGATCCCTCACATTGACGAATTACAACAGATATTGCGTGCTTATGAAATACTGTGGGTTCTATGACATCTGATTCTAAATCGAGGAACGATTCTATGGGAGCGACAGGATTTTCCTCGATTTAGAAGGAGATGTCATAGAACCCAAAGTATTTCATAGCGACGCAATTTCTGTGTTGATTCGTCAGTTTGAGGGAGCGAGAGATGCAGTAAAGAAGGAATAGTGCATCGGAAAGGAGGTTGTCCTATCCCAAAAGAAAATCCTTTCATCTCCATAGAAACGTGTCTTGTTTAAGATGGAGAATTGCTAGAACACATAGTATGTCATACTGACACAATTCTTTGTTAATTCGTCAATGTGAGGGAGCGAGGGATGCAGTAAGAAAGGAATAGTGCTTCGGAAAGGAGATAGTCGTATCCCAAAAGAAAATCCTTTCGTTTCCATACAAACGTACCCCCATTTAGATGGAGAATTGCTAGAACCCATTGTATGTCATACTAACACAATTTCTGTGATAATTCGTCAATGTGAGGGAGCGAGTGATGTGGTACAGAAGGAATAGTGCATCGGAAAGGAGATTCTCGTAACCCAAAAGAAAATCCTGTCGTTTCCATAGAAACGTTACTCGATTTAGAAGGAGATGTCATAGAACCCACAGAAATTCATAGCAACGCAATTTCTGTGTTAATACGTCAATGTGCGGGAGCGAGGGATGCAGTAAAGAAGGAATAGTGCATCGGAAACGAGATAGACGTATCCCAAAAGAAAATCCTTTTGATTCCATAGAAACGTTCCTCGGTTTATATGGAGAATTGCTAGAACCCATAATATGTCATACTGACACAATTTCTGTGTTAATTCGTCAATGTGAGGAAGCGAGTGATGTAGTAAAGAAGGAATAGTGCATCGGAAGGGTGATACTCGTATCCCAAAAGAAAGTCCTGTCGTTTCCATAGAAACGTTCCTCGATTTAGAAGGAGATGTCATGGAACCCACAGATTTTCATAGCGACGCAATTTCTGTGTAATTCGTCAATGAGAGGGAGCGAGGAATGCAGTAAGGAAGGATTAGTGCATCGGAAAGGAGATACTCGTATCCCAAAAGAAAATCCTGTCGTTTCCATAGAAACGTTCCTCGATTTAGAATTAGATGTCTTAGAGCCCACAGTCATTCATAGCGACGAAATTTCTGTGTTAATTAGTCAATGTAAGGGAACGAGGGATGCAGTAAAGAAGGAATAGTGCATCAGAAAGGAGATAGTCGTATCCCAAAAGAAAATCCTTTCGTTTCCATAGAACTTTTCTCGACATAGTTGGAAAATTGCTAGAACCCATAGTATGTCATACTAACACAATTTCTGTGTTAATTCGTCAATGTGAGGCAGCGAGTGATGTAGTAAATAAGGAATAGTGCATCGGAAAGGAGATACTATTCCAAAAGAAAATCCTGTCGCTCCCTCACATTGACGAATTAACAATGAATTGTGTCAGTATGACATACTATGTGTTCTAGCAATTCTCCATCTAAAACGAGACACGTTTCTATGGAGATGAAAGGATTTTCTTTTGGGATAGGACAACCTCCTTTCCGATGCACTATTCCTTCTTTACTGCATCTCTCGCTCCCTCACATTGACGAATCAACACAGAAATTGCGTCCTAAGAATACTTTGGGTTCTATGACATCTCCTTCTAAATCGAGGAACGTTTCTATGGAAACGACAGGATTTTCTTTTGGGATACGAGTATCTCCTTTCCGTTGCACTGTTCCTTCTTAACTGCATCCATCGCTCCCTCACATTGACGAATTAACACAGAAATTACGTCGCTATGAAATACTTTGGGTTCTATGACATCTCCTTCTAAATCGAGGAACGTTTCTATGGAAACGACAGGATTTTCTTTTGGGATACGAGTATCTCCTTTCAGTTGCACTGTTCCTTCTTAACTGCATCCATCGCTCCCTCACATTGACGAATTAACACAGAAATTACGTCGCTATGAATTACTGTGGGTTCTATGGCATCTCGTTCTAAATCGAGGAACGTTTCTACGGAAACGACAGGATTTTCTTTTGTGATACGAGAATCTCTTTTCCGATGCACTATTCCTCCTTTACTGCAATCCTCGCTCCCTCACATTGACGAATTACAACAGAAATTGCGTGGTTATGAAACACTGTGGGTTCTATGACATCTGCTTCTAAATCGAGGAACGATTCTATGGGAGCGACAGGATTTTCTTTTGGAGTAGTATCTCCATTCCGAAGCACTATTCCTTCCTTACTACATCACTCGCTTTCACACATTGACGAATTAACACAGAAATTGTGTCAGTATGACATATTATGGGTTCTAGCAATTCTCTATCTAAATCGAGAAACGTTTCTATGGAAACGAAAGGATTTTCTTTTGGGATACGATCATCTCCTTTCCGATGCACTATTCCTTCTTTACTACATCACTCGCTCCCTCACATTGACGAATTAACACAGAAATTGTGTTAGTATGTCATACTATGGGTTCTAGAATCTATCCATCTAATTCGAGAAACGTTACTATGGAAACGAAAGGATTTTCTTTTGGGATACGACTATCTCTTTTCCGATGCACAGTTCCTTCTTTACTGCAATCCTCGTTCCATTACATTGACTAATTAACACAGAAATTTCGTCGCTATGAATGACTGTGGGCTCTAAGACATCTAATTCTAAATCGAGGAACGTTTCTATGGAGACGACAGGATTTTCTTTTGGGATACGAGTATCTCCTTTCCGATGCACTATTCCTTCTTTACTGCATCCCTCGCTCCCTCAGATTGACGAATTAACGCAGAAATTGCGTCGCTTTGAATTACCGTGTGTTCTATGACATCTCCTTCTAAATCGAGGAACGTTTCTATGGAAACGGCAGGATTTTCTTTTGGGATACGAGTATCTCCTTTCCGATGCACTATTCCTTCTTTACTGCAATATTCTCTCCCTCACATTGACGAATTACACAGAAATTGCGTCGCTATGGAATACTGTGGGTTCTATGACATCTCCTTCTAAATCGAGGAACGTTTCTACGGAAACGTCAGGATTTTCTTTTGAGATACGAGTATCCCCTTTCCGATGCACTATTCCTTCTTTACTGCATCCCTCGCTCGCTCACATTGACGAATTAACATAGAAATTGTGTAAGTATGACATACTATGGTTCCAGCAATTCTCCATGTAAATCGAGATAAGTTTCTATGGAAACGAAACGATTTTCTTTTGGATTACGACTATCTCCTTTCCGTTGCACCATTCCTTCTTTACTGCATTCCTGTCTCCCTCACATTGACGAATTAACACAGAAATTGCGTCGCTATGAATTACTGTGGGTTATATGACATCTCCTTCTAAATCGAGGAACGTTTCGATGAAAACGACAGGATTTTCTTTTGGGATACGAGTATCTCCTTTCCGATGCACTATTCCCTCTTCACTACATCACTCCCTCCCTCACATTGACGAATTAACATAGAAATTGTGTCAGTATGTCATACTATGGGTTCTAGCAAGTCTCAATCAAAATCGAGAAACGTTTCTATGGTAACGAAAGGATTTTCTTTTGGGATACGAGTATCTCCTTTCCGTTCCACTATTCCTTCTTTACTGCATCCCTCGCTCCCTCACATTGACGGATTAACACAGATATTGCGTCGCTATGAATTACTGTGGGTTCTATGACATCTCCTTCTAAAATCGAGGAACGTTTCTATGGATTCTTTTGGGATACGACTATCTCCTTTCTGATGCACTATTCCTTCTTTACTAAATCCCTCGTTCCCTCACATTGAAGAATTAACACAGAAATTGCGTCGCTATGAATTACTGTGTGTTCTATGACATCTCCTTCTAAATCGAGAAACGTTTCTATGGAAACGACAGGTATCTCTTTTTGGATACGAGTATCTCCTTTCGGATGCACTATACCGTCTTTACTGCATCCCTCGCTCCCTCACATTGACGAATTAACACAAAAATTGTGTCAGTATGACATACTATGGGTTCTAGCAATTCTCCATCTAAATCGAGAAACGATTCTATGGAAACAAAAGGAAATTCATTTGGGATACGACTATATCCTTTCCGATGAACTTTTCCTTCTTTACTGCATCCCTCGCTTCCTCACAATGACGAATTAACACAGAAATTGTGTCAGTATGACATACTATGGGTTCTAGCAATCCTCCATGTAAATCGAGAAACGTTTCTATGGAAACGAAAGGATTTTCTTTTGGGATACGTCTATCTCTTTTCCGATGCACTATTCCTTCTTTACTGCATCCCTCGCTCCCCCACATTGACGTATTAACACATATATTCTTCGAGATGAATTACTGTGGGTTCTATGACATCTCCTTCAGAATCGAGGAACGTATCTATGGAAACGACAGGATTTTCTTTCGAGATAGGAGTATCTCATTTCCGATGCACTATTCCTTCTTCACTGCATCCCTCGCTCCCTCACATTGTCAAATTAACACAGAAATTGCGTCGCTATGAATTACTGTGGGTTCTATGACATCTCCTTCTAAATCGAGGGACGTTTCAATGGAAACGACAGGATTTTCTTTTGGGATACGCGTATCTCCTTTCCGTTGCACCATTCCTTCTTTACTGCATTCCTGGCTCCCTCACATTGACGAATTAACACAGAAATTGCGTCGCTATGAATTAGTGTGTGTTCTATGACATCTCCTTCTAAATCGAGGAACGTTTCGATGAAAACGACAGGTTTTTCTTTTAGGATATGAGTATCTCCTTTCCGATGCACAATTCCTTCTTTACTACGTCACTCGCTCCCTCACATTGACGAATTAACACAAAAATTGTGTTAGTATGACATACTACGGGTTCTAGCAATTCTCCATCTAAATCGAGAAACGTTTCTATGGAAACGAAAGGATTTTCTTTTGGGATACGACTATCTCCTTTCCGTTCCACTATTCCTTCTTTACTGCATCCCTCGCTCCCTCACATTGACGAATTAACACAGAAATTGCGTCGCTATGAATTACTATGAGTTCTATGACATCTCCTTCTAAATCGAGGAACGTTTCTACGGAAACGACAGGATTTTCTTTTCGGATACGGGTATCTCCTTTCTGATGCACTATTCCTTCTTTACTACATTACTCGCTCCCTCACATTGACGAATTAACACAGAAATGGCGTCGCTATGAATTACTGTGCCTTCTATGACATCTCCTTCTAAATCGAGGAACGTTTGTATGGAAACGACAGGATTTTCTTTTGGGCTACGAGAATCTCTTTTCCGATGCACTATTCCTCCTTTACTGCAATCCTCGCTCCCTCACATTGACGAATTATTACAAAAATTGCGTGGCTATGAAATACTGTGGGTTCTATGACATCTCCTTCTAAATCGTGTAACGTTTCTATGGAAACGACAGGATTTTCTTTTGGGATACGACTATCTCCTTTCCGATGCACTATTCATTCTTTACTGCGTCCCTCGCTCCCTCACATTGACGAATTAACACAGAAATGGCGTCGCTATGAATTACTGTGCGTTCTATGACATCTCCTTCTGAATCGAGGAACGTTTCTATGGAAACGACAGGATTTTCTTTTGGGATACGAGTATCTTCTTTCCGATGCACTATTCCTTATTTACTACAATCCTCTCTCCCTCACATTGACGAATTACACAGAAATTGCGTCGCTATGAAATACTGTGGATTCTATGACATCTCCTTCTAAATCGAGGCACGTTTCTACGGAAACGACAGGATTTTCTTTTGACATACGAGTATCTCCTTTCCGATGCACTATTCCTTCTTTACTGCATCCCTCGCTCCCTCACATTGACGAATTAACACAGAAATTGCGTCGCTATGAATTACTGTGGGTTCTATGACATCTTCTTCTAAATCGTGGAACGTTTCTATGGAAACGAAAGGATTATCTTGTGGGATACGTCTACCTCCTTTCCGGTGCACTATTCCTTCTTTACTGCATCACTCGCCCCCTCACATTGACGAATTAACACAGAAATTGCGTCGCTATGAATTACTGTGGGATCTATGACATCTCCTTCTAAATCGAGGAACGTTTCTATGGAAATGACAGGATTTTCTTTTGGGATACGAGTATCTCCATTCCGATGCACTAATGCATCTTTCCTGCATTACTCGTACCCTCACATTGACGAATTAACACAGAAATTGCGCCGCTATGAATTACTGTGGGTTCTATGACATCTCCTTCTAAATCGACGAACGTTTCTATGGAAACCAAGGATTTTTTTTTTTTTTTTTTTTGGGAAACGGGTATCTCCTTTCCGATGCAATATTCCTTATTTACTACATCACTCGCCCCCTCACATTGACGAATTAACACAGTTATTGCGTCGCTATGAAATATTATTGGTTCTATAACTTCTTCTTCTAAATCGAGTAACGTTTCTACGGATACGACAGGAGTTTCTTTTGGGATACGACTATCACATTTCCGTTGCACTATTCATTCTGTAATGCATCCCTCGCCCCCTCACATTGACGAATTAACAACGAAATTGTGTCGCAATAAAATACTATGGGTTCTATGACATCTCCTTCTAAATCGAGTAACGTTTCTATGGATACATCAGGATTTCCTTTTGGGATACGACTGTCTCCTTTCCGATGCACTATTCTTTCTTTACCACATCTCTCGCTGCCTCACATTGACGAATTAACACAGAAATTGTGTCAATATGACATACTATAGGTTCCAGCAATTCTCCATCTAAATCGAGTAACGTTTCTATGGAAACAACAGGATTTTCTTTTGGGATACGAGTATCTGCTTTCCGATGTACTATTCCTTCTTAACTACATCACTCGCTCCCTCCGATTGACGAATTAACAACGAAATTGTGTCGCTATGAAATACTATGAGTTCTATTGACTCTCCTTGTAAATCGAGTAACATTTCTAAGGAAACGACAGGATTTTCTTTTAGGATACGACTATCTCCTTTGCGATGCGCTACACCTTCTCTACTGCATTCATCGCTCCCTCAGATTGACGAATTAACAACGAAATTGTGTCGCAATGAAATACTATGGGTACTATGACATCTCCTTCTAAATCGAGTAACGTTTCTATGGATACATCAGGATTTCCTTTTGGGATACAACTATCTCCTTTCCGATGCTCAATTCCTTCTTTACTGCATCCCTCGCTCCTTCACATTGACGAATTAACACAGTTATTGCGTCGCTATGAATTACTGTGGGTTCTGTGACATCTTCTAAATCGAGGAACGTATCTATGGAAACGACAGGACTTTCTTTCGGGATACGAGTATCTCTTTTCCGATGCACTATTCCTTCTTTACTACATCACTCGCTCCCTCACATTGACAAATTAACACAGAAATTGTGTCAGTATGACATATTATAGGTTCTTGCAATTCTCCATCTAAATCGATAAACGTTTCTATGGAAACGAAAGGATTTTCTTTTGGGCAACGACTATCTCCTTTCCGATGCACTATTCCTTCTTTACTGCATCCCTCGCTCCCCCACATTGGGGAATTAACACAGAAATTGTGTCAGTATGACATACTATGGGTTCTAGCAATTCTCCATCTAAATCGTGGAGCGTTTCTATGGAAACGAAAGGATTTTTTTTTGGGATACGACTATCTCCTTTCCGATGCACTGTTCCTTCTTTACTGCATCCCTCGCTTTGTCACACTGACGAATTAACACAGAAATTGCGTCTCTATGAATTACTGTGGGTTCTGTGACATCTCCTTCTAAATCGAGGAACGTTTCTATGGAAACGACAGGATTTTCTTTAGGAATACGAGTATCTCCTTTCCGATGCACTACTCCTTCTTTACTGCATACCTCACTCCCTCACATTGGCGAATTAACACAGAAATTGCGTTGCTATTAATTGCTGTCTGTTCTATGACATCTCCTTCTAAATCGAGTAATGTTTCTATGGAAACGACAGAATATTCTTTTGGGATACGAGTATCTCTTTTCCGATGCACTATTCCTTCTTTACTACATCACTCGGTCCCTCACATTGACGAATTAACACAGAAATTGTGTTAGTATTACATACTATGGGTTCTAGCAATTGTCCATCTAAATCGAGAAACGTTTCTGTGGTAACGAAAGGATTTTCTTTTGGGATACGACTATCTCCTTTCCGATGCACTATTACTTCTTTACTGCATCCCTCGCTCCCTCACATTGTCGAATTAACACAGATATTGCGTCGCTATGAAATACTGTGTGTTCTGTGACATCTCCTTCTTAATCGAGGAACGTTTCCATGGAAACGACAGGATTTTCTTTTGGCATACGAGTATCACTTTTCCGATGCTCTATTCCTTCTTTACTGCATCCCTCGCTCCCTCACATTGAAGAATTAACTCAGAAATTGCGTTGCTATGAATTACTGTGGGTTCTATGACATCTCCTTCTAAATCGAGTAACGTTTCTATGGAAACGACAGGATTTTCTTTTGGGATACGGGTATCTGCTTTACGATACACTATTCCTTATTTACTACATTCCTCGCTCCTTCCGATTGACGAATTAACAACGAAATTGTGTCACTATGAAATACTATGAGTTCTATTGACTTCTCCATGTAAATCGGGTAACATTTCTAAGGAAACGACAGGATTTTCTTTTTGGATACGACTATCTCCTTTGCGATGCGCTACACCTTCTTTACTGCATTCATCGCTCCCTCAGATTGACGAATTAACACAGAAATTGCGTCGCTATGAAATACTATGGGTTCTATGACTTCTCCTGCTAAATCGAGTAACATTTCTATGGAAACGACAGAACTTTCTTTTGGGATACAACTATATCCTTTCCGATGCACTATTCCTTCTTTACTGCATCCCTGCTCCCTCACATTGACGAATTAACACAGAAATTGCATAGCTTTGAAATATTGTGTGTTCTATGACTACTCCTTCGAAATTGAGGAACGTTTATATTGAAACGAATGGATTTTCTTTTGGGATACGACTATCTCCTTTCCGATGCACTATTCCTTATTTACTGCATCCCTCGCTCCCTCACATTGACGAATTAACACAGAAATTGCGTCGCTATGAAATACTGTGGGTTCTATTACTTCTCCATCTAAATCGAGTAACGTTTCTATGGAAACAATAGGATTTTCTTTCTGGATAGATCTATCTCCTTTCCGATGCACTATTCCTTCTTCACTGCATTCCTCGCTCCCTCACATTGACGAATTAACACAGAAATTGCGTCGCTATGAAATACTGTGGGTTCTATTACTTCTCCATCTAAATCGAGTAACGTTTCTATGGAAACAAAAGGATTTTCTTTCTGGATAGATCTATCTCCTTTCCGATGCACTATTCCTTCTTCACTGCATTCCTCGCTCCCTCACATTGACGAATTAACACAGAAATTGCGTAGCTTTGAAATACTGTGGGTTCTATTACTTCTCCATCTAAATCGAGTAACGTTTCTATGGAAACAAAAGGATTTTCTTTCTGGATAGATCTATCTCCTTTCCGATGCACTATTCCTTCTTCACTGCATTCCTCGCTCCCTCACATTGACGAATTAACACAGAAATTGCGTAGCTTTGAAATACTGTGGGTTCTATTACTTCTCCATCTAAATCGAGTAACGTTTCTATGGAAACAAAATGATTTTCTTTCTGGATAGATCTATCTCCTTTCCGATGCTCTATTCCTTCTTCACTGCATTCCTCGCTCCCTCACATTGACGAATTAACACAGAAATTGCGTCGCTATGAAATACTATGGGTTCTATGACTTCTCCTGCTAAATCGAGTAACGTTTCTATGCAAACGACAGGATTTTATATTGGGATACGACTATCTCCTCTCCGATGCACTATTCCTTCTTTACTGCATCCCTCGCTCCCTCACATTGATGCATTAACACAGAAATTGCGTCGCTATGAAGTACTATGGGATCTATGACTTCTCCTTCTAAATCGAGGAATGTTCCTATGGAATCGAAATGATTTTCTTTTGGGATACGAGTATCACTTTTCCGATGCACTATTCCTTCTTTACTGCATCCCTCGCTCCCTCACATTGAAGAATTAACTCAGAAATTGCGTTGCTATGAATTACTGTGGGTTCTATGACATCTCCTTTCCGATTAACTATTCCTTATTTACTGCATCCTTCGCTCCCTCACATTGACGAATTAACACAGAAATTGCGTCGCTATGAAATACTATGGGTTCTATGACTTCTCCTTCTAAATCGAGTAACGTTTCTATGCAATCGACAGGATTTTCTTTTGGGATACGACTATCTCCTTTCCGATGCACTTTTCCTTCTTAACTGCAAACCTCGCTCGATCTCTTTGACGAATTAACACAAAAATTGCGTCGCTATGAAATGGTGTGGGTTCTACGTCTACTCCTTCTAAATCGAGTAACGTTTCTATGGAAACGACAGGATTTTCTTTTGGGATACGACTAACTCCTTTCCGATGCACCATTCCTTCTTTACTGCATCCCTCGCTCCCTCACATTGATGATTTAACACAGAAATTGCGTCGCTATGAAATACTATGGGATCTATGACTTCTCCTCCTAAATCGAGAATCGTTCCTATGGAATCGAAATGCTTTTCTTTTGGGATACGACAATCTCCTTTCCGATGCACTATTCCTTATTTACTGCATCCCTCGCTCCCTCACATTGACGAATTAACACAGAAATTGCGTCGCTATGAAATACTGTGGGTTCTATTACTTCTCCATCTAAATCGAGTAACGTTTCTATGGAAACAATAGGATTTTCTTTCTGGATAGATCTATCTCCTTTCCGATGCACTTTTCCTTCTTCACTGCATTCCTCGCTCCCTCACATTGACGAATTAACACAGAAATTGCGTCGCTATGAAATACTGTGGGTTCTATTACTTCTCCATCTAAATCGAGTAACGTTTCTATGGAAACAAAAGGATTTTCTTTCTGGATAGATCTATCTCCTTTCCGATGCGCTACACCTTCTTCACTGCATTCCTCGCTCCCTCACATTGACGAATTAACACAGAAATTGCGTCGCTATGAAATACTATGGGTTCTATGACTTCTCCTGCTAAATCGAGTAACGTTTCTATGCAAACGACAGGATTTTATATTGGGATACGACTATCTCCTCTCCGATGCACTATTCCTTCTTTACTGCATCCCTCGCTCCCTCACATTGATGCATTAACACAGAAATTGCGTCGCTATGAAGTACTATGGGATCTATGATTTCTCCTTCTAAATCGAGGAATGTTCCTATGGAATCGAAATGATTTTCTTTTGGGATACGACTATCTCCTTTCCGATTAACTATTCCTTATTTACTGCATCCTTCGCTCCCTCACATTGACGAATTAACACAGAAATTGCGTCGCTTTGAAATACTATGGGTTCTATGACTTGCCCTTCTAAATCGAGTAACGTTTCTAACGAAACAAAAGGATTTTCTTTCGGGATACGAGTATCTCCTTTTCGATGCTCTTTTCCTTCTTTACTGGAACCCTCGCTCGATCTCTTTGACGAATTAACACAAAAAATGCGTCGCTATGAAATAGTGTGGGTTCTACGTCTACTCCTTCTAAATCGAGTAACATTTCTATGGAAACGACAGAACTTTCTTTTGGGATACGACTATATCCTTTCCGATGCACTATTCCTTCTTTACTGCATCCCTGCTCCCTCACATTGACGAATTAACACAGAAATTGCATAGCTTTGAAATATTGTGGGTTCTATGACTTCTCCTTCGAAATTGAGGAACGTTTATATGGAAACGACTGGATTTTCTTTTGGGATACGACTATCTCCTTTCCGATGCACTATTCCTTCTTTACTGCATCCCTCGCTCCCTCACATTGACGAATTAACACAGAAATTGCGCCGCTATGACATACTATGGGTACTATGACATCTCCTTCTAAATCGAGTAACGTTTCTATGGATACATCAGTATTTCCTTTTGGGATACGACTATCTCCTTTCCGATGCTCAATTCCTTCTTTACTACATCACTCGCTCCCTCACATTGACGAATTAACACAGAAATTGCGCCGCTATGAATTACTGTATGTTCTATGACATCTCCTTCTAAATCGAGGATCGTTTCTATGGATACGACAGGATTTTCTTTTGGGATACGAGTATCTCCTTTCCGATGCACTATTCCTCCTTTACTGCAATCCTCGCTCCCTCACACTGACGAATTAACACAGATATTGCGTGGCTATGAAATACTGTACGTTCTATGACATCTCCATCTAAGTCGATGAACGTTTCTATGGAAACGATAGCAGTTTCTTTTGGGACACGAGTATCTCCTTTCCTTTGCAGTATTCCTTCTTTACTGCATCCATCGCTCCCTCACATTGACGAATTAACACAGAAATTGCGTCGCTATGAATTACTGTGGGTTCTATGACATCTCCTTCTAAATCGAGGAACGTTTCCATAGAAACCACAGGATTTTCTTTGGGAAACGGGTATCTCCTTTCCGATACACTATTCCTTCTTTACTACATCACTCGCTCCCTCACATTGACGAATTAACACAATGAAATTGTGTCAGTATGACATACTATGGGTTCTAGCAATTCTCCATCTATATCGAGAAACGTTTCTATGTAAACGAAAGGATTTTCTTTTGGGATACGACTATCTCCTTTCCGATGCACTATTCCTCCTTGACTATATAACTCGCTCCCTCACATTGGCGAATTAACACAGACAATGTGGCAATATGACATACTATGGGTTCTAGCAATTCTCCATCTGAATCGAGAAACGTTTCTATGGAGATGAAAGGATTTTCTTTTGGGATATGACTACCTCCTTTCCGATGCACTATTCCTTCTTTAATGCATCGCTCGCTCCCTTACATTGCCGAATTAACACAGTTATTGCGTCGCTATGAAATACTATTGGTTCTATAACTTCTCCTTCTAAATCAAGTAACGTTTCTACGGATACGACAGGAGTTTCTTTTGGGATACGACTATCTCATTTCCGATGCACTATTCATTCTTTACTGCATCCCTCGCTCCCTCACATTGTCGAATTAACACAGAAATTGCGTCGCTATGAATTACTGTGGGTTCTATGACATCACCTTCTAAATCGAGGAAGGTTTCTATGGAAACGAGAGGAATTACTTTTGGGATACGAGTATCTCCTTTCCGATGCACTATTCCTCCTTTACTGCAATCCTCGCTCCCTCACATTGACGAATTAACACAGAAAATGCGTGGCTATGAAATACTGTTGGTTCTATGACATCTCCTTCTAAGTCGAAGAACGTTTCTATGGAAACGATAGGATTTTCTTTTGGGATACAAGTATCTCCTTTCCGTTGCACTATTCCTTCTTTACTGCATCCATCGCTCCCTCACATTGACGAATAAACGCAGGAATTACGTCGCTATGAATTACTGTGTGTTCTATGACATCTCCTTCTAAATCGAGGAACGTTTCTACGGAAACGACAGGATTTTCTTTTGGGATACGAGTATCTCCTTTCCGATGCACTATTCCTCTTTTACTACATAACTTGCTCCCTCACATTGGCGAATTAACACAGAAAATGTGTCAGTATGACATACTATGGGTTCTAGCAATTCTCCGTCTGAATCGAGAAACGTTTGTATGGAGATGAAAGGATTTTCTTTTGGGATAGGACTACCTCCTTTCCGATGCACTATTCCTTCTTTACTGCGTCCCTCGCTCCCTCACATTGACGAATCAACACAGAAATTGCGTCGCTATGAAATACTGTGGGTTCTATGACATCTCCCTCTAAATCGAAGAACGTTTCATTGGAAAAGAAAGGATTTTCTTTTGGGATACGAGTACCTCCTTTCCGTTGCACTATTCCTTCTTTACTGCATAACTCGCTCCCTCACACTGACGAATTAACACAGAAATTGTGTCATTATGACATACTATGGGTTCTAGCAATTCTCCATCATAATCGAGAAACGTTTCTATGGAAATGGAAGGATTTTCTTTTGGGATACAAATATCTCCTTTCCGATGCACTATTCCTTCTTTACTGCATCCCTCGCTCCCTCACATTGACGAATTAACGCAGAAATTACATCGCTATGAATTACTGTGGGTTCTGTGACATCTCCTTCAAAATCGAGGAACGTTTCTATGGAAACGACAGGATTTTCTTTTGGGATACGAGTATCACCTTTCCGATGCAGTATTCCTTCTTTACTTCATCCGTCGCTCCCTCAGATTGACGAATTAACACAGAAATTGTGTTGCCATGAATTACTGTGGGTTCGATGACGTCTCCTTCTAAATCGAGTAACGTTTCTATGGAAACGACAGTACTTTCTTTTGGGATACGAGTATCTCCTTTCCGATGCTGTATTCCTTTTTAACTACATCACTCGCTCCCTCACATTGACGAATTAACACAGAAATTGTGTCAGTATGACATACTATGTGTTCCTGAAATTCTCCATCTAAATCGAGAAACGTTTCTATGGAAACGAAAGGATTTTCTTTTGGGATACGACTATCTTCTTTCCGATGCACTATTCCATCTTTACTGCATCCGTCGCTCCCTCACATCGGAGAATTAACACAGAAATTGCGTCGCTATGTATTACTTTGTTTTCTATGACATCGTCTTCTAAATCGTGGAACGTTTCTATGGAAACGAAAGGATTTTCTTTTGGGATACGACTATCTCCTTTCCGATACACTATTCCTTCTTTACTGCATCCCTCGCTCCCTCACAACGACGAATTAACACAGAAATTGCTTCGCTATGTATTACTGTGGGTTCAATGACACCTCCTTCTAAATCGAGGAACGTTTCTATGGAAACGAAATGATTTTCTTTTGGGAAACGGGTTTCTCCTTTCCCATGCACTATTCCTTATTTACTACATCACTCGCTCCCTCACATTGACAAATTAACACAAAAAATGTGTCAGTATGAGATATTATGGGTTCTAGCAATTCTCCATCTAAATCGAGAAACGTTTTGTATGGATACAAAAGGATTTTCTTTTGGGATACGACTATCTCCTTTCCAATGAACTATTAATTCTTTACTGCAAACCTCGCTCCATCACATAGACGAATTAACACAGAAATTGCGTCGCTATGAATTACTGTGTGTTCTGTGACATCTCCTACTAAATCGAGGAACGTTTCTATGGATATGACAGGATTTTCTTTTGGGATACGTCTACCTCCTTTCCGATGACTATTCCTTCTTTACTGCATCCCTCGCTCCCTCACATTGACGAATTAACACAGAATTTGCGTCGCTATGAATTCTGTGGGTTCACTGACTTCTCCTTCTAAATCGAGGAACGTTTCTATGGAAACGAGAGGATTTTCTTTTGGGATACGACTATCCCCATTCCGATGCACTATTGCTTTTTTACTACATCCCTCGCTCCCTCACATTGACGAATTAACACAGAAATTGTGTCAGTATGACAGACTATGAGTTCTAGCAATTCTCCATCTAAATCGAGAAACGTTTCTATGGAACGACAGGATTTTCTTTTGGGATACGAGTATCTCCTTTCCGATGCACTATTCCTTCTTTACTACATCACTCACTCCCTCACATTAACGAGTTAACACAGAAATTGTGTCTGTATGACATACTATTTATTCTAGCAATTCTCCATCTAAATCGAGAAACGTTTCTATGGAAACGAAAGGATTTTCTTTTGGGATACGACTATCGCCTTTCCGATGCACTATTCCTTCTTTACTGCATCCCTCGCTCCCTCACATTGACGAATTAACACAGAAATTACGTCGCTATGAATTAGTGTGGGTTCTATGACATCTCCTTCTAAATCGAGGAACGTTTCTACGGAAACGACAGGATATTCTTTTCGGATACGAGTATCCCCTTTCCGATGCACTATTCCTCCTTTACTTCATAACTCGCTCCCTCACATTGGCGAATTAACACAGAAATTGTGCCAGTATGACATACTATGGGCTCTAGCTATTCTACATCTAAATCGAGAAACGTTTCTATGAAGATGAAAAAAATTTTCTTTTAGGATAGGACTACCTCCTTTCCGGTGCACTATTCCTTCTTTACTGCATCCCTCGCTCCCGACATTGACGAATCGACACAGAAATTGCGTCGCTATGAATTACTGCGGGTTCTATGACGTCTCCTCCTAAATCGAAGAACGTTTCAATGGAAACGACAGGATTTTCTTTTGGGATACGAGTATCTCCTTTCCGTTGCACTATTCCTTCTTTAGTCCATCCATCGCTGCCTCACATTCACGAATTAACACAGAAATTACGTCGCTATGAATTACTGTGGGCTCTACGACATCTCCTTCTATGGCGAGGAACGTTTCTACGGAAACGACAGGATTTTCTTTTGGGATACGAGTATCTCCTTTCCGTTGCACTATTCCTTCTTTAGTGCATCCATCGCTGCCTCACATTCACGAATTAACACAGAAATTGCGTGGCTGTGAAAAACTGTGGGTTCCATGACATCTGCTTCTAAATCGAGGAACGATTCTATGGGAGCGACAGGATTTTCTTTTGGAATAGTATCCCCTTTCCAATGCACTATTCCTTTTTTACTACATCACTCGCTGCCTCACATTGACGAATTAACACAGAAATTGTGTTAGTATGAAATACTTTTGGGATACGACTATCTCCTTTCCGATGCACTATTCCTTCTTTACTGAATCCCTCGCTCCCTCACATTGACGAATTAACACTGAAATTGCGTCGTTATGAATTACTGTGGGTTCTATGACATCTCCTTCTAAATCGAGGAACGTTTCTATGGAAACGACAGGTTTTCTTTTGGGATACGAATATCTCCTTACCGATGCTCTATTCCTTCTTTACTGCATCCCTGGCACCCTCACACTCACGAATTAACACAGATATTGTGTCAGAATGACATACTATGGGTTCTAGTAATTCTCCATCTAAATCGAGAAACGTTTCTATGGAAACGAAAAGATTTTCTTTTGGGATACGACTATCTCCTTTCCGATGCACTATTCCTTCTTTACTGCATCCCTCGCTCCCTCACATTGACGAATTAACACAAAAATTGCGTCGCTATGAATTACTGTGGGTTCTATGACATCTCCTTGTAAATCGGGGAGCGTTTCTATGGAAACGACAGTATTTTCTTTTATGATACGAGTGTCTCCTTTCCGATGCACTATTCCTTCTTTACTGCAATCCTCGCTCCCTCACATTGACGAATTAACACAGAAATTGCGTCGCTATGAATTACTGTGGGTTCTATGACATCTCCTTCCAAATCGAGGAACGTTTGTATGGAAACGAAAGGAATTTCTTTTGGGATACGAGTATCTCCTTCCCGATGCACCATTCCTTCTTTACTACATCACTCGCTCCCTCACATTGACGAATTAACACAGAAATTGTGTCAGTATGACGCACTATGGGTTCTAGCAATTCTCCATCTAAATCGAGATACGTTTCTATGGAAACGAAAGGATTTTCTTTTGGGATACGAGTATCTCCTTTCCGATGCACTATTCCTTCTTTACTACATCACACGCTCCCTCACATTGACGTTTTAACGCAGATATTGTGTCAGTATGACATACTATGGGTTCTAGCTATTCTCCATCTAAATCGAGAAACGTGTCTATGGAAACGAAAGGTTTTTCTCTTGGGATACGACTATCTCCTTTCCGATGCACTATTCCTTCTTTACTGCATCCCTCGCTCCCTCACATTGACGAATTAACACAGAAATTGCGTCGCTATGAATTGCTGTGGGTTCTATGACATCTCCTTGTAAATCGGGGAGCGTTTCTATGGAAACGACAGTATTTTCTTTTATGATACGAGTGTCTCCTTTCCGATGCACTCTTCCTTCTTTACTGCAATCCTCGCTCCCTCACATTGACGAATTAACACAGAAATTTCGTCGCTATGAATTACTGTGTGTTCTATGACATCTCCTTCTAAATCGAGGAACGTTTGTATGGAAACGAAAGGAATTTCTTTTGGGATACGAGTATCTCCTTCCCGATGCACCATTCCTTTTTTACTACATCACTCGCTCCCTCACATTGACGAATTAACACAGAAATTGTGTCAGTATGACGCACTATGGGTTCTAGCAATTCTCCATCTAAATCGAGAAACGTTTCTATGGAAACGAAAGGATTTTCTTTTGGGATACGACTATCTCCTTTCCGACGCACTATTCCTTCTTTACTGCATCCCTCGCTCCCTCACATTGACGAATTAACACAGAAATTCCGTCGTTATGAATCACTGTGGGTACTATCACATCAGCCTCTAAATCGAGGAACGTTTCTATGGATACGACAGGATTTTGTTTTGGGATACGTCTATCTCCTTTCCGATGCAATATTCCTTCTTTACTGCATCCTTCGCTACCTCATATTGACGAATTAACACGGAAATTGCGTCGCTATGAAATACTGTGGGTTCTATGACATCTCCTTCTCATTCGAGGAACGTTTCTATGGAAACGACAGGATTTTCTTTTGGGATACGAGTATCTCCTTTCCGATGCACTATTCCTTCTTTACTACATCACACGCTCCCTCACATTGACGTTTTAACGCAGATATTGTGTCAGTATGACATACTATGGGTTCTAGCTATTCTCCATCTAAATCGAGAAACATGTCTATGGAAACGAAAGGATTTTCTTTTGGGATACGACTATCTCCTTTCTGGTGCACTATTCCTTGTTTACTGAATCCCTCGCTCCCTCACATTGACTAATTAACACAGAAATTGCGTTGCTATGAATTACTGTGGGCTCTAAGACATCTCCGTCTAAATCGAGGAACGTTTCTATGGAAACGACTGAATTTTCTTTCGGGTTACGAGTATATCCTCTCCGATGCACTAATCCTTCTTTACTGCATTCCTCGCTCCCTCACATTGATGAATTACACAGAAATTGCGTCGCTAAGAATTACTGTGGGTTCTATGACATCTCCTTCTAAATCGTGAAACGTTTCTATGGAAACGACAGGAATTTCTTTTGGGATACGAGTATCTCCTTTCCGATGCACTATTCCTTCTTTACTACATCACTCGCTCCCTCACATTGACGAATTAACACAGAAATTGTGTTAGTATGACATACTGGTGTTCTAGCAATTCTCCATCTAAATCGAGAAACGTTTCTATGGAAACGAAAGGATTTTCTTTTATGATACGACTATCTCCTTTCCAGTGCACTATTACTTCATTACTGCATCCCTCGCTCCCTCACATTGACGAATTAACACAGAAATGGCGTGGCTATGAAATACTGTGGGTTCTATGTCATTTCCTTCTAAATCGAGGGACGATTCTATGGAAACGACAGGATTTTCTTTTGGGATACGAGTATCTCCTTTCCGATGCGCTATTCCTCCTTTACTGCAATCCTCGCTCCCTCACATTGACGAATTAACACAGAAATTGTGTCTGTATGACATAATATGTGTTCTAGCAATTCTCCATTTAAATCGAGAAACGTTTCTATGCAAACGAAAGGATTTTCTTTTGGGATACGACTATCTCCTTTCCGATGCACTATTCCTTCTTTACTCCATCCCTCGCTCCCTCACATTGACGAATTAACACAGAAATTGCATCGCTATGAATTAGTGTGGGTTCTGTGACATCTCCTTCCAAATCGAGGAACGTTTCTATGGAAACAACAGGATTTTCTTTTGGGATACGACTATCTCCTTTTCGATGCACTTCTCCTTCTTTACTGCATCCTTCGCTCCCTCACATTGACGAATTCACACAGAAATTGCGTCGCTACGAAATACTGTGAGTTCTATGACATCTCCTTCTCAATCGCGGAATGTTTGTATGGAAACGACAGGATTTTCTTTTGGGATACGAGTATCTCCTTTCCGATGCACTATTCTTTCTTTACTACATCACACGCTCCCTCACATTGACAAATTAACGCAGAAATTGTGTCAGTATCACATACTATGGGTTCTAGCAATTCTCCATCTAAATCGAGAATCATGTGTATGGAAACGAAAGGATTTTCTTTTGGGTTACGACTATCTATTTTCTGGTGCACTATTCCTTCTTTACTGCATCCCTCGCTCCCTCACATTGACGAATTAATACAGAAATTGCGTCGCTATGAATTACTGTGGGTTCTATGACATATCCTTCTCATTCGAGGAACGTTTCTATGGAAACGACAGGATTTTCTTTTGGGATACGACTATCTATTTTCTGGTGCACTATTCCTCCTTTACTGCATCCCTCGCTCCCTCACATTGACGAATTAACACTCTCTGTACCAGGCCTATTTTATGCACCCGTCCCTAGAAACCGGGCAATTTTACCAATATTAAAAAAATTACTGCATCAAATCTACTGTTTGGATTGTGGCAAATTTGGTACCATCTTGAAGCTGCACATTTCTACTTTAATTCTGAGTGAAAGAAACTACTTTACAATGCACAGCTTTAAGGTACAGTTATAGAAATCACTTAGATGTTTTAAGAATTTAGAAAAAGTCATACGAATAAGGGAATACAATTGTGATTTATTTTTAACCAAAATTGTGGCACTACATTACATGTTTCTGATAGTATACAGTATTACATATAAATTTCACACAGAATCATATTGTTTTTTAGTGTGGAAAATTTTAAAGCAAGGTTCCAGGCAGAGTGCAACGCCACACTGTTCACATTCGTATCGTGTCTCTTTGCGAGAAGCCTTGCCACTCTGTTTCTTGCTCCTGGAACTGCACACGTGACACACACGAGCAGCATACTTCTTAGTAGTTGCAGGTATGTGCTGCAAAAAATGTCTCTTTGTTAGCCGACCTACAGTTCCTTCATTTCTTGGAATGAATTCAAGTGTGTCGTCTTCAACAAGCTGAACTGCAAGCACTGTTATAAAGTCTGTTATTGTAATTTTCTTCCTGTGCACTGCATTGTACAGCCAAAATGCATTTGATACTCCCATAAGCAGCAAATGGAAATATAATTTTCGCCACCATTTCACAGTTCTGTGCTGGAACGGATTGTACTGCAGGCGTTGGTCTCCAATATCCACTCCAATTTTATTGAGGTTGTAATCAAGTACCTGAAGTGGTTTCAATACTACAGACCCATTTCTCTTAGTATGCGTACCAAATGTTGCTTGATGCCTTGTAGACAATGTATACACATCTCTCTTATCTTTCCACTTCATTGCCAATACATTATCTTTACGCCGAAAAGACATTTCGCCCTTTTTCAGCTTAGCAGATACTAAATCTTTAGGCAATCCTTTCCTGGATTTGTTCACAGTACCAACAGCTCCAGTGCCTTTCTCTGCCAGTTGCTGAAATAGCTCTGGACTGGAATAAAATCGATCTAAATACACAGTGTGGCCTTTGTTCAGCAAGCTGCTGTCAGACAACAATCGCAAAATAACCGCAGACGAAGAATTGTCAACAATATGCTTACCAGCATAAACTTCAAAATTTACAACATAGCCACTACTGGCTTCAGCAACAGCATATACTTTCAGTCCATACTTATGAGGCTTATTTTGCATGTAAACACGGAAACTCACACGACCTCGAAATGGGCAAATTCCTTCATCAATTGTCACTTTTTCTGAGGGACGATATGCCTGGATACATCGCTCCTTCAAATTATTATAATATGGCAAAACTTTGTAAAGTGGATGAAATCCATCTTCGCCTGGTTTTTTCTGATTTGAATTGTCAACAAGATGCAAGCATGACAGTATCTGAGTGAAACGCAAACGGCTCATGACATGGGGACAAAAGTTACAACTAAGAACAGGATTAGTGCTCCAATGGTCCGCAATTTTGGGCTTTTTCGAAACACACATGTGGAAAATAATACCCAAGAAACGCCTCATCTCACTTATAGTCACTGGCTTCCACGAACTCAAAACTGAATGGGGCTTCAGATTATTTCCTCTTCTTTTCTTCTGTATTGTCTGTGATGCATACAAATTTGTCTGTCTCTTGAGTTCATTTACGTCACTGTCAGTAAGGAACACTTTACTGCAATCCAGTACAGAACTCGACTCATCAATATCCACTAGTATCTGCCTGGGTGTCGTGTTGACAGGCAGAGGTCGGTAGGTGTCAACTGCAGTCCACTCACTGTCTTTCGGATACGGCACAGCTGCTGGATTTGAAGCAACACCTTCAACATCATTCTCGTCTTCATCTGAAGACAAACTGTCATCAATCTCGTCTTCTAAAAAGAATATCACATTATGTGTAACTACATACATCGTTTACACATGTTCAACAGATATGTGCGTACTGCACAATTACGTGGAAAATTCGGAAATACGTACCTTCAAACACACCATTGCATTCAGAATCGTCTGAATCACTCTCTACATTATCCAGAGTGTCGCTATGATTGATCAAATCCGCAATTTCTGCGTCTGATAAACCGCGCCGAAACATGATGACAAACAACTGAATGATATACAGACTGAGAACGCAAAGATAAGTTTTAACATGAATTACAGCGCTGCCGTGACATCTATGGACGCATTTTGTTAATAAACATCTGAAAAACGTATAGCGCTGGCCAAACCCGTAGAAATAACGTTGCAGTGTTTTGAATGAAATTAAATGTAGCGGCCCGTAAATTTTACGGGCTTGGTGATTTTCGCGCGATCCCAGGCCCGTAAATTTTACGGGCTTGGCGCTTAGAGTGTTAACACAGAAATGCGTCGCCATGAAATACTGTGGGTTCTATGACATCTCCTTCTAAATCGAGGATCGTTTCTATGGAAACGACAGGATTTTCTTTAGGGATACGAGTATCTCCTTTCCGATGCACTATTCCTTCTTTACTACATCACACGCTCCCTCACATTGACGAATTTACGCAGAAATTGTGTCAGTATGACATACTATGGGTTCTAGCAATTCTCCATCTAAATCGAGAAACTTGTATATGGAAACGAAAGGATTTTCTTTTGGGATACGACTATCTCCTTTCTGGTGCACTATTCCTTGTTTACTGCATCCCTCGCTCTCTCACATTGACTAATTAAAACAGAAATTGCGTCGCTATGAATTACTGTGGGCTCTAAGACATCTCCTTCTAAATCGAGGAACGTTTCTATGGAAACGACTGAATCTTCTTTCGGGTTACGAGTATATCCTCTCCGATGCACTATTCCTTCTTTACTACATCACTGGCTCCCTCACATTGACGAATTAACAAAAAAATTGTGTCAGTATGACATATTATGGGTTCTAGCAATTCTCCATCTAAATCGAGAAACGTGTCTATGGAAACGAAAGGATTTTCTTTTGGGATACGACTATCTCCTTTCCGATGCACTATTCCTTCTTTACTGCATCCCTCGCTCCCTCACATTGACGAATTAACACAGAAATTGCATCGCTATGGATTACTGTGGGTTCTGTGACATCTCCTTCTAATTCGAGGAACGTTTCTATGGAAACGGCAGGACTTTCTTTTGGGATACGAGTATCTCCTTTCCGATGCACTATTCCCTCTTTAATAAATCACTCGCTCCCTCACATTGACGAATTAACACAGAAATTGTGTTAGTATGACATACCGTGTGTTCTAGCAATTCTCCATCTAAATCGAGAAACGTTTCTATGGAAACGAAAGGATTTTCTTTTGGGGTAGGACTATCTCCTTTCCGATGCACTATTCCTTTTTTACTGCATCCCTCGCTTCCTCACATTGACGAATTATCACAGAAATTGCGTGGCTATGAATGGGTTCTATGACATATCCTTCTAAATCGAGGGACGATTCTATGGAAACGACTGGATTTTCTTTTGGGATACGAGTATATCCTCTCCGATGCACTAATCCTTCTTTACTGCATTCCTCGCTCCCTCACATTGATGAATTACACAGAAATTGCGTCGTCAAGAATTACTGTGGGTTCTATGACATCTCCTTCTAATTCGTGAAACGTTTCTATGGAAACGACAGGATTTTCTTTTGGGATACGAGTATCTCCTTTCCGATGCACTATTCCTTCTTTACTACATCACTCGCTCCCTCACATTGACGAATTAACACAGAAATTGTGTTAGTATGACATACTGGTGTTCTAGCAATTCTCCATCTAAATCGAGAAACGTTTCTATGGAAACGAAAGGATTTTCTTTTATGATACGACTATCTCCTTTCCAATGCAGTATTACTTCTTTACTGCATCCCTCGCTCCCTCACATTGACGAATTAACACAGAAATGGCTTGGCTATGAAATACTGTGGGTTCTATGTCATTTCCTTCTCAATCGAGGGACGATTCTATGGAAACGACAGGATTTTCTTTTGGGATACGAGTATCTCCTTTCCGATGCGCTATTCCTCCTTTACTGCAATCCTCGCTCCCTCACATTGACGAATTAACACAGAAATTGTGTCTGTATGACATAATATGTGTTCTAGCAATTCTCCATTTAAATCGAGAAACGATTCTATGCAAACGAAAGGATTTTCTTTTGGGATACGACTATCTCCTTTCCGATGCACTATTCCTTCTTTATTGCATCCCTCGCTCCCTCACATTGACGAATTAACACAGAAATTGCATCGCTATGAATTAGTGTGGGTTCTGTGACATCTCCTTCCAAATCGAGGAACGTTTCTATGGAAACAACAGGATTTTCTATTGGGATACGAGTATCTCCTTTCCGATGCACTATTCCTTCTTTACTGCATCCGTCGCTCTCTCAGATTGACGAATTAACACAGAAATTGCGTCGCTAAGAATTACTGTGGGTTCTATGACATCTCCTTCTAAATCGAGTAACGTTTCTATGGAAACGACATGATTTCCTTTTGGGATACGAGTTTCTCCTTTCCGATGCACTATTCCTTCTTTACTACATCACTCGCTCCCTCACACTGACGAATTAACACAGAAATTCTGTTAGTATGACATACTATGGGTTCTAGCAATTCTCCATCTAAATCGAGAAACGTTTCTATGGAAACGAAAGGATTTTCTTTTGGTATAGGACTATCTCCTTTCCGATGCACTATTACTTCTTTACTGCGTTCCTCGCTTCCTCACATTGACATATTAACACAGAAATTGCGTAGCTATGAAATACTGTGGGTTCTATGACATCTCCTTCTAAATCGAGGGACGATTCTATGGAAACGACAGGATTTTCTTTTGGCATGCGAGTATCTCCTTTCCGATGCACTATTCCTTCCTTACTAGATCACTCGCTCCCTCACATTGACGAATTAACACAGAAATTGTGTCAGTATGACATACTATGGGTTCTAGCAATTCTCCATCTAAATCGAGAAACGTTTCTATGGAAACGAAAGGATTTTCTTTTGGTATAGGACTATCTCCTTTCCGATGCACTATTCCTTCTTTATTGCATCCCTCGCTCCCTCAAATTGAAGAATTAACACAGAAATTGCGTCGCTATGAAATACTGTGGGTTCTATGACATATCCTTCCCATTCGAGGAACATTTCTATGGAAACGACAGGACTTTCTTTTGGGATACGACTATCTATTTTCTGGTGCACTATTCCTCCTTTACTGCATCCCTCGCTCCCTCACATTGACGAATTAACACAGAAATGCGTCGCCATGAATTACTGTGCGTTCTATGACATCTCCTTCTAAATCGAGGAACGTTTCTACGGTAGCGACAGGATTTTCTTTTGGGATAGAGTATCTGCTTTCCGATGCACTATTCCTCCTTTACTGCAATCCTCGCTCCCTCACATTGACAAATTAACACAGAGATTGCTTCGCTATGATATACTATGGGTTCTATGACATCTCGTTATATTCGATGAA
This sequence comes from Schistocerca cancellata, assembly GCF_023864275.1. Lineage (NCBI taxonomy): Eukaryota > Metazoa > Arthropoda > Insecta > Orthoptera > Acrididae > Schistocerca > Schistocerca cancellata. Next base: position 172,990,044 of record NC_064636.1, on the reverse strand, counting down.
CGTTTCTATGGATACGACAGGATTTTCTTTTAGTATACGACTATCTCCTTTCCGATGCACTATTGCTTCTTTACTGCATTCCTCGCTCCCTCACATTGACGAAATAACACAGAAATTGCGTCGCTATGAATTACTGTGGTTTCTATGATATCTCCATCTAAATCGAGGAACGTTTCTATGGAGAAGACAGGATTTTCTTTTGGGATACGAGTATGTCCTTTCCGATGCACAATTTCTTCTTTACTAAATCACTCGCTCCCTCACGTTGAAGAATTAACACAGAAATTGTGTTAGTACGACATACTATGTGTTCTAGCAAGTCTCCATCTAAATCGAGGAACGTTTCTATGGAAACGAAAGGATTTTCTTTTGGGATACAACTATCTCTTTTCCGATGCACTATTCCTTCTTTACTGCATCCCTCGCTCCCTCACATTGACGAATTAACACAGAAATACTTTCGCTATGAAATACCGTGGGTTCTATGACATCTCCTTCTAAATCGAGGAACGTATCTATGGAAACGACAGGATTTTCTTTTGGGATACGAGTATCTCCTTTCCGATGCGCTATTCCTCCTTTACTGCAATCCTCGCTCCCTCTCATTGACGAATTAACACAGAAATTGTGTCTGTATAACATAATATGTGTTCTAGCAATTCTCCATTTAAATCGAGAAACGTTTCTATGCAAACGAAAGGATTTTCTTATGGGATACGACTATCTCCTTTCCGATGCACTATTCCTTCTTTACTGCACACCTCGCTCCCTCACATTGACGATTTAACCCAGAATTTGCCTCGCTATGAATTACTGTGGGTTCTATGACATCTCCTTCTAAATCGAGGATCGTTTCTATGGATACGACAGGGTTTTCTTTAGAGATACGACTATCTACTTTCTGATGCACTATTACTTCTTTACTGCATCCCTCGCTCCCTCACATTGACGAATTAACACAGAAATTGCGTCGCTTTGAATTACTGTGGGTTCTATGACATCTTCTTCTAAATCACGGAACGTTTCTACGGAAACAACAGGATTTTTTTTATGATAGAGTATCTCCTTTCCGATGCACTATTCCTCCTTTACCGCAATCCTCGCTACCTCACATTGACGAATTAACACAGAAATAGCGTCGCTATTAAATACTGTGGGTTCTATGACATTTCCTTCTAAATCGAGGAACGTATCTATGGATACTACAGTATTTTCTTTTGGGATACGAGTATCTCCTTTCCGATACAATCTTCCTTCTTTACTACATCACTCACTCCATCACATTGACGAATTATCACAGAAATTGTGTCAGTATGACATACTATGGGTTCTAGCAATTCTCCATCTAAATCGAGAAACGTTTCTATGGAAACGATTGGATTTTCTTTTGGGATACGTCTATCTCCTTTCCGATGCACTATTCCTCCTTTACTGCAATCCTCGCTCCCTCACATTGACGAATTAACACAGAAATTTCGTCGCTATGAAATACTATGGGTTCTATGACATATCGTTACAATCGAGGAACGTTTCTATGGATACGAAAGGATTTTCTTTTGGGATATGACTATCTCCTTTCCGATGCACTATTCCTTCTTTCCTTCATTCCTCGCTCCCTCACATTGATGATTTAACACAGAAATTGAGTCGCTATGAATTACTGTGGGTTCTATGACATCTCCATCTAAATCGAGGAACGTTTCTATGGAAACGACAGGAATTTGTTTTGGGATACGAGTATCTCCTTTCCGATGCACCATTCCTTCTTTACTACATCACTCGCTCCTTACATTATCGAATTAACACAGAAATTGTGTCAGTATGACATACTATGGGTTCTATCAATTCTTCATCTAAATCGAGAAACTTTTCTATGGAGATGAAAGGATTTTATTTTGGGATTGGACTACCACCTTTCCGATGCACTATTCCTTCTTTACTGCATCCCTCGCTCCATCACATTGACGAATTAACACAGAAATTGCATCGCTATGATTTACTGTGGGTTTTATGACATCTCCATCTAAATCGAGGAACGTTTCTATGGAAACGACAGGATTTTCTTTTGGGATACGAGTATCTCTGCTTGCGATGTACTATTCCTTCTTTAGTACATCACTCGCTCCCTCACATTGACGAATTAACACAAAAATTGTGTTAGTACGACATACTATGTGTTCTAGCAATTCTCCATCCAAATCGAGAAACGTTTCTATGGAAACGAAAGGATTTTCTTTTGGGATATGACTATCTCATTTCCGATGCACTATTCCTTCTTTACTGCATCCCTCGCTCCCTCACATTGACGAATTAACACAGACATTGCATCGCTATGAATTAGTGTGGGTTCTGTGACATCTCCTTCTAAATCGAGGAACGTTTCTATGGAAACAACAGGATTATCTTTTGGGATACGAGTATCTCCTTTCCGATGCACTATTCCTTCTTTACTGCATCCGTCGCTCTCTCAGATTGACGAATTAACACAGAAATTGCGTCGCTGAGAATTACTGTGGGTTCTATGACATCTCCTTCTAAATCGAGTAACGTTTTTATGGAAACGACAGGGTTTCCTTTGGGGATACGAGTATCTCCTTTCCGATGCACTATTCCTTCTTTACTACATCACTCGCTCCCGCACATTGACGAACTAACAGAGAAATTGTGTTAGTATGACATACTATGGGTTCTAGCAATTCTCCATCTAAATCGAGAAACGTTTCTATGGAAACGAAAGGATTTTCTTTTGGTATAGGACTATTTCCTTTCCGATGCACTATTCCTTCTTTACTGCACACCTCGCTTCCTCACATTAACGAATTAACACAGAAATTGCTTCGCTATGAATTACTGTGGGCTCTAAGACATCTCCTTCTAAATCGAGGAACGTTTCTATGCCAACGAAAGGATTTTCTTTTGGGATACGACTATCTCCTTTCCGATGCACTATTACTTCTTTACTGCATCCCTCGCTCCCTCACATTGACGAATTATCACAGAAATGGCTTGGCTATGAAATACTGTGGGTTCTATGTCATCTCCTTCTAAATCGAGGGACGATTCTATGGAAACGACAGGATTTTCTTTTGAGATACGAGATTCTCTTTTACGATGAGCTATTCCTTCTTTACTGCATCCCTCGCTGCCTCACATTGACGAATTAACACAGATATTGCGTCGCTATGAATTACTGTGGGTTCTATGACATCTCCTTCTAAATCGAGGAACGTTTCTATGGAAACGACAGGATTTTCTTTTGGGAAACGGGTACCTCCTTTCCGATGCACTATGCCTTATTTACTACATCACTCGCTCCCTCACATTGACAAATTAACACAGAAAATGTCTCAGTATGCCATATTATGGGTCCTAGCAATTCTCCATCTAAATCGGGAATCGTTTTGAATGGAAACTAAAAGTTTTTCTTTGGGAAACAACTATCTCTTTTTCCAATGAACTATTCCTTCTTTACTGCAAACCTCGCTCCATCACATTGAAGAATTAACACAGAAATTGCGTCGCAATGAATTACTGTGTGTTCTATGACATCTCCTTCTAAATCCAGGAACGTTTCTATGGGTATGAAAGGATTTTCTTTTTGGATACGACTACCTCCTTTCCGATGCACTATTCCTTCTTTACTGCACCCCTAGCTCCCTCACGTTGACGAATTAACACAGAAATTGCATCGCTATGAATTACTATGGGTTCTATAACTTCTCCATCTAAATCGAGTAACGTTTCTACGGATACGACAGGAGTTTCTTTAGGGACACGACTATCTCCTTTCCGACGCACAATTCATTCTTTACTGCATACCTCGCACCCTCACATTGACGAATTAACACAGAAATTACGTCGCTATGTATTTCTGTGGGTTCTATGACAGCACCATCTAAATCGAGGTACGTTTCTATGGAAACGACTGGATTTTCTTTTGGGATACGAGTATATCCTCTCCGATGCACTAATCCTTCTTTACTCAATTCCTCGCTCCATCACATTGATGAATTACACAGAAATTGTGTCGCTAAGAATTACTGTGGGTGCTATGACATCTCCTTCTAAATCGAGTAATGTCTCTATGGAAACGACAGGATTTTCTTTTGGGATACGAGTATCTCCTTTCCGATGCACTATTCCTTCTTTACTACATCAGTCGCTCCCTCACATTGAAGAATTAACACAGAAATTGTGTTAGTATGACATACTGTGGGTTCTAGCAATTCTCCATCTAAATCGAGAAACGTTTCTATGGAAACGACAGGATTATCTATTGGGATACTTCTATCTCCTTGCCGATGCATTATTTCTTCTTTACTGCATCCCTCGCTCCCCCACATTGACGAATTAACACAGAAATTGCATCCCTATGAATTAGTGTGGGTTCTGTGACATCTCCTTCTAAATCGAGGAACGTTTCTATGGAAACAACAGGATTTTCTTTTGGGATACGAGTATCTCCTTTCCGATGTACTCTTACTTCTTTACTGCATCCCTCGCTCCCTCACATTGACGAATTATCACAGAAATGGCGTGGCTATGAAATACTGTGGGTTCTATGTCATCTCCTTCTAAATCGAGGGACGATTCTATGGAAACGACAGGATTTTCTTTTGGCATGCTAGTTTCTCCTATCCGATGCACTATTCCTTCCTTACCACATCATTCGCTCCCTCACATTGACGAATTAACACAGAAATTGTGTCAGTATGACATACCATGGGTTCTAGCACTTCTCCACCTAAATCGAGAAACGTTTCTATGGAAACGACAGGATTTCCTTTTGGGATACGAGTATCTCCTTTCCGATGCACTAATCCTTCTTTACTACATCCGTCGCTCCCTCCCATTGACGAATTAACACAGAAATTGCGTCGCTATGAATTACTTTTGGTTCTATGACATGTTCTTCTAAATCGTGGAACGTTTCTATGCCAACGAAAGGATTTTCTTTTGGGATACGACTATCACCTTTCCGACGCACTATTACTTCTTTACTGCATCCCTCGCTCCCTCACATTGACGAAATATCACAGAAATGGCGTGGCTATGAAATACTGTGGGTTCTATGTCATCTCCTTCTAAATCGAGGGACGATTCTATGGAAACGTCAGGATTTTCTTTTCAGATACGAGAATCTCTTTTACGATGAGCTATTCCTTCTTTACTGCATCCCTCGCTGCCTCACATTGACGAATTAACACAGAAATTGCGTCGCTATGAATTACTGTGGGTTCTATGACACCTCCTTCTAAATCGAGGAACGTTTCTATGGAAACGACAGGATTTTCTTTTGGGAAACGGGTATCTCCTTTCCGATGCACTATTCCTTATTTTCTACATCACTCGCTCCCTCACATTGACAAATTAACACAGTAAATGTGTCAGTATGACATATTATGGGTTCTAGCAATTCTCCATCTAAATCGGGAAACGATTTGTATGGAAACGAAAAGTTTTTCTTTTGGGATACAACTATCTCTTTTTCCAATGAACTATTCCTTCTTTACTGCAAACCTCGCTCCATCACATTGAAGAATTAACACAGAAATTGCGTCGCTATGAATTACTGTGGGTTCTATGACATCTCCTTCTAAATCCAGGAACGATTCTATGGGTATGACAGGATTATCTTTTTGGATACGACTACCTCCTTTCCGATGCACTATTCCTTCTTTACTGCACCCCTAGCTCCCTCACGTTGACGAATTAACACTGAAATTGCATCGCTATGAATTACTATGGGTTCTATAACTTCTCCATCTAAATCGAGTAACGTTTCTACGGATACGACAGGAGTTTCTTTAGGGACACGACTATCTCCTTTCCGATGCACAATTCATTCTTTACTGCATACCTCGCACCCTCACATTGACGAATTAACACAGAAATTGCGTCGCTATGTATTTCTGTGGGTTCTATGACAGCACCTTCTAAATCGAGGTACGTTTCTATGGAAACGACTGGATTTTCTTTTGGGATACGAGTATATCCTCTCCGATGCACTAATCCTTCTTTACTCAATTCCTCGCTCCCTCACATTGATGAATTACACAGAAATTGCGTCGCTAAGAATTACTGTGGGTTCCATGACATCTCCTTCTAAATCGAGTAATGTTTCTATGGAAACGACAGGATTTTCTTTTGGGATACGAGTATCTCCTTTCCGATGCACTATTCCTTCTTTACTACATCAGTCGCTCCCTCACATTGAAGAATTAACACAGAAATTGTGTTAGTATGACATACTGTGGGTTCTAGCAATTCTCCATCTAAATCGAGAAACGTTTCTATGGAAACGACAGGATTATCTATTGGGATACTTCTATCTCCTTGCCGATGCATTATTTCTTCTTTACTGCATCCCTCGCTCCCCCACATTGACGAATTAACACAGAAATTGCATCCCTATGAATTAGTGTGGGTTCTGTGACATCTCCTTCTAAATCGAGGAACGTTTCTATGGAAACAACAGGATTTTCTTTTGGGATACGAGTATCTCCTTTCCGATGTACTCTTACTTCTTTACTGCATCCCTCGCTCCCTCACATTGACGAATTATCACAGAAATGGCGTGGCTATGAAATACGGTGGGTTCTATGACATCTCATTCTAAATCGAGGAACGATTCTATGGAAACGAAAGGATTTTCTTTTGGGATACGAGTATCTCCTTTCCGATGCACTATTCCTTCTTTACTACATATCTCGCTCCCTCACATTGGCGAAATAACACAGAAATTGTGTCAGTATGACATACTATGTGTTCTAGCAATTCTCCATCTAAATCGAGAAACGTTTGTTTGAAAACGATAGGATTTTCTTTTGCGATACGTCTATCTCCTTTCTGATGCACTATTCCTTCTTTACTGCTTTCCTCGCTCCCTCACATTGACGAATTAACACAGGAATTGCGTGGCTATGCAATACTGTTGGTTCTATGACATCTCCTTCAAAAACGAGGATAGTTTCTATGGACGACAGGATTTTCTTAAGAGATACAACTATCTACTTTCCGATGCACTATTACTTCCTTACTATATCCCTCGCCCCCTCACATTGACGAATTAACACAGATATTGCGTCGCTATGAATTACTGTGGGTTGTATGACATCTCCTTCTAAATTGAGGAACGTTTCTACAGAAACGGCAGGAATTTCGTTTGGGATAGAGTATCTCCTTTCCGATGCACTATTCCTCCTTTCCTGAAATCCTCGCTCCCTCACATTGACGAATTAACACAGAAATAGCATCGCTATGAAATACTGTGGGTTCTATGACATCTCCTTCTAAATCAAGGAACGTATCTATGGAAACGACAGGATTTTCTTTTGGGATACGAGTATCTCCTTTCCGATGCAATCTTTCTTCTTTACTAAATCACTCGCTCCCATACATTGACGAATTAACACAGAAATTGTGTCTGTATGACATACTATGGGTTCTAGCAATTCTCTATTCAAATCAAGAAACGTTTCTATGCAAACGACAGGATTTTCTTTTAGGATACGACTATCTCCTTTCCGATGCACTATTCCTTCTTTACTCCATCCCACGCTCCATCACATTGACGAATTAACACAGAATTTGCGTAGCTATGAATTACTGTGGGTTCTATGACATCTCCATCTAAATCGAGGAACGTTTCTATGGAAACGACAGGATTTTCTTTTGGGATACGAGTATCTCTGTTTCCGATGCACTATTCCTTCTTTAGTACATCACTCGCTCCCTCACATTGACGAATTAACACAGAAATTGTGTCAGTATGACATATTATGGGTTCTAGCAGTTCTCCATCTAAATCGAGAAACGTTTCTATGAAACGAAAGGATTTTCTTTTGGGATACGAGTATCTCCATTCCGATGCACTTGTCCTTATTTACTACATCACTCGCTCCCTCACATTGACAAATTAACAAAAAATTGTGTTAGTATGACATACTATGTGTTATAGCAATTCTCCATCTAAATCGAGAAACGTTTCAGGATTTTCTTTTGGAATATGACTATCTCATTTCCGATGCACTAATCACTCATTACTGCATCCCTCGCTCCCTCACATTGACGAATTAACACAGAAATTGCGTCGCTATGAATTACTGTGGGGTCTATGACTTCTCCTTCTAAATCGAGGAACGTTTCTATGGAAACGACAGGATTTTCTTTTGGGATACGACTATCTCCTATCCGATGCACTTTTCCTTATTTACTACATCACTCGCTCCCTCACACTGACGAATTAACACGGATATTGTGTTAGTATGACATACTATGGGTTCTAGCAATTCTCCATCTAAATCGAGAAACGTTTCTATGGAAACGAAAGGATTTTTCTTTTGGGATACGACCATCTCCTTTCCGATGCACTATCCTTCTTTACTGCATTCCTCGCTCCCTCACATTGACGTATTAACACAGAAATAGCGTCGCTATGAATTACTGTGGGTTCTATGACATCTCCTACTAAATCGAGGAACGTTTCTATGGAAACGACAGGATTTTTTTTTGGGATACGACTATCTCCTTTCCGATGCACTATTCCTTCTTTACTGCATTCCTCGCTCCCTCCCATTGACGAATTAACACAGAAATTGCGTCGGTATGAATTACTGTGGGTTCTATGAATTCTCCTTATAATCGAGGAACGTTTCTATGGAAACGACAGGATTTTCTATTGGGATACGAGTATCTCCTTCCCGATGCACTATTCCTTCTTTACTGCATCCCTCACTCCCTCACATTGACGAATTAACATAGAAATTGTTCCAGTATGACATATTATGGGTTCTAGCAATTCTCCATCTAAATCGAGAAACGTTTCTATGAAACGAAAGGATTTTCTTTTGGGATACGAGTATCTCCATTCCGGTGCACTTGTCCTTATTTACTACATCACTCGCTCCCTCACATTGACAAATTAACAAAAAATTGTGTTAGTATGACATACTATGTGTTATAGCAATTCTCCATCTAAATCGAGAAACGTTTCAGGATTTTCTTTTGGAATATGACTATCTCATTTCCGATGCACTAATCACTCATTGCTGCATCCCTCGCTCCCTCACATTGACGAATTAACACAGAAATTGCGTCGCTATGAATTACTGTGGGGTCTATGACTTCTCCTTCTAAATCGAGGAACGTTTCTATGGAAACGACAGGATTTTCTTTTGGGATACGACTATCTCCTTTCCGATGCACTTTTCCTTATTTACTACATCACTCGCTCCCTCACACTGACGAATTAACACGGATATTGTGTTAGTATGACATACTATGGGTTCTAGCAATTCTCCATCTAAATCGAGAAACGTTTCTATGGAAACGAAAAGATTTTTCTTTTCGGATACGACCATCTCCTTTCCGATGCACTATCCTTCTTTACTGCATTCCTCGCTCCCTCACATTGACGTATTAACAAAGAAATAGCGTCGCTATGAATTACTGTGGGTTCTATGACATCTCCTACTAAATCGAGGAACGTTTCTATGGAAACGACAGGATTTTTTTTTCGGATACGACTATCTCCTTTCCGATGCACTATTCCTTCTTTACTGCATTCCTCGCTCCCTCCCATTGACGAATTAACATAGAAATTGCGTCGGTATGAATTACTGTGGGTTCTATGAATTCTCCTTATAATCGAGGAACGTTTCTATGGAAACGACAGGATTTTCTTTTGGGATACGAGTATCTCCTTCCCCATGCACTATTCCTTCTTTACTGCATCCGTCACTCCCTCACATTGACGAATTAACACAGAAATTGTTCCAGTATGACATATTATGGGTTCTAGCAATTCTCCATCTAAATCTAGAAACGTTTCAATCGAAACGAAAGGATTTTCTTTTGGGTACGACTATCTCCTTTCCAATGCACTATTCCTCCTTTACTGCAATCCTCGCGACCTCACATTAACGAATTAACACAGAAATTGCGTCGCTATGAATTACTGTGGGTTCTATGATATCTCCTTCTAAAACGAGGGACGTTTCTACGGAAGCAGCTGGATTTTCTTTTGGTATACGAGTATCTCCTTTCCGATGCACTATTCCTTCTTTACTGCAATCCTCGCTCCATCACATTGACGAATTACACAGAAATTGCGTCGCTATGAAATACTGTGGGTTCTATGACATCTCCTTCTAAATCGAGGAACTTTTCTATGGATAGGACAGGATTTTCTTTTGGAATACGAGTATCTCCTTTCCGATGCACTATTCCTTCTTTACCACATCACTCACTTCTTCACATTGACAAATTAACACAGAAATTGTGTCAGTATGACATACTATGGGTTCTAGCACTTCTTCATCTAAATCGAGAAACGTTTCTATGGAGATGAAAGGATTTTATTTTGGGATAGGAATACCACCTTTCCGATGCACTGTTCCTTCTTTACTGCATCCCCCGCTCCCTCACATTGACGAATTAACGCAGATATTGCGTCGTTATAAATTACTGTGTGTTCTATGACATCTCCTTCTAAATCGAGGAACGTTTCTATGGATTCGACAGGATTTGCTTTTGGGATACGACTATCTCCTTTCCAATGCACTATTCCTTCTTTACTGCAATCCTCGCTAAATCACATTGACAAATTAACACAGAAATTGCGTCGTTATGAATTACTGTGGGTTCTATGACATCTCCTTCTAAATCGAGGAACGTTTCTATGGATACGACAGGATTTTCTTTTGGGATTCGACTATCTCCTTTCCGATGCACTATTCCTTTATTACTGCATTACTCACTCCCTCACATTAACGAATTAACACAGATATTGCGTCGCTTTGAATTACTGTGTGTTCTATGACATCTCCTTCTAAATCGAGAATCGTTTCTATGGAAACGACAGGATTTTCTTTTGGGATACGAGTATCTCCATTACGATGCACCTTTCCTTATTTACTACATCACTCGCTCCCTCACATGACGAATTTCCACAGAAATTGTGTCACTATGACATACTATGGGTTCTAGCAATTCTCCATCTAAATCGAGAAACGTTTCAATTGAAACGAAAGAATTTTCTTTTGGGATACGACTATCTCCTTTCCGATGCACTATTCCTTCTTTACTGCATCCCTCGCTCCCTCACATTGACAAATTAACACTGAAATTTCGTCGCTATGAATTATTGTGTGTTCAATGACATCTCCTTCTAAATCGAGGAACGTTTCTATGGAAACGACAGGATTTTCTTTTGGGATACGAGTATCTCCTTTCCGATGCACTATTCCTTCTTTACTGCATCCCTCGCTCCCTCCCATTGACGAATTAACACAGAAATTGCGTCGCTATGAATTACTGTGGGTTCTATGAATTCTCCTTATAATCGATTAACGTTTCTATGGAAACGACAGGATTTTCTTTTGGGATACGAGTATCTCCTTTCCGATGCACTATTCCTTCTTTACTGCATCCCTCGCTCCCTCATATTAACGAATTAACACAGAAATTGTGTTAGTATGACATACTATGGGTTCTAGCTATTCTCCATCTAAATCGAGAAACGTTTCTATGGAAACGAAAGGATTTTCTTTTTGGATACGAGTATCTCCTTTGCGATGCACTATTCCTTCTTTACTGCAATCCACGCTCCCTCACATTGACGAATTACACAGAATTTGCGTCGCTATGAAATACTGTGGGTTCTATGACTTCTCCTTCTAAATCGAGGAACTTTTCTATGGATACGACAGGATTTTCTTTTGGAATACGGGTATCTCCTTTCCGATGCACTATTCCTTCTTTACCACATCACTCGCTCCCTCACATTGACAAATTAACATAGAAATTGTGTCAGTATGACATACTAAGGGTTCTAGCACTTCTTCATCTAAATCGAGAAACGTTTCTATGGAGATGAAAAGATTTTATTTTGGGATAGGACTACCACCTTTCCGATGCACTATTCCCTCTTTACTGCATCCCTCGCTCCCTCACATTGACGAATTAACACAGAAATTGCGCCGCTATGAATTACTGTGGGTTCTATGACATCTCCTTCTAAATCGAGGATCGTTTCTATGGAAACGACAGGATTTTCTTTTGGGATACGAGTATCTCTTTTCTGTTGCACTATTCCTTCTTCAGTACATCACTCGCTCCCTCACATTGACGAATTAACACAGAAATTGTTTCAGTATGACATATTATGGGTTCGAGCAATTCTCCATCTAAAACGAGATACGTTTCTATGGAAACGAAAGGATTTTCTTTTGGGATACGACTATCACCTTTCCACTGCACTATACCTTTTTTAGTGCAATTGTCGCTAAATCACATTGACAAATTAACACAGGAATTGCGTCGCTATGTATTACTGTGGGTTCTATGACGTCTCCTTCTAAATCGAGGAACGTTTCTATGGATACGACAGGATTTTCTTTTGGGATACGACTATCTCCATTCCGATGCACTATTCCTTCATTACTGCAATACTCGCTCCCTCACATTGACGAATTAACACAGAAATTGCGTCGCTATGACATACTGTGTGTTGTATGACATCTCCTTCTATATTGAGGAACGTTTCTATGGAAACGACAGGATTTATTTTTTTTGGATACGAATATCTCCTTTCCGATGCACTATTTCTTCTTTACTGCATCCCTCGCTCCCTCACATTGACGAATTAACACAGAAATTGCGTCGCTATGAATTACTGTGGGTTCTATGACATCTCCTTCTAAATCGAGGAACGTTTCTATGGAAACGACAGGATTTTCTTTTGTGATATTAGTATCGCCTTTCCAATGCACTATTCCTTCTTTACTGCATCCCTCGCTCCCTCACATTGACGAATTAACACAGAGATTGCGTCGCTATGTTTTACTGTGGGTTCTATTACATCTTCATCTAAATCGGGGAACGTTTCTATGGAAACGACAGGATTTTTTTTTTTGGGATACGAGTATCTCCTTTCCGAAGCACTATTCCTTCTTTACTGCAATCCTCGCTCCCTCACATTGACGAATTACACAGAAATTGCGTCGCTGTGAAATACTGTTGGTTCTATGACATCCCCTTTATAAAGGCACATTTGCATGCCGAGCGTGAGTTTCCTCGGAAACGCGAAATATTAATTAAATAAATAATCAGTGACAAATAAATAAATTCTATGGCACACAACTGCAGCTCTGTGTCGCTGATAAAACAAATGCACAATTACGTTACTCTTATGTTTGATTAAGAAAGGAGAGAGCTCTGGTAGAAGTGGTGCGAGAAGCACGTATTTTATTCTATTGTCTGGCACACCGCCATATTTCATGTTATAGAAGAATACTGCGAGTTGCAACCAGACTAGGCACTCGATTCTATAAAGAATATATATTTATAAAAGTAAGTAGGATTATGAACTGTAGGCTTATTCATTGAATATATCTGATTTAACTAACTGTGTAACTTTTTTTATGTTTAGTAGACAATCACCTCTGTACGACGTATTGGCATGGCTGGCAAATTATTGAAATATTGAGATTTAGATTATGAGTCCGCTCCTACCGCAGCAGTCTTTGGAAACGATTTATTTACGAAGTCCGATTATTTCAGTTTTATTTCACGGTCAACTACGAGTAACATTGCCTTTATGAGAAAGCCATTGTCAAGCGTCTGATACCGAATAATTAAACGTCCACGTTCCAGATAAGCAAATATTTATTACAATTACAATCACAATCACCATCATACAGATAGAAAAATTAATATTTAAATAATATTTTTTATTTTATTTATTTTATATTGGCGACTGCGTGTCGGACTTGTTATTTTGTCATTTGTTACATTGTTCTCTTTGTTTCATGTGAAAAATCAACTTTCTGGACCTGGACGTGAATGTATGAGAGATAACAAAAAATCTGAAGATATTTTCCAATTCTAAAATTTTGCGGGAAGACGCAATGAAACTTCCAGCAAAATAAGGTAAGACGCAGCATCTTTGCATTAGCAGGCTTGACCAGACGTATAATTCAGTGTATTAGCTTTTCAGTAGATTCTGTAGTGTTTCTTTCGTGCATAACAGTTTTCAGTGATAAATTTCTTTCTCAGTACTTTTCCTTAAACCATAACGTATGCAACAATACCAATACACGAGTGTACAATATGGCCGACTTCTGTACGATACGTAGTAACATGGCCAGCAGCCATTACCAATAATCTCAAATTCAGTTTATATTTTTAAATTAACAGACAGCCATTGTTGCTACGAGCGATTCATGCTCAACTGCATTTTATTTTAAAATCAGTGTCAAATATTTTCTTGAAACATATATCACGTGTGGCATGGTAATAACTAGAAATCAATACGCAAAAATGGAACAGCAAAGACGTACTATTCAGACGCAATCCGACTCGGACGAGAGACAAATGTTAGAAAATGACTTTACGACAGCAACCGGCAGTGACGATTTATCAAACATTGACGCAAGTGTTGACGGAAATTTTGGCAATAGGCCGTCCACTACAAAAATTTCAAAGTCTCAGTCAGAGCCCATGTTGATGCATGACGTCACGTCTAATGACGCGACGGGGGCACAGACTTTGCAAACAGTATACATTGCCGACATGTTAGAAATGCTAATGAAACAGAACGCCGAAAACATGGCAACCTTCCAGACACAAAATGACGGAATTAAATCTGACCTCATAGCACTCAAGACAGGTAATGACACTTTATGTAAACGTGTGGAACTTATAGAGGCCACACTGACCAAACAGATGACTGAACTCAGTACTAAATTTTCCCAGCTTAATACGAGACAAGAAAAGACTACAACTGACGTAGCACTTTTACAGACACAAGTAAAAAACCTTAATGTCACGTGTGAAGTTCTTACTGAACAATTTCAAACATATCCTTCAGTACATGACAACCTTGAAAAACGAATTACTGACGTACAGAATAAATTTGACAATGTTGAACAACACTTGACTGACATCTTACAATCTGATGCCACAGCTCATTTTCAAAATATTAATAAAGAATTTCATGATTGGGTAGTGAACAAAGACAAACATTTTGATAGATGCTTACGTGAAAATTTACCAACAATTGTGCACGACTCCGTAGCGCAATACATTACTAATAACAAACAGCTGATCAGTGACGCAGTACAATCCGTCACTGCACCCATGAGACAATTCACCGATCGACCACAGTCTGAATGTAACGAAAATATCAGTCAAAATGCACAGTTCAGGAACCAATATACATTCGAGTATGACACACACATACCGCACACGACAAACACACAAGAACAAAACACACCACGACTACAACACATACCACGATGTGCAAACACAAACACAAGCTATTATCATGGTAAACCACAGCAACATTATCGTAATTACTCGCCAGCTGAACATACCAGTAATTACAGTGGAATAAATCCATATCACAATGCGAAGGAAGAAGAAAGCTTAATGAAACACAGGCAATTTCAGATTTTTATCCCAGAAAAACGAACCATTCATCCGGTGATTTTTCTTAAATCTTTTAGTAACGCATTTCCACGCACTTGGAGTGACCGGAAAAAGATTTCATATATTGTCGGTTACATCCAAGGCGATGCAGCTGTCTGGGCATACAGTCAAGCTGACATATGTACCACGTACAGTGAGTTTGAGCGTGCTTTTCTGAACAAATTCTGGTCGCAATCCGTCCAGGAGCGACTCAGAAGACAAATTTTAGAACCTGAAACTTTTAACAGTAAAAATGGCAACTTACGCAGATATTTTGAAAAATACTTGAACATGGGACACTTTTTAGACGAACCAGTCGCAACGCGTGATATACTCCGTGTGTTGAAGGCCAAATTGCCTTTCAACATTAAAGAAAACCTCCTACATATCCCGGATGACGATTCAGATTATTTTTTAACAGCCTTAGATTCGGTTGACATGTTACTTGAAGATCAGCGCTTCGCGCGGCAAAACAGCAGCCACAATGTTTACACTAGTGGTATGCAAAACATGCAGGCTTGCCAACACAATTCTGGCGCGCCCACAGTTGCATACGCGGTACAGCAAAAACAGCAAACTCACATGCCGTTTCAATACGAAAATCAAAATCAACACGCGTATTCCAATACAAACAATAGTTACAACAGTAATAACACTTCATGCGGCAATCCATACAAAAGGCACCGCGGTAATAACTACAACGGTAACAACGGATACAAAGGCAACAACAAAAACACAAACAGAAATAGAAATAATAATAACTACGAGCCAAGACAGCATCAAGGTTGGACTCGTAATGATCAGTACTTCCATTCAAACTCTGCTTTACCACAGCATCCACCAGGACAAAATTGGAGCATACCTTACGACCGACAGGTAAGTTATAATGCGCAACAGCAACAACAACCGCAAAAGTTTGGAGATCATAATAGGCAATATCCGAATGTGAATATAATAGAAATGACACCTGATGCACAACCTCAATCTGTGTCAGTACCTAGCACAAATGCTAATCCAACAAACTAGAAACAGTCACTTCTATGCCCCAGGTCGTGGCTGAAGAATTCTTGCGGGGCGACTGCAATGTCAATCAGTTATTTGACACCACACTTGAACAACAGAATAATGATATGCCGAATAATTCTAAACAAAAATTACCTGTTTTATTTATAAGATACAACTACAATAACAATATATCAGATGAACTTTTACAAGACAGTACACAATGTCGTTCAAACACAAATGAAATTATTTTAGCATCTACTACTGGTGTAGTAGGTGGGATTCCAATTACTATTATCCTAGATACAGGTGCAGCTGTGAGCGTTTTGTCTTTTAATTTCTATAAAAAGATGTGTGAATTGGAACCTGTGCCTGAGTTTCCTGCCCAAAACTGTAAAATAACTACTGCACCAGGTAATAAGTCATGTAGGGTTACGAAGCAAGTTTTTGTAAACATTAAAATAGGTAATGGAACCGTACAATGGCCATTCCTGGTTGTACAAAACCTTGTGACAAATTGCATATTAGGAATAGATATTATGAGCGAGAAGGACTCTATTATAGACTTCTCCAAAGGTAAATGTATTTTAAATGATAAAGGCAGTGTAATTATTATTGATTTGGACAGGAGAACTCTAAAGCATGACAAACACTGTACAGGGTACAAGGTTCAGTTAGTACTTGACAATGACATTCAAGATATGCAAACACACTCATCTGACACAGAGCTATTGGACTTGAAAACATTGCTTGATCATAAGATAAGTGAAGCTACAGCTCTCAGTGTACATGAACGTATAAAACTACAGGAAGTGTTATCCAAATATTTACAAGTTTTTACCAAACGATTAGGTGTTATCAACACGTATGTGTACAAGATTGAAGTTAAGCCTCACAAAATCTTCTACCACAAGACATATAACGTACCGTTATCTCAACGACCTGCTGTGTGGCAAGAATTAAAACAAATGTTAGACTGGAAGGTCATTGAACCATCCACCTCACCTTATTGTAGTCCTCTACTTGCTGTCAAAAAAAAATTAAATGGAAGCATTAGGTTAGTGTTAGACGCACGAGCAATTAATGAAATAATTTTACCAGTTCACACAAAACCCGAAAATTTAGAAGAGCAATTACAGAAATTTCTAGATGCAAAATATTTTTCCACAATAGATCTCGCTAATTCGTTTTGGCAGGTGGGTATCACTCCTGATTCACGGAAATATACTGCATTTATGTTCGGGGGGCGAACCTATCAGTTTTGTGTTCTACCTTTCGGACTGAATGTCAGCCCTGGATACCGTGCTTGGCGACGATTTAGTTGAGACAGTCACACACTATGTAGATGATATACTGATAGTTACACAGTCTTGGAAGGAACACGTTGACACACTTCAAAGAATTTTAGAAAAATTAGCACAAGCTGGAGTCACAGCCAATCTTAGAAAATCAAAGTTTGGTTGCAGTGAGATAAAGTATTTAGGACATATCATAAATTCGCAGGGCATACGTCCGGATCCCAGTAAATTAGATGCTATCAGAAACTTTCCTAGCCCTCGAACTAAAAAGCAGTTAAAATCATTCCTTGGGCTATGTTCATTTTTCAGACGTTTTTTGCCACAACCACTTTTGAACAGTAAACATCTGCTAAATCTACTCAGAAAGAATCAAGTTTGGATCTGGTCGGAACAGTGCCAGAATGACTTTAATACAATTAAACATGCTTTAGTGGGTGCAAACTTATTGAGCCATCCAGATTTCAATTTAGACTTTTGTATGACTTGTGACGCTTCACGAACTGGCTTGGGATGTTGCTTATTTCAAGTTGTAAAGAATAAAGAAAAGGAACAGATAAGAATTATTGGGTTTGCAAGTCGTACTCTAACTGAATGTGAGCGTACATACTCCACTACTGAGTTAGAAACACTTTCCATAGTATGGGCATTCAAGAAGTTCAATTATTATTTATTTGGAAAACATACAATAATTTACACCGATCACCAGGCCCTGACATTTTTGTTAACTTGTAAACTTGTACATCCTAGACTATCACGATGGGCAGTTACACTTCAGAACTACTCTTTTGAAATTAAGTACATAAAAGGTAAGGACAACACCATTGCAGACGCTTTGTCTAGACTTCCACAAGGTATGAATGATACCAACAGTGACTTAGAAAATATAAATGACTACAGGATTCTCTTAATGCAAGACAAGCAGTATCACCAATATTATATTGATATGTGCAGAAACATGGCTAAATTACAAAAATCTGACCCTCACTAGTATAAGATAATAACATTACTGGTAGAAAAACACAATCATCCTTCGACTAAGTATTACAAGTTACCCAATGATGTGTTATTTTACCGCCGACATCCAAATGCTACTAACTGGTGTGTATGCATTCCCAAAGAGTCTGAACGTAATCTAATTTGGCACACACACTTAGTTTGGGGTCATTATGGGACGAAAAAGTGTTTGGCAAAGCTCAGCACATACTGTTATTTTAGCAATATGAGAAGAAAAATTAGAGGGAACTGAAAACATGTGTCATATGTCAAAAATCAAAACCTCAGAATTTATCCACAAAAACAGATTTACATTCTATTTTACCTAGTAAACCCCCGGAAATTCTGTGTACTGACATCAGTGGACCGCATCCAGCAAGCTCTGGAGGCGTCAAATATATCTTAGCTTTTTACGATATATTTTCTAAACATGTCAAACTTTATGCTTTAAAATCCGCCACTGCAAGTGCTATAATACGAAGATTCTCAAGTGATTACCTGACGCACGTGGGAAAACCTAAAGCAATTCTGTCAGATAATGCAGCATACTACTCTGGGCACAAATGGAGAAATTTCTTGAAGGACAATAACATTAAAAGTATATTTATTTCGAGGTTTAGTCCACAATGTAACGCGACTGAGAGACTTTTCCGAGAATTAAATCGATTCATGAGGACCTATATTTCATCAAAACATACTAATTGGGTGTCCTACCTAAGTCTTTTCGAAGACGTACACAATAACTTAAATATTTATGATACAAATTACACACCTAACGAGATCATGTTCAATTGCAAACAGAACGATCAGTGGATAGAACCATTACCTAAGTTGTCAGACAAGGAAATCACACCTGAACAAAAAATAAAAGAAGTATTGACTACGCTGACACATCACGCACAGATACGAAACAAACATCACAGAAACATAATAAAAAGAAAACAAAAATTCGAGGTAGGAATGCTTGTACTACTTCGTACTCATCATAAATCTGTAGCACTCAAACGACGCAACGCTAAGTGGCGTCTGCTATATGAAGGACCTTATATAATTGTTAACATACCGCATCCTGGTGCGTATCTGTTACAACATCGTAGAACTAACAAAATTATTGGGCTATACGCACACCGAGATCTTAGAGCATTTCATGCTGAATAATGTCAAAGTCATACCCATCAAAATATTGCTAAGCAACTCGAAAAACTCTGTTGTTACAACACAGATAATAAGTAGTGTAGAAATTTTCATTTCAGCGGTTCCAGAGTCGCAGTTGAAGGCAGAAGAACTCTTCTTTCAGCGCGCGCCACCACCTGGAAGACGGAATATCAAAATAAAATTTATGATTACGTAGCAGTGAATGATATATTAATTTTTCACGGAACATTTGATATTGTAGGTACCACTGACTTGGTATGACACCTGACGAACCGACAGACGTCATCTGTGAAGCGATCTTTTACTTTGAGAAATAGATTAGACGCACATCTCTCAACACGAAAAGCATCTATCAGTAGTCAAGGCCACACAGACACTCTACACACACGCACAAAACGCGAGGAATCGAACATTTTTTCTCTCTTACTATTTTGAATATTTATTGAGTAGTGAAAACGCCTGGTCTTGCCTACTGATGTAATGAATGTTGTGTCTAACCTATCTTAATTTCAGATGACATCACGTGACGCAATGTAATAACCTATAGCTATGTAATGATGATGCAAACATGTTTATGTGCAACTGTATTATGTTTATGCTAAGAAAATATGTGACGTGTGTATGTATAATTACTTATTTTTTTAACTGATGTATCATGTAACTGTTACTATGTAAAAAAAAAAATTTGAACAAAACGAGTGCCAAAAAGACATTGCGTAGGGAACCTCTGTTCACGGACATTAACGAACATTACTAACTCTGCAACTACGCAGAAACCTATGTGAAAGAAACGGTTAATGCCATTCATTATGCAGCGTATCTATGTAAACGCGATGAATGATTTCTTTGATTAATAACTACGAACATTTAGGTGAGCTATATTCAGCAAAAAACTGAAAATGTGAAGTGCATAATTCCTGCATCGTCTAGTGACATTACTACAGTACCTAACTTCAAGATGTTAACTGGATTAAATGGACACAAAGTGCCTGTCCAGAAAACAACACGATGGGTGGAAGAATTTTGGTTGGAACTTCAGGGAATGAAATGTTCTCGAAATGTGACGGACACTCTTACCTGGACTGTCCTAGGATCGACGCCAGCTATGTGCCGTCCGAGGTTCTACAACCAAGCTTCCACGGAATGTAAAAAACGAACTGCACGTGGACCAATTACTCGGCGGGTCACGTCTGATCTGTAATAAGCAATGCTTTTACTCACAACGAACTGCATCACAACGACTATAATGAAAATAGGAAATGGACACGCTTATGTATTAATCACGTTGTTATACAACGATGTTACTGTGATCAAAAAACTTTACCACGACGATACTAACCTGTAAAAAATTATTGTGCAGCAGATGAATATGAACTGTGATAACGACACGATGTGTATAGGTCAACGCACCTGAAACATACGGACATTTTTCTTTGAAGTATTTCAAAACAATACTATGTAACTAAGAACATTCAACAATCTAAGTTGTATTGTGTTATAACAAATATTGTAAATTTAAAACTAAGTTACCTGTCATAGAATGTAGTCTTCATATGTAATCTTGGATGAATATTTTCTTTGTGCAACGACTGAGAAACACGCGCACACGAACAATATGAACTGCAAAACTGTGCCGCGTGATCTAACTGTACGATATAACGGCAGTGCCGGAGTCACACAGACGCTTCTGCGCATGCGCGCACTCTATCTGCCAACATAAGAACTTTTACGGCGCACCCGCGTCATTCAAATTTTGTATATAATGTGTATAATGTGTATAATGTAAGTCATGTAAATAGTTGTAGACTACTTAGATTTTCTTGTGCCTTTAGGTGAATTGCTCGCCTGCAGGTGTGTCCTTTCGCCTCGCAATTCAGGGGGCAATATAAAGGCACATTTGCATGCCGAGCGTGAGTTTCCTCGGAAACGCGTAATATTAATTAAATAAATAATCAGTGACAAATAAATAAAGCCTATGGCACACAACTGCAGCGCAGTGTCGCTGATAAAACAAAAGCACAATTACGTTACTCTTATGTTTGATTAAGAAAGGAGAGAGCTGTGGTAGATGTGGTGCGAGAAGCACGTATTTTATTCTATTGTCTGGCACACCGCCACATTTCATGTTATAGAAGAATACTGCGAGTTGCAACCAGACTAGGCACTCGATTCTGTAAAGAATTTATATTTATAAAAGTAAGTAGGATTATGAACTGTAGGCTTATTCATTGAATATATCTGATTTAACTAACTGTGTAACTTTTTTTATGTTTAGTGGACAATCACCTCTGTACGACGTATTGGCATGGCTGGCAAATTATTGAAATATTGAGATTTAGATTATGAGTCCGCACCTACCGCAGCACTCTTTGGAAGCGATTTATTTACGAAGTCCGATTATTTCAGTTTTATTTCACGGTCAACTACGAGTAACATTGCCTTTATGAGAAAGCCATTGTCAAGCGTCTGATACCGAATAATTAAACGTCCACGTTCCAGATAAGCAAATATTTATTACAATTACAATCACAATCACCATCATACAGATAGAAAAATTAATATTTAAATAATATTTTTTATTTTATTTATTTTATACCTTCTAAATCGAGGAACGTTTCTACCGAAAAGACAGGATTTTCTTTTGAGATACGAGTATCTCCTTTCCGATGCACTATTCCTTCTTTACTACATCACTCGCTCCCTCACATTGACGTATTAACTCAGAAATTGTGTCAGTATGACATACTATGGGTTCTAGCAATTCTCCATCTAAATAGAGAAACGTTTCTTTGGAAACGAAAGATTATCTTTTGGGATACGACTATCTCCTTTCCGATGCACTATTCGTTCTTTACTGCATCCGTCGCTCCCTCACATTGACGAATTAACACAGAAATCGCGTCGCTATGAATTACTGTGGGTTCTATGACATCTCTTTCTAAATCGAGGAACATTTCTATGGATACGACAGGTTTTTCTTTTGCAATACGACTATCTCCTTTCCGATGCACTATTCCTTCTTTACTGCATTCCTCGCTCCCTCATATTGACGAATAAACACAGAAATTGCATCGCTATGAACTACTGTGGGTTCTATGACATCTCCATCCAAATCGAAGAACGTTTCTATGGAAACGACAGGATTTTCTTTTGGGATACGAGTATCTCCTTTCAGATGCACTATTCCTTCTTTACTACATCACTCGCTCCCTCACATTGACGAATTAACACAGAAATTGTGTCAGTATGACATACTATGTGATCTAGCACTTCTTCATCTAAATCGAGAAACGTTTCTATGGAGATGAAAGGATTTTATTTTGGGATAGGACTTCCACCTTTCCGATGCACTATTCCTTCTTTACTGCATCCCTCGCTCCCTCACATTGACGAATTAACACAGAAATTGCGGCGCTATGAATTACTGTGGGTTCTATGACATCTTCTTCTAAATCGAGGACCGTTTATATCGAAACGACAGGATTTTTTTTTGGGATACGAATATCTCCTTTCCGATGCACTATTCCTTCATTATTGCATTACTCGCTCCCTCACATTGACGAATTAACACAGAAATTGCGTCGCTATGACATACTGTCTGTTCTATAACATCTCCTTCTAAATCGAGGAACGTTTCTATGGAAACGACAGGATTTTTTTTTGGGAAACGAATATCTCCTTTCTAATGCACTATTTGTTCTTTACTGCATTCCTCGCTCCCTCACATTGACGAATTAACACAGAAATTGTGTCGCTATGAATTACTATGGGTTCTATGACATCACCTTCTAAAGCAAAGAACGTTTCTATGGAAACGACAGGATTTACTTTTGGGATACGAGTGTCTCCATTCCGATGCACTTTTCCTTATTTACTACATCACTCGCTCCGTCACACTGACGAATTAACACAAAAATTGTGTTAGTGTAACATACTATGGGTTCTAACAATTCTCCATCTAAATCTAGAAACGTTTCTATGGAAACGAAAGGATTTTCTTTTGGGATACGACTATCTCATTTCCGATGCCCCATTCCTTCCTTACTGCATCCCTCGCTCCTTCACATTGACGAATTAACACAGAAATTGCGTCGCTATGAATTACTGTGTGTCTATGACATCTCCTTCTAAATCGAGGAACGTTTCTATGGAAACGACAGGATTTTCTTTTAGGATACGAGTATCTCCTTTCCGATGCACTATTCCATCTTTACTACTTCACTCGCTCCCTCACATTGACGAATTAATACAGAAATTGTGTTAGTATGACATACTATGGGTTCTAGCAATTCTCCATCTAAATCGAGAAACGTTTGTATGGAAACGAAAGGATTTTTCTTTTGGGATACGACCATCTCCTTTCCGATGCACTATTCCTCTATTACTGCATTACTCACTCCCTCACATTGACGAATTAACACAGAAATTGCGTCGCTTTGAATTAGTGTGGGTTCTATGACATCTCCTTCTAAATCGAGGAACGTTTCTATGGAAATGACAGGATTTTCTTTTGGGATACGAGTATCTCCATTCCGATGCACTTTTCCTTATTTACTACATCACTCGCTCCCTCACACTGACGAATTTACACAAAAATTGTGTCAGTATGACATACTCTGGGTTCTAGCAATTCTCCATGTAAATCGAGAAACGTTTATATGGAAACGAAAGAATTATCTTTTGAGATACGACTATCTCCTTTCCGATGCACTATTCCTTCTTTACTGCATCCCTCGCTCCCACACATTGACGAATTAACACTGAAATTGCGTCGCTATGAATTACTGTGGGTTCTATGACATCTCCTTCTAAATCGAGAAACGTTTCTATGGAAACGACAGGATTTTCTTTTGGGATACGAGTATCTCCTTTCCGATGCACTATTCCTTCTTTACTGCAACGCTCGCTCCCTCCCATTGACGAATTAACACAGAAATTGCGTCGCTATGAATTACTGTGGGTTCTATGAATTCTCCTTATAATCGAGGAACGTTTCTATGGAAACGACAGGATTATCTTTTGGGATACGAGTATCTCCTTTCCGATGCACTATTCCTTCTTTACTGCAACGCTCGCTCCCTCCCATTGACGAATTAACACAGAAATTGCGTCGCTATGAATTACTGTGGGTTCTATGAATTCTCCTTATAATCGAGGAACGTTTCTATGGAAACGACAGGATTTTCTTTTGGGATACGAGTATCTCCTTTCCGATGCACTATTCCTTCTTTACTGCAACGCTCGCTCCCTCCCATTCACGAATTAACACAGAAATTGCGTCGCTATGAATTACTGTGGGTTCTATGAATTCTCCTTATAATCGAGGAACGTTTCTATGGAAACGACAGGATTTTCTTTTGGGATACGAGTATCTCCTTTCCGATGCACTATTCCTTCTTTACTGCAACGCTCGCTCCCTCCCATTCACGAATTAACACAGAAATTGCGTCGCTATGAATTACTGTGGGTTCTATGAATTCTCCTTATAATCGAGGAACGTTTCTATGGAAACGACAGGATTTTCTTTTGGGATACGAGTATCTCCTTTCCGATTCACTATTCCTTCTTTACTGCATCCCTCGCTCCCTCACATTGACGAATTAACACAGAAATTGTGTTAGTATGACATACTGTGGGTTCTAGCAATTCTCCATCTAAATCGAGAAACGTTTCTATGGAAACGAACGGATTTTCTTTTTGGATACGAGTATCTCCTTTGCGATGGACTATTCCTTCTTTACTGCATCCCTCACTCACTCACATTGACGAATTAACACAGAAATTGCGTCGCTATGAATTACTGTGGGTTCTATGACATCTCCTTCTAAATCGAGAGACGTTTCTACGGAAAAGACAGGATTTTCTTTTGGGATACGACTATCTCCTTTCCAATGCATTATTCCTTCTTTACTGCAATCCTCGCTAAATCACATTGACAAATTAACACAGAAATTGCGCCGCTGTTGGTTCTATGACGTCTCCTTCTAAATCGAGGAACGTTACTATGGATACGGTAGGATTTTCTTTTGGGATACGACTATCTCCCTTCCGATGCACTATTCCTTCATTACTGCAATACCCGCTCCCTCACATTGACGAATTAACACAGAATTCGCGTCGCTATGAATTACTGTGGGTTCTATTACATCTTCTTATAATCGGGGAACGTTTCAATGGAAACGACAGGATTTTTTTTGGGGATTCGAGTATCTCCTTTCCGAAGCACTATTCCTTCTTTACTGCAATCCACGCTCTCTCACATTGACGAATTACACAGAAATTGCGTTGCTATGAAATACTGTTGGTTCTATGACATCCCCTTCCAAATCGAGGAACGTTTCTACGGAAAAGACAAGATTTTCTTTTGAGATTTGAGTATCTCCTTTCAGATGCACTATTCCTTCTTTACTACATCACTCGCTCCCTCACATTGACGTATTAACACAGAAATTGTGTCAGTATGACATACTTT
Source organism: Schistocerca cancellata (assembly GCF_023864275.1). Taxonomy (NCBI): domain Eukaryota; kingdom Metazoa; phylum Arthropoda; class Insecta; order Orthoptera; family Acrididae; genus Schistocerca; species Schistocerca cancellata. The sequence continues at coordinate 172,963,653 of NC_064636.1, read as the reverse complement.
GTGATCTAGCACTTCTTCATCTAAATCGAGAAACGTTTCTATGGAGATGAAAGGATTTTATTTTGGGATAGGACTACCACCTTTCCGATGCACTATTCCTTCTTTACAGCATCCCTCGCTCCCTCACATTGACGAATCAACACAGAAATTGCGGCGCTATGAATTACTGTGGGTTCTATGACATCTCTTTCTAAATCGAGGATCGTTTATATGGAAACGACAGGATTTTTTTTTTTGGGATACGAATATGCCTTTCCGATGCACTATTCCATCATTATTGCATTACTCGCTCCCTCACATTGACGAATTAACACAGAAATTGCGTCGCTATGACATACTGTGTTTTCTATGACATCTCCTTCTAAATCGAGGGACGTTTCTATGGAAACGACAGGATTTTTTTTTTGGGATACGAATATCTCCTTTCTAATGCTCTGTTTGTTCTTTACTGCATCCCTCGCTCCCTCACATTGACGAAATAACACAGAAATAGCGTCGCTATGAATTACTGTGGGTTCTATGACATCACCTTCTATATCGAGGAACGTTTCTATGGAAAAGACAGGATTTTCTTTTGGGATACGTGTGTCTCCCTTCCGATGCACTTTTCCTTATTTACTACATCACTCGCTCCCTCACACTGACGAATTAACACAAAAATTGTGTTAGTATGATATACTATGGGTTCTAACAATTCTCCATCTAAATTTAGAAACGTTTCTATGGAAACGAAAGGATATTCTTTTGGGATACGACTATCTCATTTCCGATGCACTATTCCTTCCTTACTGCATCCCTCGCTCCTTCACATTGACGAATTAACACAGAAATTGCGTCGCTATGAATTACTGTGGGGTCTATGACTTCTCCTTCTAAATCGAGGAACGTTTCTATGGAAACTACAGGATTTTCTTTTGGGATACGAGTATCTCCTTTCCGATGCACTATTCCATCTTTACTACATAACTCACTCCCTCACATTGACGAATTAACACAGAAATTGTGTTAGTATGACATACTATTAGGTTCTAGCAATTCTCCATCTAAATTGAGAAACGTTTCAATGGAAACGAAAGGATTTTCTTTTGGGATACGAGTATCTCCATTCAGATGCACTATTCCTTCTTTACTGTTTCCCTCGCTCCCTCACATTGACGAATTAACACAGAAATTGCGTCGCTATGAATAACTGTGGGTTCTATGATATCTCCTTCTAAATCAAGGAACGTTTCTATGGAAACGAAAGGATTTTCTTTTGTTATACGAGTATCAACTTTCCGATGCACTATTCCTCCTTTACTGCATCCCTCGCTCCCTCACATTGACGAATTAACTCAGAAATTGCGTCGCTATGAATTACTGTGGGTTCTATGACATCTCCTTCTAAATCGGGGAACGTTTCTACGGAGACGACAGGATTTTCTTTTGGGATACGAGTATCTCCATTCAGATGCACTTTTCCTTGTTTACTTCATCACTCCCTCCCTCACACTTACGCATAAACACAAAAAATGTCTTAGTATGACATACAATGGGTTCTAGCAAATCTCCATCTAAATCGAGAAACGATTCTATGGAAACGAAAGTATTTTCTTTTTGGGATACGACTATCTCATTTCCGAAGCACTATTCCTTTTTTACTGCATCCCTCGCTCCCTCACACTGACGAATTAACACAGAAATTGCGTCGCTATGAAATACTGTGGGTTCTGTGACATCTCCTTCTAAATCGAGGAACTTTTCTATGAAAGCGACAGGATTATCTTTTGGGATACGACTATCTCCTTTCCGATGCACTATTCCTTCTTTACTGCTTCCCTCGCACCCTCACATTGACGAATTAACACAGATATTGTGTCAGTATGACATGCTATGGGTTCTAGCAATTCTCCATCTAAATCGAGAAACGTTTCTATGGAAACGAAAGGATTTTTTTCTGGGATACGACTATCTCTTTTCCGATGCACTATTCCTTCTTTACTGCATCCCTCGCTCCCTCACATTGACGAATTTAACACAGAAATTGGGTTGCTATGAATTACTGTGGGTTCTATGACATCTCCTCCTAAATCGAGGAACGTTTTTATGGAAACGACAGGATTTTCTTTTGGGATACGCCTATCTCCTTTCCGATGCACTATTCCTTCTCTACTGCATCCCTCGCTCCCTCACATTGACGAATTAACACAGAAATTGTGTCAGTATGACATACAATGGGTTCTAGCAATTCTCCATCTAAATCGAGAAACGTTTCTAAGGAACGAAAGGATTTTCTTTTGGGACAAGACTATCTCCTTTCCGATGCACTATTTCTTCTTTACTGCATACCTCGCTCCCTCACATAGACGAATTAACACAGAAATTTCGTCGCTATGAATTACTGTGGGTTCTATGACATCTCCTTCTATATCAAGGAACGTTTTAATGGAAACGACAGTATTTTCTTTAGGAATACGAGTAACTCCTTTCCGATGCACTATTCGTTCTTTACTGCAATCCTCGCTCCCTCACATTCACGAATTAACAGAGAAACTGCGTGGCTATGAAATACTGTGGGTTCTATGACATCTTCTTCTAAATCGAGGAACTATTCTATGGAAACGATAGGATTTTCCTTTGGGATACGAGTATCTCATTTCCGATGAACTATTCCTTCTTTACTACATCAGTCGCTCCCTCACACTGACGAATTAACACAGAAAATGTGTCAGTATGACATACTATGGGTTCTAGCAATTCTCCATCTAAATCGAGTAACGTTCCTATGGAAACGAAAAGATTTTCTTTTGGGATACGAGTATCTCCTTTCCGATGCACTATTCCTTCTTTACTGCATCCCTCGCTCCCTCACATTGACGAATTAACACAGAAATTGCGTCGCTATAAATAACTGTGGGTTCTATGATATCTCCTTCTAAATCAAGGAACGTTTCTATGGAAACGAAAGGATTTTCTTTTGTTATACGAGTATCTCCTTTCCGATGCACTATTCCTTCTTTACTGCATCCCTCGCTCCCTCACATTGACGAATTAACACAGAAATTGCGTCGCTATGAATTACTGTGGGTTCTATGACATCTCCTTCTAAATCGAGGAACGTTTCTATGGAGACGACAGGATTTTCTTTTGGGATACGAGTTTCTCCATTCAGATTCACTTTTCCTTATTTACTTCATCACTCCCTCCCTCACACTTACGAATTAACACAAAATATGTGTTAGTATGACACAATGGGTTCTAGCAAATGTCCATCTAAATCGAGAAACGATTCTATGGAAACGAAAGTATTTTCTTTTTGGGCTACGACTATCTCATTTCCAATGCACTATTCCTTCTTTACTGCATCCCACGCTCCCTCACACTGACGAATTAAAACAGAAATTGCGTCGTTATGAAATACTGTGGGTTCTATGACATCTCCTTCTAAATCGAGGATCTTTTCTATGGATACGAAAGGATTTTTTTTTGGAATACGAGTATCTCCTTTCCGATGCACTGTTCCTTCTTTACCACATCACTCACTCCCTCACATTGACAAATTAACACAGAAATTGTGTCAGTATGACATACTATGGGTTCTAGCACTTCTTCATCTAAATCGAGAAACGTTTCTATGGAGATGAAAGGATTTCATTTTGGGTTAGGAATACCACCTTTCCGATGCACTATTCCTTCTTTACTGCATCCCTCGCTCCTTCACATTGACGAATTAACACAGAAATTGCGTCGGTATAAATTACTGTGGGTTCTATGACATCTCCTTCCAAATCGAGGATCGCTTCTATGGAAACGACAGGATATTCTTTTGGGATACGAGTATCTCATTTCCGATGCACTATTCCTTCCTTACTGCATCCCTCGCTCCTTCACATTGACGAATTAACAAAGAAATTGCGTCGCTATGAATTACTGTGGAGTCTATGACTTCTCCTTCTAAATCGAAGAACGTTTCTATGGAAACGACAGGATTTTCTTTTGGGATACGACTATCTCCTTTCCGATGCAGTATTCCATCTTTACTACATAACTCGCTCCCTCACATTGACGAATTAACACAGAAATTGTGTTGGTATGACATACTATTAGGTTCTAGCAATTCTCCATCTAAATCGAAAAACGTTTCCATGGAAACGAAAAGATTTTCTTTTGGGATACGACTATCTCCTTTCCGATGCACAATTCCTTCTTTACTGAATCCCTCGCACCCTCTCATTGACGAATTAACACAGAAATTGCGTCGCTATGAATAACTGTGGGTTCTATGATATCTCCTTCTAAATCAAGGAACGTTTCTATGGAAACCAAAGGTTTTTCTTTTGTTATACGAGTATCTCCTTTCCGATGCACTATTCCTTCTTTACTGCATCCCTCGCTCCCTCACATTGACGAATTAACACAGAAATTGCGTCGCTATGAATTACTGTGGGTTCTATGACACCTACTTCAAGATCGAGGAACGTTTCTATGGAGACGACAGGATTTTCTTTTGGGATACGAGTATCTCCATTCAGATGCACTTTTCCTTATTTACTTCATCACTCCCTCCGTCACACTTACGAATTAACACAAGATATGTGTTAGTATGACATACAATGGGTTCTAGCAAATCTCCATCTAAATCGAGAAACAATTCCATGGAAACGAAAGTATTTTCTTTTTGGGATACGACTATCTCATTTCCGATGCACTATTCCTTCTTTACTGCATCCCTCGCTCCCTCACACTGACGAGTTAACACAGAAATTGCGTCGCTATCAGATACTGTGGGTTCTATGTCATTTCCTTCTAAATCGAGGAACTTTTCTATGGATACGACAGGATTTTCTTTTGGAATACGAGTATCTCCTTTCCGATGCACTATTCCTACTTTACCACATCACTCACTCCCTCACATTGACAAATTAACACAGAAATTGAGTCAGTATGACATACTATGGGTTCTAGCACTTCTTCATCTAAATCGAGAAACGTTTCTATGGAGATGAAAGGATTTTATTTTGGGATAGGAATACCACTTTTCCGATGCACTATTCCTTCTTTACTGCATCCCTCGCTCCCTCACATTGACGAATTAACACAGAAATTGCGTCGCTATGAATTACTGTGGGTTCTATGAATTATCCTTATAATCGAGGAACGTTTCTGTGGATACGATAAGATTTTCTTTTGGGATACGACTATCTCCTTTCGGATGCACTATTCCTTCTTTACTGCATCCCTCGCTCCATCACATTGACGAATTACACAGAATTTGTGTCGCTATCAAATACTGTGGGTTCTATGACATCTCCTTCTAAATCGAGGAACGTTTCTATGGAAACGACATGATTTTCTTTTGAGATACGAGTATCCCCTTTCCGATGCACTATTCCTTCTTTACTACATCACTCGCACCCTCCCATTGACGTATTAACTCAGAAATTGTGTCAGTATAACATACTATGGGTTATAGCAATTCTCCATCTAAATCGAGAAACGTTTCTATGGAAACGAAAGGATTTTCTTTTGGGATACGACTATCTCCTTTCCGATGCACTATTCCTTCTTTACTGCATCCCTCGCTCCCTCACATTGGCGAATTAACCCAGAAATTGCGACGCTATGAATTACTGTGGGTTCTATGACATCTTCTTCTACATCGAGGAACTTTTCTATGGATACGACAGGATTTTCTTTTGGAATACGAGTATCTCCTTTCCGATGCACTATTCCTTCTTTACCACATCACTCGCTCCCTCACATTGACAAATTAACACAGAAATTCTGTCAGTATGACATACAAAGGGTCCTAGCACTTCTTCATCTAAATCGAGAAACGTTTCTATGGGGATGAAAGGATTTTATTTTGGGATAGGACTACCACCTTTCCGATGCACTACTCCTCTTTACTGCATCCCTCGTTCCCTCACATTGACGAATTAACACAGAAATAGCGTCGCTATAAATTAATGTGGGTTCTATGACATCTCTTTCTAAATCGAAGACCGTTTCTATGGAAACGAGAGGATTATTTTTCGGGAAACGAGTATCTCCTTTCCGATGCACTATTTCTTCTTTACTGCATCTCTCGCTCCCTCACATTGACGAATTAACACAGAAATTGCGTCGCTATGAATTACTGTGGGCTCTATGACATCTCCTTCTAAATCGAGGATCGTTTCAATGGAAACGACAGAATTTACTTTTGGGATACGAGTATCTCCTTTCCGATGCAGTATCCCTTCTTTAGTACATCACTCGCCCCCTCACATTGACGAATTAACACAGAAATTGTTTCAGTATGACATATTATGGGTTCTAGCAACTCTCCATCTAAATTGAGAAACGTTTCTATCGAAACGAAAGGATTTTCTTTTGGGATACGACTATCTTCTTTCCAATGCCCAATCCTTCTTTACTGCAATCCTCGCTAAATCACATTGACAAATTAACACAGAAATTGCGTCGCTATGAATTACTGTGGATTCTATGACGTCTCCTTCTTAATCGAGGAACGGTTCTACGGATACGAAAGGATTTTCTTTTGGGAAACGAGTATCTCCTTTCCGATGCACTATTCCTTCATTACTGCAATACTCGCTCCCTCACATTGACGAATTACACAGAAATTGCGTCGCTATGAAATACTGTGGGTTCTATGACATTTCCTTCTATATCGAGGAACGTTTCTATGCAAACGACAGGATCTTCTTTGGGATACGAGTATCTCCTTTCCGATGCACTAATCCTTCTTTACTGCATTCCTCGCTCCCTCACATTGACGAATTACACAGAAATTGCGTCGCTATGAAATACTGTGGGTTCTATGACATCTCCTTCTAAATCGAGGAACGTTTCTATGGAAACGACAGGACTTTCTTTTGGGATACGAGTATCTCCTTTCCGATGCAGTATTCCTTCTTTACTACATCACTCGCTCCCTCATATTGACCAATTAACACTGAAATTGGGTTGCTATGAATTACTGTGGGTTCTATGACATCTCCTACTAAATCGAGGAACGTTTTTATGGAGACGACAGGATTTTCTTCTGGGATATGACTATCACCTTTCCGATGCACTATTCCTTCTTTACTACAACACTCGCTCCCTCATATTGACCAATTAACACTGAAATTTTGTCAGTATTATATACTACGGGTTCTAGCAATTCTCCATCTAAATCGAGTAAACTTTCTATGGAAACGAAAGGATTTTCTTTTGGGATACGACTATCTCCTTTCCGATGCACTATTCCTTCTTTACTGTATCACTCGCTCCCTCACATTAACGAATTAACACAGGAATTGTGTTAGTATGACATACTATGGGTTCTAGCAATGCTCCATCTAAATCGAGAAATGTTTCTATGGAAACGAAAGTATTTTCTTTAGGGATACGACTATCTACTTTCCGATACACTCTTCCTTCTTTACTACTTCACTCGCTCCCTCACATTGACGAATTAACACAGAAATTGCATCGCTATGATATACTGTGGGTTCTATGACATCTCCTACTAAATCGAGGAACGTTTTTATGGAGACGACAGGATTTTCTTCTGGGATACGACTATCTCTTTTCCGATGCACTATTCCTTCTTTACTGCATCCCTCGCTCCCTCACATTGACGAATTTAACACAGAAATTGGGTTGCTATGAATTACTGTGGGTTCTATGACATCTCCTTCTATATCGAGGAACGTTTTTATTTAAACGACAGGATTTTCTTTTGGGATACGCCTATCTCCTTTCCGATGCACTATTCCTTCTTTACTGCATCCCTCGCTCCCTCACATTGACGAATTAACACAGAAATTGTGTCAGTATGACATACTATGGGTTCTAGCAATTCTCCATCTAAATCAAGAAACGTTTCTATGGAACGAAAGGATTTTCTTTTGGGATAAGACTATCTCCTTTCCGATGCACTATTTCTTCTTTACTGCATACCTCGCTCCCTCACATTGACGAATTAACACAGAAATTGCGTCGCTATGAATTACTGTGGGTTCTATGTGATCTACTTTTAAGTCGAGGAACGTTTCAATGGAAACGACAGTATTTTCTTTTGGAATACGACTATCTCCTTTCCGATGCACTATTCCTTCATTACTGCAATACTCGCTACCCCACATTGACGAAATAACACAGAAATTGCGTCGCTATGACATACTGTGTGTTCTAAGACATCTCCTTCTATATCGAGGAACGTTTCTATGGAAACGACAGGATTTTTTTTTGGGATACGAATATCTCCTTTCCGATGCACTATTTCTTCTTTACTGCATCCCACGCTCCCTCACATTGACGAATTAACAAAGAAATTGCGTCGCTATGAATTACTGTGTGTTCTAAGACATCTCCTTCTAAATCGAGGAACGTTTCTACGGAAAAGACAGGATTTTATTTTGAGATACGAGTATCTCCTTTCCGATGCACTATTCCTTTTTTACTAAATCTTTCGCTGCCTCACATTGACGTATGAACTTAGAAATTGTGTCAGTATGACATACTATGGGTTCTAGCAATTCTCCATCTAAATCAAGAATCGTTTCTTTGGAAACGAAAGGATTATCTTTTGGGATACGACTATCTCCTTTTCGATGAACTATTCGTTCTTTACTGCGTCCCTCGCTCCCTCACATTGAAGAATTAACACAGAAATTGCGTCGCTATGACATACTGTGTGTTCTAAGACATCACCTTCTAAATCGAGGAACGTTTCCATGGAAACGACAGGATTTTCTTTTGGGATACGACTATCTCTTATCCGATGCACTATTCCTTCTTTACTGCATCCCTCGCACCCTCACATTGACGAATTAACACAGATATTGTGTCAGTATGACATACTATGTGTTCTAGCAACTCTCCATCTAAATCGAGAAACGTTTCTATGGAAACGAAACGATTTTCTTTTGGGATATGACTATCTCCTTTCCGATGACTATTTCTTCTTTACTGCATACCTCGCTCCCTCACATTGACGAATTAACACAGATATTGCGTCGCTATGAATTACTCTGGGTTCTATGACATCTCCTTCTAAATCGAGGAACGTTTCTATTTAAACGACAGGATTTTCTTTTGGGATACGACTATCTCCTTTCAGATGCACTATTCTTCTCTACTGCATCCCTCGCTCCCTCACATTGACGAATTAACACAGAAATTGTGTCAGTATGACATACTATGGGTTCTAGCAATTCTCCATCTAAATCGAGAAACGTTTCTATGGAACGAAGGATTTTCTTTTGGGATAAGACTATCTCCTTTCCGATGCACTATTTCTTCTTTACTGCATACATCGCTCCCTCACATTGACGAATTAACACAGAAATTGCGTGGCTATGAATTACTGTGGGTTCTATGACATCTTCTTCTAAATCGAGGAAATATTCTATGAAAACGATAGGATTTTCGTTTGGGATACGAGTATCTCATTTCCGATGAACTATTCCTTCTTTACTACATCAGTCGCTCCCTCACACTGTCGTATTAACACAGAAAATGTGTCAGTATGACATACTATGGGTTCTAGCAATTCTCCATCTAAATCGGGTAACGTTCCCATGGAAACGAGCAGATTTTCTTTTGGGATACGAGTATCTCCTTTCCGATGCACTATTCCTTCTTTACTACTTCACTCGCTCCCTCAAATTGACCAATTAACACAGAAATTGTGTCAGTATGACATACTATGGGTTCTAGCATTTCTCCATCTAAATCGAGAAACGTTTCTATGGAAACGAAAGGATTTTCTTTTGGGATACGACTATCTCCTTTCCGATGCACTATTCCTTCTTTACTGCATCCCTCACATTGACGAATTTAGCACAGAAATTGGGTTGCTATGAATTACTGTGGGTTCTATGACGTCTCCTTCTAAATCCAGGAACGTTTTTATGGAAACGACAGGATTTTCTTTTGGGATACGACTATCTCCTTTCCGATGCACTATTCCTTCTCTAGTGCATCCCTCGCTCCCTCACATTGACGAATTACCACAGAAATTGTGTCAGTATGACATACTATGGGTTCTAGCAATTCTCCATCTAAATCGAGAAACGTTTCTATGGAACGAAAGGATTTTATTCTGGGATACGACTATCTCCTTTCGGATGCACTATTCCTTCTTTACTGCATCCCTCGCTCCCTCACATTGAGGAAGTAACACAGAAATTGGGTTGCTATGAATTACTGTGGGTTCTATGACATCTCCTACTAAATCGACGAACGTTTTTATGGAGACGACAGGATTTTCTTTTGGAATGCGACTATCTCCTTTCCGATGCACTATTCCTTCTTTACTACATCACTCGCTCCCTCACATTGACGAATTAACATAGAAACTGTGTTAGTATGACATACTATGGGTTCTAGCAATTCTCCATCTAATTCGAAAACGTTTCTATGGAATCGAAAGGATTTTCTTTAGGGATACGACTATCTAATTTCCGATTAACTGTTCCTTCTTTACTACTTCACTCGCTCCATCATATTGACCAATTAACACAGAAATTGTGTCAGTATGACATACTATTGGTACTAGCATTTCTCCATCTAAATCGAGAAAAGTTTCTATGGAAACGAAAGGATTTTCCTTTGGGATACGGCTATCTCCTTCCCGATGCACTATTCCTTCGTTACTGCATCCCTCGCGACCTCCCATTGACGACTTAACACAGAATTTGCATCGCTATGAATTACTGTGGGTTCTATGACATCTCCTTCTAAATCGAGGAACGTTTCAATGGAAACGACAGTATTTTCTTTAGGGATACGAGTATCTCCTATCCGATGCACTATTCATTCTCTACTGCATCCCTCGCTCACTCACATTGACGAATTAACACAGAAATTGTGTCAGTATGACATACTATGGGATCTAGCAATTCTCCATCTAAATCGTGAAACGTTTCTATGGAACGGAAGGATTTTCTTCTGGGATACGACTATCTCCTTTCGGATGCACTATTCCTTCTTTACTGCATCCCTCGCTCCCTCACATTGAGGAAGTAACACAGAAATTGGGTTGCTATGAATTACTGTGGGTTCTATGACATCTCCTACTAAATCGAGAAACGTTTTTATGGAGACGACAGGATTTTCTTTTGGGATACTACTATCTCCTTTCCGATGCACTATTCCTTCTTTACTACATCACTCGCTCCCTCCCATTGACGGATTAACATAGAAATTGTGTTAGTATGACATACTATGGGTTCTAGCAATTCTCCATCTAAATCGAGAAACGTTTCTATGGAAACGAAAGGATTTTCTTCAGGGATACGACTATCTACTTTCCGATAAACTGTTGCTTATTTACTACTTCACTCGCTCCATCATATTGACCAATTAACACAGAAATTGTGTCAGTATGACATACTATTGGTACTAGCAATTCTCCATCTAAATCGAGAAACGTTTCTATGGAAACGACAGGATTTTCTTTGGGATACAACTATCTCCTTTCCGATGCTCTATTTCTTCTTTACTGCATACCTCGCTCCCTCACATTGACGAATTAACACAGAAATTGCGTCGCTATGAATTATTGTGGGTTCTATGAGATCTACTTTTAAGTCGAGGAACGTTTCAATAGAAACGACAGTATTATCTTTTGGGATACGACTATCTCCTTTCCGATGCACCATTCCTTCTATACTGCATCCCTCGTTCCCTCACATTGACGAATTAACACAGAAATAGCGTCGCTATAAATTAATGTGGGTTCTATGACATCTCTTTCTAAATCGAAGACCGTTTCTATGGAAACGAGAGGATTATTTTTCGGGAAACGAGTATCTCCTTTCCGATGCACTATTTCTTCTTTACTGCATCTCTCGCTCCCTCACATTGACGAATTAACACAGAAATTGCGTCGCTATGAATTACTGTGGGCTCTATGACATCTCCTTCTAAATCGAGGATCGTTTCAATGGAAACGACAGAATTTACTTTTGGGATACGAGTATCTCCTTTCCGATGCAGTATCCCTTCTTTAGTACATCACTCGCCCCCTCACATTGACGAATTAACACAGAAATTGTTTCAGTATGACATATTATGGGTTCTAGCAACTCTCCATCTAAATTGAGAAACGTTTCTATCGAAACGAAAGGATTTTCTTTTGGGATACGACTATCTTCTTTCCAATGCCCAATCCTTCTTTACTGCAATCCTCGCTAAATCACATTGACAAATTAACACAGAAATTGCGTCGCTATGAATTACTGTGGATTCTATGACGTCTCCTTCTTAATCGAGGAACGGTTCTACGGATACGAAAGGATTTTCTTTTGGGAAACGAGTATCTCCTTTCCGATGCACTATTCCTTCATTACTGCAATACTCGCTCCCTCACATTGACGAATTACACAGAAATTGCGTCGCTATGAAATACTGTGGGTTCTATGACATTTCCTTCTATATCGAGGAACGTTTCTATGCAAACGACAGGATCTTCTTTGGGATACGAGTATCTCCTTTCCGATGCACTAATCCTTCTTTACTGCATTCCTCGCTCCCTCACATTGACGAATTACACAGAAATTGCGTCGCTATGAAATACTGTGGGTTCTATGACATCTCCTTCTAAATCGAGGAACGTTTCTATGGAAACGACAGGACTTTCTTTTGGGATACGAGTATCTCCTTTCCGATGCAGTATTCCTTCTTTACTACATCACTCGCTCCCTCATATTGACCAATTAACACTGAAATTGGGTTGCTATGAATTACTGTGGGTTCTATGACATCTCCTACTAAATCGAGGAACGTTTTTATGGAGACGACAGGATTTTCTTCTGGGATATGACTATCACCTTTCCGATGCACTATTCCTTCTTTACTACAACACTCGCTCCCTCATATTGACCAATTAACACTGAAATTTTGTCAGTATGATATACTACGGGTTCTAGCAATTCTCCATCTAAATCGAGTAAACTTTCTATGGAAACGAAAGGATTTTCTTTTGGGATACGACTATCTTCTTTCCGATGCACTATTCCTTCTTTACTGTATCACTCGCTCCCTCACATTAACGAATTAACACAGGAATTGTGTTAGTATGACATACTATGGGTTCTAGCAATGCTCCATCTAAATCGAGAAATGTTTCTATGGAAACGAAAGTATTTTCTTTAGGGATACGACTATCTACTTTCCGATACACTCTTCCTTCTTTACTACTTCACTCGCTCCCTCACATTGACGAATTAACACAGAAATTGCATCACTATGATATACTGTGGGTTCTATGACATCTCCTACTAAATCGAGGAACGTTTTTATGGAGACGACAGGATTTTCTTCTGGGATACGACTATCTCTTTTCCGATGCACTATTCCTTCTTTACTGCATCCCTCGCTCCCTCACATTGACGAATTTAACACAGAAATTGGGTTGCTATGAATTACTGTGGGTTCTATGACATCTCCTTCTATATCGAGGAACGTTTTTATTTAAACGACAGGATTTTCTTTTGGGATACGCCTATCTCCTTTCCGATGCACTATTCCTTCTTTACTGCATCCCTCGCTCCCTCACATTGACGAATTAACACAGAAATTGTGTCAGTATGACATACTATGGGTTCTAGCAATTCTCCATCTAAATCAAGAAACGTTTCTATGGAACGAAAGGATTTTCTTTTGGGATAAGACTATCTCCTTTCCGATGCACTATTTCTTCTTTACTGCATACCTCGCTCCCTCACATTGACGAATTAACACAGAAATTGCGTCGCTATGAATTACTGTGGGTTCTATGTGATCTACTTTTAAGTCGAGGAACGTTTCAATGGAAACGACAGTATTTTCTTTTGGAATACGACTATCTCCTTTCCGATGCACTATTCCTTCATTACTGCAATACTCGCTACCCCACATTGACGAAATAACACAGAAATTGCGTCGCTATGACATACTGTGTGTTCTAAGACATCTCCTTCTATATCGAGGAACGTTTCTATGGAAACGACAGGATTTTTTTTTGGGATACGAATATCTCCTTTCCGATGCACTATTTCTTCTTTACTGCATCCCACGCTCCCTCACATTGACGAATTAACAAAGAAATTGCGTCGCTATGAATTACTGTGTGTTCTAAGACATCTCCTTCTAAATCGAGGAACGTTTCTACGGAAAAGACAGGATTTTATTTTGAGATACGAGTATCTCCTTTCCGATGCACTATTCCTTTTTTACTAAATCTTTCGCTGCCTCACATTGACGTATGAACTTAGAAATTGTGTCAGTATGACATACTATGGGTTCTAGCAATTCTCCATCTAAATCGAGAATCGTTTCTTTGGAAACGAAAGGATTATCTTTTGGGATACGACTATCTCCTTTTCGATGAACTATTCGTTCTTTACTGCGTCCCTCGCTCCCTCACATTGAAGAATTAACACAGAAATTGCGTCGCTATGACATACTGTGTGTTCTAAGACATCACCTTCTAAATCGAGGAACGTTTCCATGGAAACGACAGGATTTTCTTTTGGGATACGACTATCTCTTATCCGATGCACTATTCCTTCTTTACTGCATCCCTCGCACCCTCACATTGACGAATTAACACAGATATTGTGTCAGTATGACATACTATGTGTTCTAGCAACTCTCCATCTAAATCGAGAAACGTTTCTATGGAAACGAAACGATTTTCTTTTGGGATATGACTATCTCCTTTCCGATGACTATTTCTTCTTTACTGCATACCTCGCTCCCTCACATTGACGAATTAACACAGATATTGCGTCGCTATGAATTACTCTGGGTTCTATGACATCTCCTTCTAAATCGAGGAACGTTTCTATTTAAACGACAGGATTTTCTTTTGGGATACGACTATCTCCTTTCAGATGCACTATTCTTCTCTACTGCATCCCTCGCTCCCTCACATTGACGAATTAACACAGAAATTGTGTCAGTATGACATACTATGGGTTCTAGCAATTCTCCATCTAAATCGAGAAACGTTTCTATGGAACGAAGGATTTTCTTTTGGGATAAGACTATCTCCTTTCCGATGCACTATTTCTTCTTTACTGCATACATCGCTCCCTCACATTGACGAATTAACACAGAAATTGCGTGGCTATGAATTACTGTGGGTTCTATGACATCTTCTTCTAAATCGAGGAAATATTCTATGAAAACGATAGGATTTTCGTTTGGGATACGAGTATCTCATTTCCGATGAACTATTCCTTCTTTACTACATCAGTCGCTCCCTCACACTGTCGTATTAACACAGAAAATGTGTCAGTATGACATACTATGGGTTCTAGCAATTCTCCATCTAAATCGGGTAACGTTCCCATGGAAACGAGCAGATTTTCTTTTGGGATACGAGTATCTCCTTTCCGATGCACTATTCCTTCTTTACTACTTCACTCGCTCCCTCAAATTGACCAATTAACACAGAAATTGTGTCAGTATGACATACTATGGGTTCTAGCATTTCTCCATCTAAATCGAGAAACGTTTCTATGGAAACGAAAGGATTTTCTTTTGGGATACGACTATCTCCTTTCCGATGCACTATTCCTTCTTTACTGCATCCCTCACATTGACGAATTTAGCACAGAAATTGGGTTGCTATGAATTACTGTGGGTTCTATGACGTCTCCTTCTAAATCCAGGAACGTTTTTATGGAAACGACAGGATTTTCTTTTGGGATACGACTATCTCCTTTCCGATGCACTATTCCTTCTCTAGTGCATCCCTCGCTCCCTCACATTGACGAATTACCACAGAAATTGTGTCAGTATGACATACTATGGGTTCTAGCAATTCTCCATCTAAATCGAGAAACGTTTCTATGGAACGAAAGGATTTTATTCTGGGATACGACTATCTCCTTTCGGATGCACTATTCCTTCTTTACTGCATCCCTCGCTCCCTCACATTGAGGAAGTAACACAGAAATTGGGTTGCTATGAATTACTGTGGGTTCTATGACATCTCCTACTAAATCGACGAACGTTTTTATGGAGACGACAGGATTTTCTTTTGGAATGCGACTATCTCCTTTCCGATGCACTATTCCTTCTTTACTACATCACTCGCTCCCTCACATTGACGAATTAACATAGAAACTGTGTTAGTATGACATACTATGGGTTCTAGCAATTCTCCATCTAATTCGAAAACGTTTCTATGGAATCGAAAGGATTTTCTTTAGGGATACGACTATCTAATTTCCGATTAACTGTTCCTTCTTTACTACTTCACTCGCTCCATCATATTGACCAATTAACACAGAAATTGTGTCAGTATGACATACTATTGGTACTAGCATTTCTCCATCTAAATCGAGAAAAGTTTCTATGGAAACGAAAGGATTTTCCTTTGGGATACGGCTATCTCCTTCCCGATGCACTATTCCTTCGTTACTGCATCCCTCGCGACCTCCCATTGACGACTTAACACAGAATTTGCATCGCTATGAATTACTGTGGGTTCTATGACATCTCCTTCTAAATCGAGGAACGTTTCAATGGAAACGACAGTATTTTCTTTAGGGATACGAGTATCTCCTATCCGATGCACTATTCATTCTCTACTGCATCCCTCGCTCACTCACATTGACGAATTAACACAGAAATTGTGTCAGTATGACATACTATGGGATCTAGCAATTCTCCATCTAAATCGTGAAACGTTTCTATGGAACGGAAGGATTTTCTTCTGGGATACGACTATCTCCTTTCGGATGCACTATTCCTTCTTTACTGCATCCCTCGCTCCCTCACATTGAGGAAGTAACACAGAAATTGGGTTGCTATGAATTACTGTGGGTTCTATGACATCTCCTACTAAATCGAGAAACGTTTTTATGGAGACGACAGGATTTTCTTTTGGGATACTACTATCTCCTTTCCGATGCACTATTCCTTCTTTACTACATCACTCGCTCCCTCCCATTGACGGATTAACATAGAAATTGTGTTAGTATGACATACTATGGGTTCTAGCAATTCTCCATCTAAATCGAGAAACGTTTCTATGGAAACGAAAGGATTTTCTTCAGGGATACGACTATCTACTTTCCGATAAACTGTTGCTTATTTACTACTTCACTCGCTCCATCATATTGACCAATTAACACAGAAATTGTGTCAGTATGACATACTATTGGTACTAGCAATTCTCCATCTAAATCGAGAAACGTTTCTATGGAAACGACAGGATTTTCTTTGGGATACAACTATCTCCTTTCCGATGCTCTATTTCTTCTTTACTGCATACCTCGCTCCCTCACATTGACGAATTAACACAGAAATTGCGTCGCTATGAATTATTGTGGGTTCTATGAGATCTACTTTTAAGTCGAGGAACGTTTCAATAGAAACGACAGTATTATCTTTTGGGATACGACTATCTCCTTTCCGATGCACCATTCCTTCTATACTGCATCCCTCGCTCCCTCACATTGACGAATTGACACAGAAATTGCGTCGCTATGAATTACTGTGGGTTCTATGACATCTCCTTCTAAATCGAGGAACGTTTCTATGGAAACGACAGGATTATCTTTTGGGATACGACAATCTCCTTTCCGATGCACTATTCCTTCTTTACTGCATCCCTCGCACCCTCACATTGACGAATTAACACAGATATTGTGTCAGTGTGACATACTATGGGTTCTAGCAATTCTAAATCTAAATCGAGAAACGTTTATATGGAAACGAAAGGATTTTCTTCTGGGATACGACTATCTCCTTTCCGATGCACTATTCCTTCTTTACTGCATCCCTCGCTCCCTCACATTGACGAATTTAACACAGAAATTGCGTGGCTATGAAATACTGTGGGTTCTATGACATCTTCTTCTAAATCGAGGAACTATTCTATGGAAACGACAGGATTTTCGTTTGGGATACGAGTATCTCATTTCCGATGAACTATTCCCTCTTTACTACATCACTCGCTCCCTCACATTGACGAATTAACACAGAAATTGTGTCAGTATGACATACTATGGGTTCTAGCAATTCTCCATCTAAATCGAGTAACATTCCTATGGAGACGAAAAGATTTTCTTTTGGGATACGAGTATCTCCTTTTCGATGCACTATTCCTTCTTTACTACTTCACTCGCTCCCTCATATTGACCAATTAACACAGAATTTGTGTCAGTATGACATACTATGGGTTCTAGCATTTCTCCATCTAAATCGAGAAACCTATCTACGGAAACGAAAGGAATTTATTTTGGGATACGATTATCTCCTTTCCGATGCACTATTCCTTCTTTACTGCATGCCTCACATTGACGAATTAATACAGAAATTGCGTCGCTATGAATTACTGTGAATTCTATGACATCTCCTTCTAAATCGAGGAACGTTTCTATGGAAACGACGGGATTTTCTTTTGGGATACGACTATCTCCTATCCGATGCACTATTCCTTCTTTACCACGTCACTCGCTCCCTCACATTGACGAATTAACACAGAAATTGTGTTAGTATGACATACTATGGGTTCTAGCAATTCTCCATCTAAATTGAGAAACGTTTCTATGGAAACGAAAGGACTTTCTTCTGGGATACGTATATCTCCTTTCCGATGCAATATTCCTTCTTTACTGAATCCATCGCTCCTTCACATTGACGAATTTAACACAGAAATTGGGTTGCTATGAATTACTGTGGGTTCTATGATATCTCCTTCTAAATCGAGGAATGTTTTTATGGAAACGACAGGATTTTCTTTTGGGATACGAGTATCTCCTTTCCGATGCACTATTCCTTCTTTACTGCATCCGTCGCTCTCTCAGATTGACGAATTAACACAGAAATTGCGTCGCTAAGAATTACTGTGGGTTCTATGACATCTCCTTTTAAATCGAGTAACGTTTCTATGGAAACGACAGGATTTCCTTTTGGGATACGAGTATCTCCTTTCCGATGCACTATTCCTTCACTACTGCATCCGTCGCTCCCTCACATTGACGAATTACCACAGAAATTGTGTCAGTATGACATACTATGGGTTCTAGCAATTCTCCCTCTAAATCGAGAAACGTTTCTAAGGAACGAAAGGATTTTCTTTTGGGATAAGACTATCTCCTTTCCGATGCACTATTTCTTCTTTACTGCATACCTCGCTCCCTCACATTGACGAATTAACACAGAAATTGCGTCGCTATGAATTACTGTGGGTTCTATGACATCTCCTTCTAAATCGAGGAACGTTTCTATGGAAACGACAGGATTTTCGTTTGGGATACGAGTATCTCATTTCCGATGCACTATTCCTTCTTTACTACTTCTGTCGCTCCCTCATATTGACCAATTAACACAGATATTGTGTCAGTATGACATACTATGGTTTCTAGCAACTCTCCATCTAAATCGAGAAACGTTTCTATGGAACGAAAGGATTTTCTTTTGGGATACGAGTATCTCCTTTCCGATGCACAATTCCTTCTTTACTGCATCCCTCGCTCCCTCACATTGACGAATTAACACAGAAATTGCGTCGCTATAAATTACTGTGGGTTCCATGACATCTCCTTCTAAACCGAGGAACGTTTCTATGGAGACGACAGGATTTTCTTTTGGGATACGAGTATCTCCATTCAGATGCACTTTTCCTTACTTACTTCCACACTCCCTCCCTCACACTTACGAATTAACACAAAATATGTGTTAGTATGACATACAATGGGTTCTAGCAAATCTCCATCTAAATCGAGAAACGATTCTATGGAAACGAAAGTATTTTCTTTTTGGGATACGACTATCTCATTTCCGATGCAATATTCCTTCTTTTCTGCATCCCTCGCTCCCTCACACTGACGAATTAACACAGAAATTGCGTCGCTATGAAATACTGTGGGTTCTATGACATCTCCTTCTAAATCGGGGAACTTTTCAATGGATACGACAGGATTTTCTTTTGGAATACGAGTATCTCCTTTCCGATGCACTATTCCTTCTTTACCACATCACTCACTCCCTCACATTGACAAATTAACACAGAAATTGTGTCAGTATGACATACTATGGGTTCTAGCACATTTTCATCTAAATCGAGAAATGTTTCTATGGAGATGAAAGGATTTTATTTTTGGATAGGTATACCACTTTTCCGATGCACTATTCCTTCTTTACTGCATCCCTCGCTCCCTCACAATGACGAATTAACACAGAAATTGCGTCGGTATAAATTACTGTGGGTTCTATGACATCTCCTTCCAAATCGGTGATCGCTTCTATGGGAACGACAGGATATTCTTTTGGGATACGAGTATCTCCTTTCCGATGCACTATTCCTTCTTTACTGCATCCCTCGCTCCTTCACATTGACGAATTAACACAGAAATTGCGTCGCTATGAATTACTGTGGGTTCTATGGCATGTCCTTCTAAATCGAGGATCGTTTCTATGGAAACGACAGGATTTCTTTTGGGATACGAGTATCTCCTTTCCGATGCACTATTCCTTCTTTAGTACATCACTCGCTCCCTCACATTGACGAATTAACACAGAAATTGTTTCAGTATGACATATTATGGGTTCTAGCAATTCTCCATCTAAATCGAGAAACTTTTCTATGGAAACGAAAGGATTTTCTTTTGGGATACGAGTATCTCCTTTGCGATTCACTATTCCTTCTTTACTGCATCCCTCGCTCCCTCACATTGACGAATTAACACAGAAATTGCGTCGCTATGAATTATTGTGGGTTCTATGAGATCTACTTTTAAGTCGAGGAACGTTTCAATAGAAACGACAGTATTATCTTTTGGGATACGACTATCTCCTTTCCGATGCACCATTCCTTCTATACTGCATCCCTCGCTCCCTCACATTGACGAATTGACACAGAAATTGCGTCGCTATGAATTACTGTGGGTTCTATGACATCTCCTTCTAAATCGAGGAACGTTTCTATGGAAACGACAGGATTATCTTTTGGGATACGACTATCTCCTTTCCGATGCACTATTCCTTCTTTACTGCATCCCTCGCACCCTCACATTGACGAATTAACACAGATATTGTGTCAGTGTGACATACTATGGGTTCTAGCAATTCTCCCTCTAAATCGAGAAACGTTTCTATGGACCGAAAGGATTTTCTTTTGGGATAAGACTATCTCCTTTCCGATGCACTATTTCTTCTTTACTGCATACCTCGCTCCCTCATACTGACGAATTAACACAGAAATTGTGTCAGTATGACATACTATGGGTTCTAGCAATTCTCCATCTAAATCGAGAAACGTTTCTATGGAAGGAAAGGATTTTCTTTTGGGATACGACTATCTCCTTTCCGATGCACTATTCCTTCGTTACTGCATCCCTCGCGGCCTCCCATTGACGAATTAACACAGAAATTGTATCGCTATGAATTACTGTGGGTTCTATGACATCTCGTTCTAAATCGAGGAACGTTTCAATGGAAACGACAGTATTTTCTTTAGGGATACGAGTATCTCCTATCCGATGCACTATTCCTTCTTTACTGCATCCCTCGCACCCTCACACTGACGAATTTAACACAGAAATTGCGTGGCTATGAAATACTGTGGGTTCTATGACATCTTCTTCTAAATCGAGGAACTATTCTATGGAAACGACAGGATTTTCGTTTGGGATAAGAGTATCTCATTTCCGATGAACAATTCCCTCTTTACTACATCTCTCGCTCCCTTACATTGACGAATTAACACAGAAATTGTGTCAGTATGACATACTATGGGTTCTAGCAATTCTCCATCTAAATCGAGTAACATTCCTATGGAAACGAAAAGATTTTCCTTTGGGATACGAGTATTTCCTTTTCGATGCACTATTCCTTCTTTACTACTTCACTCGCTCCCTCATATTGACCAATTAACACAGAATTTGTGTCAGTATGACATACTATGGGTTCTAGCATTTCTCCATCTAAATCGAGAAACCTATCTACGGAAACGAAAGGAATTTATTTTGGGATACGACTATCTCCTTTCCGATGCACTATTCCTTCTTTACTGCATCCCTCACATTGACGAATTAATACAGAAATTGCGTCGCTATGAATTACTGTGAATTCTATGACATCTCCTTCTAAATCGAGGAACGTTTCTATGGAAACGACGGGATTTTCTTTTGGGATTCGACTATCTCCTATCCGATGCACTATTCCTTCTTTACCACATCACTCGCTCCCTCACATTGACGAATTAACACAGAAATTGTGTTAGTATGACATACTATGGGTTCTAGCAATTCTCCATCTAAATTGAGAAACGTTTCTATGGAAACGAAAGGACTTTCTTCTGGGATACGACTGTCCCCTTTCCGATGCAATATTCCTTCTTTACTGAATCCATCGCTCCTTCACATTGACGAATTTAACACAGAAATTGGGTTGCTATGAATTACTGTGGGTTCTATGTCATCTCCTTCTAAATCGAGGAATATTTTTATGGAAACGACAGGATTTCCTTTTGGGATACGAGTATCTCCTTTCCGATGCACTATTCCTTCTTTACTGCATCCGTCGCTCTCTCAGATTGACGAATTAACACAGAAATTGCGTCGCTAAGAATTACTGTGGGTTCTATGACATCTCCTTTTAAATCGAGTAACGTTTCTATGGAAACGACAGGATTTCCTTTTGGGATACGAGTATCTCCGTTCCGATGCACTATTCCTTCACTACTGCATCCGTCGCTCACTCACATTGACGAATTACCACAGAAATTGTGTCAGTATGACATACTATGGGTTCTAGCAATTCTCCCTCTAAATCGAGAAACGTTTCTATGGACCGAAAGGATTTTCTTTTGGGATAAGACTATCTCCTTTCCGATGCACTATTTCTTCTTTACTGCATACCTCGCTCCCTCATACTGACGAATTAACACAGAAATTGTGTCAGTATGACATACTATGGGTTCTAGCAATTCTCCATCTAAATCGAGAAACGTTTCTATGGAAGGAAAGGATTTTCTTTTGGGATACGACTATCTCCTTTCCGATGCACTATTCCTTCGTTACTGCATCCCTCGCGGCCTCCCATTGACGAATTAACACAGAAATTGTATCGCTATGAATTACTGTGGGTTCTATGACATCTCGTTCTAAATCGAGGAACGTTTCAATGGAAACGACAGTATTTTCTTTAGGGATACGAGTATCTCCTATCCGATGCACTATTCCTTCTTTACTGCATCCCTCGCACCCTCACACTGACGAAATAACACAGATATTGTGTCAGTATGACATACTATGGTTTCTAGCAACTCTCCATCTAAATCGAGAAACGTTTCTATGGAACGAAAGGATTTTCTTTTGGGATACAACTATCTCCTTTCCGATGCACTATTTCTTCTTTATGCATACCTCGCTCCCTCACATTGACGAATTAACACAGAAATTGCGTCGCTATGAATTACTGTGGGTTCTATGACATCTCCTTCTAAATCGAGAAACGTTTCTATGGAAACGACAGGATTATCTTTTGGGATACGACTATCTCCTTTCCGATGCACTATTCCTTCTCTACTGCATCCCTCGCTCCCTCACATTGATGAATTAACACAGAAATTGTGTCAGTATGACATACTATGGGTTCTAGCAATTCTCCATCTAAATCGGGGAACGTTTCTATGGAACGAATGGATTTTCTTTCGGGATAGGACTATCTCCTTTCCGATGCACTATTTCTTCTTTACTGCATACCTCGCTCCCTCACATTGACGAATTACCACAGAAATTGCGTGGCTATGAAATACTGTGGGTTCTATGTCATCTTCTTCTAAATCGAGGAACTATTCTATGGATACGACAGGATTTTGTTTTGGAATACGAGTATCTCCTTTCCGATGCACTATTCCTTCTTTACCACATCACTCACTCCCTCACATTGACAAATTAACACAGAAATTGTGTCAGTATGACATACTATGGGTTCTAGCACATTTTCATCTAAATCGAGAAACGTTTCTAAGGAGATGAAAGGATTTTATTTTGGGATACGAATACCACTTTTCCGATGCACTATTCCTTCTTTACTGCATCCCTCGCTCCCTCACATTGACGAATTAACACAGAAATTGCGTCGGTATAAATTACTGTGGGTTCTATGACATCTCCTTCCAAATCGGGGATCGCTTCTACGGGAGCGACAGGATATTCTTTTGGGATACGAGTATCTCCTTTCCGATGCACTATTCCTTCTTTACTGCATCCCTCGCTCCTTCACATTGAAGAATTAACACAGAAATTGCGTCGCTATGAATTACTGTGGGTTCTATGGCATGTCCTCCTAAATCGAGGATCGTTTCTATGGAAACGACAGGATTTCTTTTGGGATACGAGTATCTCCTTTCCGATGCACTATTCCTTCTTTAGTACATCACTCGCTCCCTCACATTGACGAATTAACACAGATATTGCGTCGCTATGAATTACTGTGGGTTCTATGGCGTGTCCTTCTAAATCGAGGATCGTTTCTATGGAAACGACAGGATTTCTTTTGGGATACGAGCATCTCCTTTCCGATGCACTATTCCTTCTTTAGTACATCACTCGCTCCTTCACATTGACGAATTAACACAGATATTGTTTCAGTATGACATATTATGGGTTCTAGCAATTCTCCATCTAAATCGAGAAACGTTTCTATGGAAACGAAAGGATTTTCTTTTGGGATACGAGTATCTCCTTTGCGATTCACTATTCCATCTTTACTGCATCTCTCGCTCCCTCACATTGACGAATTAACACAGAAATTGCGTCGCTATGAATTACTGTGGGTTCTATGACATCTCCGTCTAAATCGAGGAACGTTTCTATGGAAACGACAGGATTTTTTTTGGGATACGAGTATGTCCTTTCCAATGCAGTATTCCGTCTTTACTGCATCCCTCGCTCCCTCCCATTCTCGAATTAACACAGAAATTGTGTCGCTATGAATTACTGTGGGTTCTCTGAATTATGCTTATAATCGAGGAACGTTTCTATGGATACGACAAGATTTTCTTTTGGGATACGACTATCTCTTTTCCGATGCACTATTCCTTCTTTACTGCATCCCTCGCTCCATCACATTGACGAATTACACAGAATTTGTGTCGCTATGAAATACTGTGGGTTCTATGACATCTCCTTCTAAATCGAGGAACGTTTCTACGGAAACGACATGATTTTCTTTTGAGATACGAGTATCTCCTTTCGAATGCACTATTCCTTCTTTACTACATCATTCGCACCCTCCCATTGACGTATTAACTCAGAAATTGTGTCAGTATGACACACTATGGGTTCTAGCAATTCTCCATCTAAATCGAGAAACGTTTGTATGGAAACGAAAGGATTTTCTTTTGGGATACGACTATCTCCTTTCCGATGCACTATTCCTTCTTTACTGCATCCCTCGCTCCCTCACATTGGCGAATTAACCCAGAAATTGCGTCGCTATGAATTACTGTGGGTTCTATGACATCTCCTTCTAAATCGAGGAACTTTTCTATGGATACGAGAGGATTTTCTTTTGGAATACGAGTATCTCCTTTCCGATGCACTATTCCTTCTTTACCACATCACTCGCTCCCTCACATTGACAAATTAACACAGAAATTCTGTCAGTATGACATACTAAGGGTTCTAGCACTTCTTCATCTAAATCGAGAAACGTTTCTACGGAGATGAAAGGATTTTATTTTGGGATAGGACTACCACCTTTCCGATGTACTATTCCTCTTTACTGCATCCCTCGTTCCCTCACATTGACGAATTAACACAGAAATTGCGTCGCTATAAATTAATGTGTGTTCTATGACATCTCCTTCTAAATCGAGGATCGTTTCTATGGAAACGAGAGGATTTTCTTTTGGGAAAAGAGTAACCCCTTTCCGATGCACTATTTCTTCTTTACTGCATCTCTCACTCCCTCACATTGACGAATTAACACAGAAATTGCGTCGCTATGAATTACTGTGGGTTCTATGACATCTCCTTCTAAATCGAGGATCGTTTCTATGAAAACGACAGAATTTTCTTTTGGGATACGAGTATCTCCTTTCCGATGCTCTATCCCTTCTTTAGTACATCACTCGCTCCCTCACATTGACGAATTAGCACAGAAATTGTTTCAGTATGACATATTATGGGTTCTAGCAAGTCGCCATCTAAATCGAGAAACGTTTCTATCGAAACGAAAGGATTTTCTTTTGGGATACGACTATCTTCTTTCCAATGCCCAATCCTTCTTTACTGCAATCCTCGCTAAATCACATTGACAAATTAACACAGAAATTGCGTCGCTATGAATTACTGTGGATTCTATGACGTCTCCTTCTAAATCGTGGAACGGTTCTACGGATACGACAGGATTTTCTTTTGGGATACGACTATCTCCTATCCGATGCACTATTCCTACATTACTGCAATACTCGCTCCCTCACATTAACGTATTAACACAGAAATTGCGTCGCTATGAATTACTGTGGGTTCTATGACATATCCTTCTAAATCGGGGAACGTTTCTATGGAAACGGCAGGATTTTCTTTTGGGATACGAATATCTCCTTTCCGATGCACTATTTCTTCTTTACTGCAATCCTCGCTCCCTCACATTGACGAATTACACAGAAATTGCGTCGCTATGAAATACTGTTGGTTCTATGACATCTCCTTCTAAATCGAGGAACGTTTCTACGGAAAAGACAGGATTTTATTTTGAGATACGAGTATCTCCTTTCCGATGCACTATTCCTTCTTTACTACATCTTTCGCTCCCTCACATTGACGTATTATCTTAGAAATTGTGTCAGTATGACACACTATGGGTTCTAGCAATTCTCCATCTAAATCGAGAAACGTTTCTTTGGAAACGAAAGAATTATCTTTTGGGATACGACTATCTCCTTTCCGATGCACTATTCGTTCTTTACTGCGTCCCTCGCTCCCTCACATTGACGAATTTACACAGAAATTGCGTCGCTATGAATTACTGTGGGTTCTATGACATCTCCTTCTAAATCGAGGAACTTTTCTATGGATACGACTGCTTTTTCTTTTGGAATACGACTATCTCCAGTCCGATGCACTATTCCTTCTTTACTGCATTCCTCGCTCCCTCACATTGACGAATTCACACAGAAATTGCGTAGCTATAAATTACTGTGGGTTCGATGACATCTCCTTCTAAATCGAGGAACTTTTCTATGGATACGACTGGTTTTTCTTTTGGAATACGACTATCTCCAGTCCGATGCACTATTCCTTTTTTACTGCATTCCTCGCTCCCTCACATTGACGAACTAACACAGAAATTGCGTCGCTATGAACTACTGTGGGTTCTATGACATCTCTATCTAAATCTAAGAACGTTTCTATGGAAACGACACGATTTACTTTTGGGATACGAGTATCTCCTTTCCGATGCACTATTCCTTCTTTACTGCATCCCTCGCACCCTCACATTGACGAATTAACACAGATATTGTGTCAGTGTGACATACTACATGTTCTAGCAATTCTCCATCTAAATCGAGTAACATTCCTATGGAAACGAAAGGATTTTCTTCTGGGATACGACTATCTCCTTTCCGATGCACTATTCCTTCTTTACTGCATCCCTCACATTGACGAATTAATACAGAAATTGCGTCGCTATGAATTACTGTGAATTCTATGACATCTCCTTCTAAATCGAGGAACGTTTCTATGGAAACGACGGGATTTTCTTTTGGGATACGACTATCTCCTATCCGATGCACTATTCCTTCTTTACCACATCACTCGCTCCCTCACATTGACGAATTTACACAGAAATTGTGTTAGTATGACATACTATGGGTTCTAGCAATTCTCCATCTAAATTGAGAAACGTTTCTATGGAAACGAAAGGACTTTCTTCTGGGATACGACTATCTCCTTTCCGATGCAATATTCCTTCTTTACTGAATCCATCGCTCCTTCACATTGACGAATTTAACACAGAAATTGGGTTGCTATGAATTACTGTGGGTTCTATGACATCTCCTTCCTAATCGAGGAATGTTTTTATGGAAACGACAGGATTTTCTTTTGGGATACGAGTATCTCCTTTCCGATGAACTATTCCTTCTTTACTGCATCCGTCGCTCTCTCAGTTTGACGAATTAACACAGAAATTGCGTCGCTAAGAATTACTGTGGGTTCTATGACATCTCCTTTTAAATCGAGTAACGTTTCTATGGAAACGACAGGATTTCCTTTTGGGATACGAGTATCTCCTTTCCGATGCACTATTCCTTCACTACTGCATCCGTCGCTCCCTCACATTGACGAATTACCACAGAAATTGTGTCAGTATGACATACTATGGGTTCTAGCAATTCTCCCTCTAAATCGAGAAACGTTTCTATGGAACGAAAGGATTTTCTTTTGGGATAAGACTATCTCCTTTCCGATGCACTATTTCTTCTTTACTACATACCTCGCTCCCTCATACTGACGAATTAACACAGAAATTGTGTCAGTATGACATACTATGGGTTCTAGCAATTCTCCATCTATATCGAGTAACGTTCCTATGGAAACGAAAAGATTTTCTTTTGAGTTCGAGTATCTCCTTTCCTATGCACTATTCCTTCTTTACTACTTCACTCGCTCCCTCAAATTGACCAATTAACACAGAAATTGTGTCAGTATGACATACTATGGGTTCTAGCAATTGTCCATCTAAATCGAGAAACGTTTCTATGGAAGGAAAGGATTTTCTTTTGGGATACGACTATCTCCTTTCCGATGCACTATTCCTTCGTTACTGCATCCCTCGCGGCCTCCCATTGACGAATTAACACAGAAATTGCATCGCTATGAATTACTGTGGATTCTATGACATCCCGTTCTAAATCGAGGAACGTTTCAATGGAAACGACAGTATTTTCTTTATGGATACGAGTATCTCCTTTCCCATGCACTATTCCTTCTTTACTGCAATCCTCGCTCCCTCACATTGACGAATTAACACAGAAATAACGTCGCTATGAAATACTGTAGGTTCTATGACATCGCCTTCTAAATCGAGGAACGTTTCCATGGAAACGACAGGATTTTCTTTTGGGATACGACTATCTCCTAACCGATGCACTATTCCTTCTTTACTGCATCCCTCGCACCCTCACATTGACCAAATAACACAGATATTGTGTCAGTATGACATACTATGGGTTCTAGCAATTCTCCATCTATATCGAGTAACGTTCCTATGGAAACGAAAAGATTTTCTTTTGAGTTCGAGTATCTCCTTTCCTATGCACTATTCCTTCTTTACTACTTCACTCGCTCCCTCAAATTGACCAATTAACACAGAAATTGTGTCAGTATGACATACTATGGGTTCTAGCAATTGTCCATCTAAATCGAGAAACGTTTCTATGGAAGGAAAGGATTTTCTTTTGGGATACGACTATCTCCTTTCCGATGCACTATTCCTTCGTTACTGCATCCCTCGCGGCCTCCCATTGACGAATTAACACAGAAATTGCATCGCTATGAATTACTGTGGGTTCTATGACTTCTCCTTCTAAATCGAGGAACTTTTCTATGGATACGACTGGTTTTTCTTTTGGAATACGGCTATCTCCAGTCCGATGCACTATTCCTTCTTTACTGCATTCCTCGCTCCCTCACATTGACGAATTAACACAGAAATTGCGTGGCTATGAAATACTGTGGGTTCTATGACATCTTCTTCTAAATCGAGAAACATTTATATGGAACGAAAGGATTTTCTTTTGGGATACGACTATCTCCTTTCCGAAGCACTATTCCTTCTTTACTGCATCCCTCGCGCCCTCCCATTGACGAATTAACGCAGAAATTGCGTCGCTATGACTTACTGTCGGTTCTGTGACATCTCCTTCTAAATCGAGGAACGTTTCTATGGAACGAACGGATTTTCTTTAGGGGTACGACTATCTTCTTTCCGATGCACTATTTCTTCTTTACTGCATACCTCGCTCCCTCACATTGAAGAATTAACACAGAAATAGCGTCGCTATGAATAACTGTGGGTTCTATGATATCTCCTTCTAAATCAAGGAACGTTTCTATGGAAACGAAAGGATTTTCTTTTGTTATACAAGTATCTCCTTTCCGATGCACTATTCCTTCTTTACCACATCACTCACTTCCTCACATTGACAAATTAACACAGAAATTGTGTCAGTATTTCATACTATGGGTTCTAGCACATTTTCATCTAAATCGAGAAACGTTTCTATGGAGATGAAAGGATTTTATTATGGGATAGGAATACCACTTTTCCGATGCACTATTCCTTCTTTACTGCATCCCTCGCTCCCTCACATTGTCGAATTAACACAGAAATTGCGTCGCTATGAATTACTGTGGGTTCTATGGCATGTCCTTCTAAATCGAGGATCGTTTCTATGGAAACGTCAGGATTTCTTTTGGGATACGAGTATCTCCTTTCCGATGCACTATTCCTTCTTTACTACATCTTTTGCTCCCTCACATTGACGTATTAACTTAGAAATTGTGTCAGTATGACATACTATGGGTTCTAGCAATTCTCCATCTAAATCGAGAAACGTTTCTTTGGAAACGAAAGGATTATCTTTTGGGATACGACTATCTAATTTCCGATGCACTATTCGTTCTTTACTGCGTCCCTCGCTCCCTCACATTGACGAATTAACACAGAAATTGCGTCGCTATGAATTACTGTGGGTTCTATGACATCTCCTTCTAAGTCGAGGAACTTTTCTATGGATACGACTGGTTTTTCTTTTGGATTACGACTATCTCCAGTCCGATGCACTATTCCTTCTTTACTGCATTCCTCGCTCCCTCACATTGACGAATTAACACAGAAATTGCGTAGCTATGAATTACTGTGGGTTCTATGACATCTCCTTCTAAATCGAGGAACTTTTCTATGGATACGACTGGTTTTTCTTTTGGAATACGACTATCTCCAGTCCGATGCACTATTCCTTCTTTACTGCATCCCTCGCTCCCTCACATTGACGAACTAACACAGAAATTGCGTCGCTATGAACTACTGTGGGTTCTATGACATCTCTATCTAAATCGAAGAACGTTTCTATGGAAACGACAGGATTTTCTTTTGGGATACGAGTATCTCCTTTCAGATGCGCTATTCCATCTTTACTACATCACTCGCTCGCTCACATTGACGAATTACCACAGAAATTGCGTCGCTATGAATTACTGTGGGTTCTATGACATCTCCTTCTAAATCGAGGAACGTTTCTATGGAAACGACAGGACTTTCTTTTGGGATACGAGTATCTCCTTTCCGATGCACTAATCATTCTTTACTGCATTCCTCGCTCCCTCACATTGACGAATTACACAGAAATTGCGTCGCTATGAAATACTGTGGGTTCTATGACATCTCCTTCTAAATCGAGGAACGTTTCTATGGAAACGACAGGACTTTCTTTTGGGATACGAGTATCTCCTTTCCGATGCAGTATTCCTTCTTTACTACATCACTCGCTCCCTCATATTGACCAATTAACACTGAAATTGGGTTGCTATGAATTACTGTGGGTTCTATGAGATATCCTACTAAATCGAGGAACGTTTTTAAAAAGACGACCGGATTTTCTTTTGGGATATGACTATCACCTTTCCGATGCACTATTCCTTCTTTACTACATCATTCGCTCCCTCATATTGACCAATTAACACTGAAATTGTGTCAGTATGATACACTACAGGTTCTAGCAATTCTCCATCTAAATCGAGAAAAGTTTCTATGGAAACGAAAGGATTTTCTTTTGGGATACGACTATCTCCTTTCCGATGCACTATTGCTTCTTTACTGTATCCCTCGCTCCCTCACATTGAAGAATTAACACAGAAATTGTGTCAGTATGACATACTATGGGTTCTGGCAATTCTCCATCTAAATCGAGAAACGTTTCTATGGAAACGAAAGGATTTTCTTCTGGGATACGACTATCTCCTTTCGGATGCACTATTCCTTCTTTACTGCATCCCTCGCTCCCTCACATTGACGAATTAACACAGAAATTGGGTTGCTATGAATTACTGTGGGTTCTATGACATCTCCTACTAAATCGAGGAACGTTTTTATGGAGACGACAGGATTTTCTTTTGGTATACGACTATCTCCTTTCCGATGCACTATTCCTTCTTTACTACATCACTCGCTCCCTCACATTAACGAATTAACACAGAAATTGTGTTAGTATGACATACTATGGGTTCTAGCAATTCTCCATCTAAATCGAGATATGTTTCTATGGAAACGAAAGGATTTTCTTTAGGGATACGACTATCTACTTTCCGATACACTATTCCTTCTTTACTACTTCACTCGCTCCATCATATTGACCAATTAACACAGAAATTGTGTCAGTATGACAAACTATTGGTACTAGCATTTCTCCATCTAAATCGAGAAACGTTTCTATGGAAACGAAAGGATTTTCTTTTGGGATACGACTATCTCCTTTCCGATGCACTATTCCTTCCTTACTGCATCCCTTGCGCCCTCCCATTGACGAATTAACACAGAAATTGCATCGCTATGAATTACTGTGGGTTCTATGACATCCCCTTCTGGATCGAGGAACGTTTCAATGGAAACGACAGTATTTTCTTTAGGGATACGAGGATCTCCTTTCCGATGCACTATTCCTTCTTTACTGCAATCCTCGCTCCCTCATATTGACGAATTAACACATAAATAGCGTCGCTATGAATTACTCTGGGTTCTATGACATCTCCTTCTAAATCGAGGCACGTTTCTATTTAAACGACAGGATTTTCTTTTGGGATACAACTATCTCCTTTCAGATGCACTATTCCTTCTCTACTGCATCCCTCGCTCCCTCACATTGACGAATTAACACAGACATTATGTCAGTATGCCATACGATGGTTTCTAGCAATTCTCCATCTAAATCGAGAAACGTTTCTATGGAACGAAAGGATTTTCTTTTGGGATACAACTACCTCCTTTCCGATGCACCATTCCTTCTTTACTGCATCCCTCGCTCCCTCACATTGACGAATTAACACAGAAATTGCGTCGCTATGAATTAGTGTGGGTTCTATGACATCTCCTTCTATATCGAGGAACGTTTTTATGGAAACGACAGGATTTTCTTTTGGGATACGCCTATCTCCTTTCCGATGCACTATTCCTTCTCTACTGCATCCCTCGCTCCCTCACATTGACGAATTAACACAGAAATTGTGTCAGTATGACATACTATGGGTTCTAGCAATTCTCCATCTAAATCGAGAAACGTTTCTATGGAACGAAAGGATTTTCTTTTGGGATAAGACTATCTCCTTTCCGATGCACTATTTCTTCTTTACTGCATACCTCGCTCCCTCACATTGACGAATTAACACAGAAATAGCGTCGCTATGAAATACTGTGGGTTCTATGACATCGCCATCTATTTCGAGGAACGTTTCTATGGAAACGACAGGATTTTCTTTTGGGATACGAGTATCTTCTTTCCGATGCACTATTCCTCCTTTACTGCAATCCTCGCTCCCTCACATTGTCGAATTAACACAGAAACTGCGTGGCTATGAAATACTGTGGGTTCTATGACATCTCCTTCTAAATCGAGGAACGTTTCTATGGAAACGACGGGATTTTCTTTTGGGATACGACTATCTCGTTTCCGCTGCACTATTCCTTCTTTACTGAATCCCTCCCATTGATGAATTAACACAGAAATTGCGTCGCTATGAATTACTGTGGGTTCTATGACATCTCCTTCTACATTGAAGAACATTTCTATGGATACGACAGGATTTTCTTTTGGGTTACGACTATCGCCTTTCCGATGCACTATTCCCTCTTTACTGCATCCCTTGCTCCCTCACATTGACGAATTAACAGAGAAATTGCGTCGCTATGAATTACTGTGTGTTGTACGACATCTCCACCTAAATCGAGGAACGATTCTATGGGATTGACAGAATTTTCTTTAGGGATACGAGTATCTCCTTTGCGATACACTATTCCTTCTTTACTACATCACTCGCTCCCTCACATTGACGAATTAACACAGAAATTGCGTCGCTATGAATTTTTGTGGGTTCTATGACATCTCCTTCCAAATTGAGGAACTTTTCTGTAAATACGACAGGATTTTCTTTTGGGATTCGAGTATCTCCTTTCCGATGCACTATTCCTTCCTTACTACATCACTCGCTCCCTCACATTGACGAAT
This sequence comes from Schistocerca cancellata, assembly GCF_023864275.1. NCBI lineage: Eukaryota > Metazoa > Arthropoda > Insecta > Orthoptera > Acrididae > Schistocerca > Schistocerca cancellata. The sequence continues at coordinate 172,929,437 of NC_064636.1, read as the reverse complement.
TAACATAGAAATTGCGTCGCTATGAAATACTGTGGGTTCTATGACATCTCCTTCTAAATCGAAGAACGTTTCTGTGGAAACGACAGGATCTTCTTTTAGGATACGCGTATCTCCTTTCCGATGCACTATTCCTTCTTTACTGCAATCCTCGCTCCCTTACATTGACGAATTAACACAGAAATTGTGTCAGTATGACATACTATGGGTTCTAGCAATTCTCCATCTAAATCGAGAACGTTTCTATGGAAGCGAAAGGGTTTTCTTTTGGGATACGACTATCTATTTTCGGATGCGCTATTCCTTCTTTACTGCATCCCTCGCTCCCTCACATTGACGAATTAACACAGAAATTGCATCGCTATGAATTACTGTGGGTTCTATGACATCTCCTTCTAAATCGAGGAACGTTTCTATAGAAACGACAGAAATTTCTTTTGGGATACGAGTATCTCCTTTCCGATGGACTATTCCTTCTGTACTGCAATCCTCGCTCCCTCACATTGACGAATTAACACAGAAATTGCGTCGCTATAAATTCCTGCGGGTTCAATGACATCTCCTTCTAAATCAAGGAACGTTTCTATGGGAACGACAGGATTTACTTTTGGGATACGAATATCTTGTTTCCGATGCACTATTCCTTCTTTACTACATCACTCGCTCCCTCACATTGACGAATTAACACAGAAATTATGTCAGTATGACATTATATGGGTTCTAGCAATTCTCTATCAAAATCGAGAAACGTTTCTATAGAAACGAAAGGATTTTCTTTTGGGATACGAGTATCTCCTTTCCGATGCACTATTCCTTCTTTACTGCAATCCTCGCTCCCTCACATTGAAGAATTAACACAGAAATTGCGTCGCTATGAAATACTGTGGGTTCTATGACATCACCTTCTAAATCGAGGAACGTGTCTATGGAAACGACAGAATTTTCTTTAGGGATACGAGTATCTCCTTTGCGATACACTATTCCTTCTTTACTACATCACTCGCTCCCTCACATTGACGAAGTAACACAGAAATTGCGTCGCTATGAATTACTGTGGGTTCTATGACATCTCCTTCCAAATCGAGGAAAATTTCTATGGATACGACAGGATTTTCTTTTGCGATACGGCTATCTCCGTTCCGATCACTATGCCTTCTTCACTGCATCCCTCGCTCCCTCACATTGACGAATTAACGGAGAAATTGCGTCACTATGACTTACTGTGGGTTCAATGACATCTCCTTCTATATCGACGAACGTTTCTATAGAAACGACAGGATTTTCTTTTGGGATACGAGTATCTCCTTTCCGATGCACTATTCCTTCCTTACTACATCACTCGCTCCCTCACATTGACAAATTAACATAGAAATTGCGTCGCTATGAAATACTGTGTGTTCTATGACATCTCCTTCTAAATCGAGGAACGTTTCTATGGATACGACAAGATCTTCTTTTGGGATACGACTAACTCCTTTCCGATGCACTATTCCTTCTTTACTGCATCCCTCGCTCCCTCACATTGACGAATTAACGGAGAAATTGCGTCGCTATGAATTACTGTGGGTTCAATGACATCTCCTTCTATATCGACGAACGTTTCTATAGAAACGACAGGATTTTCTTTTGTGATACGAATATCTTCTTTTCGATGCACTATTCCTTCTTTACTACATCACTTGCTCCCTCACATTGACGAATTAACACAGAAATTGTGTCAGTATGACATTATATGGGTTCTAGCAATTCTATATCAAAATCGAGAAACGTTTCTATGGAAACGAAAGGATTTTCTTTTGGGATACGACTATCTCCTTTCCGATGCACAATCCTTCCTTACTGCATCCCTCGCTCCCTCACATTGATGAATTAACACAGAAATTGCGTCGCTATGAATTACTGTGGGTTCTATGACATCTCCTACTACATTGAAGAACATTTCTATGGATACGAAAGGATTTTCTTTTGGGATACGACTATCGCCTTTCCGATGCACTATTCCCTCTTTACTGCATCCCTTGCTCCCTCACATTGACGAATTAACACAGAAATGGCGTCGCTATGAATTACTGTTAGTTCTATGACATCTCCTACTACATCGAGGAACGTTTCTATGGTAACGACAGGATTTTCTTTTGGGATACGAGTATCTCCTTTCCGATGTACTATACCTTCTTTACTACGTCTCTCGCTCCCTCACATTGACGAATTCACACAGAAATTGTGTCAGAATGACATACTATGGGTTCTAGCAATTCTCCATCTAAATCGAGAAACGTTTCTATGGAAACGAAAGGATTTTCTTTTGGGATACGACTATTTCCTTTCGATGCACTACTCCTTCTTTACTGCATCCCTCGCTCCCTCTCGTTGACGAATTAACACAGAAATTGTGTCGCTATGAACTACTGTGTGTTCTATGACATCTCCTTCTAAATCGAGGAAGGTTTCAATGGATACGACAGGATTTTCTTTTGGGATACGACTAACTCCTTTCCGATGCACTATTCCTTCTTTACTGCATCCCTCGCTCCCTAACATTGTCGAATTAACACAGAAATTGCGTCGCTATGAATCACTGTGGGTTCTAAGACATGTCCTTCCAAATCGAGGAACGTTTCTATGGAAACGACCGGATTTTCTTTTGGGATATGAGTATCTCCTTTCCGATGCACTCTTCCTTCTTACTAAATCAGTCGTTCCCTCACATTGACGAACTAACACAGAAATTGTGTCAGTATGACATACTATAGGTTCTAGCAATTCTCCATATAAATCGAGAAACGTTTGTATGGATGCGACAGGATTTTCTTTTGGGATACGAGTATCTCCTTTCCGATGCACTATTCCTTCTTTACTGCAATCTTCGCTCCCTCACATTTACGAATTAATAGAGAAATTGCGTCGCTATGAATTACTGTGTGTTGTACGACATCTCCATCTAAATCGAGGAACGATTCTATGGGATTGACAGAATTTTCTTTAGGGATACGAGTATCTCCTTTGCGATACACTATTCCTTCTTTACTACATCACTCGCTCCCTCACATTGACGAATTAACACAGAAATTATGTCAGTATGACATTATATGGGTTCTAGCAATTCTCTATCAAAATCGAGAAACGTTTCTATAGAAACGAAAGGATTTTCTTTTGGGATACGACTATCTCCTTTCCGATGCACTATTCCTTCTTTACTGCATCCCTCGCTCCCTCACATTGAAGAATTAACACAGAAATTGCGTCGCTATGAATTACTGAGGGCTCTATGACATCTCCGCCTAATTCGAGGAATGTTTCAATGGAAACGACAGGATTTACTTTTGGGATACGAGTATCTCCTTTCAAATGCCCTATTCCTTCTTTACTACATCACTCGCTCCCTCACATTGACGAATTAACACAGAAATTGTATCAGTATGACATACTGTAGGTTCTAGTAATTCTCCATCTAAATCGAGAAACGTTTCTATGGAAACGACAGGATTTTCTTTTGCGATATGTTTATCTCCTTTCCGAAGCACTATTCCTCCTTTACTGCATTCCTCGCTCCCTCACATTGACGAATTAACACAGAAATTGTGTCAGTATGACATAGTATGGGTTCTAGCAATTCTCAATCTAAATCGATAACGTTTCTATGGATACGACAGAACTTTATTTTGGGATACGAGTATCTCCTTTCCGATGCACTATTCCTTCTTTACTGCAATCCTCGCTCCCTCACATTGAAGAATTAACACTGAAATTGCGTCGCTATGAAATACTGTGGGTTCTATGACATCACCTTCTAAATCGAGGAACGTGTCTATGGAAACGACAGGATTTTCTTTTAGGATACGAGTATCTCCTTTCCGATGCACTATTCCTTCTTTACTGCAATCCTCGCTCCCTCACATTGACGAATTAACACAGAAATTGCGTCGCTATGATTTATGTGGGTTCTAAGACATCACCTTCTAAATCGAGGAACGTGTCTATGGAAACGACAGGATTTTCTTTTAGGATACGAATATCTCCTTTCCGATGCACTCTTCCTTATTTACTAAATCTATCGTTCTCTCACATTGACGAATTAACACAGAAATTGTGTCAGTATGACATACTATGGGTTCTAGCAATTCTCCATCTAAATCTAGGAAGGTTTCTATGGAGACGAAAGGATTTTCTTTTGGGATACGACTATCTCCATTGCGATGCACTGTTCCTTCTTAACTGCATCCCTCGCTCTCTCACATTGAAGAATTAACACAGAAATTGCGTCGCTATGAATTACTGAGGGCTTTAAGACATCTCCTACTAAATCGAGGAACGTTTCTATGGAAACGAAAGGATTTTCTTTTGGGATACGAGTATCTCCTTTCCGACGCACTATTCCTTCTTTACTACATCACTCGCCCCCTTACATTGACGAATTAACACAGAAATTGTGTCAGTATGACATACTATGGGTTCTAGTAATTCTCCACCTAAATCGAGAAACGTTTCTATGGAAACGACAGGATTTTCTTTTGGGATACGACTATCTACTTTCCGATGCACTATTCCTTCCTTACTGCATCCCTCGCTCCCTCACATTGATGAATTAACACAGAAATTGCGTCGCTATGAATTACTGTGGGTTGTATGACATCTCCTTCTAAATCGAGGAACATTTCTATGGATACGACAGGAATTTCTTTTGGGATACGACTATCTACTTTCCGATGCACTACTCCTTCTTTACTGCATCCCTCGCTCCCTCAAATTGACGAATTAACACAGAAATTGTGTCGCTATGAGTTACTGTGTGTTCTATGACATCTCCTTCTAAATCGAGGAACGTTTCTATGGTTACGACAAGATTTTCTTTTGGGATACGACTAACTCCTTTCCGATGCACTATTCCTTCTTTACTGCATCCCTCGCTCCCTCAGATTGACGAATTAACACAGAAATTGCGTCGCTATGAATTACTTTGCGTTCTATGACATCTCCTTCTAAATCGAGGAACGTTTCTATGGAAACGACAGGATTTTCTTTTAGGATACGAGTATCTCATTTGCGATGCACTATTCCTTCTTTACTGCAATCCTCGCTCCCTCACACTGACGAATTAACACAGAAATTGCGTCGCTATAAATTTCTGTGGGTTCAATGACATCTCCTTTTAAATCGAGGAACGTTTCTATGGAAACGACAGGATTTTTCTTTTGGGAAACGAGTATCTCCTTTCCGACGCACTATTCCTTCCTTACTACATCACTCGCTCCCCCACATTGACAAATTAACATAGAAATTGCGTCGCTATGAAATACTGTGTGTTCTATGACATCTCCTTCTAAATCGAGTAACGTTTCTATGGATACGACAAGATTTTCTTTTGGGATACGACTAACTCCTTTCCGATGCACTATTCCTTCTTTACTGCATCCCTCGCTCCCTCACATTAACGAATTAACACAGAAATTGCGTCGCTATAAATTACTGTGGGTTCAATGACATCTCCTTCTAAATCGAGGAACGTTTCAATGGATACGACAGGATTTTCTTTTGGGATACGACTAACTCCTTTCCGATGCACTATTCCTTCTTTACTGCATCCCTCGCTCCCTCAGATGGACGAATTAACACAGAAATTGCGTCGCTATGAATTACTGTGGGTTCTATGACATCTCCTTCTAAATCGAGGAACGTTTCTATGGAAACGACAGGATTTTCTTTTAGGATACGAGTATCTCATTTGCGATGCACTATTCCTTCCTTACTACATCACTCGCTCCCTCACATTGAAGAATTAACACAGAAATTTTGTCAGTATGACATACTATGGGTTCTAGCAATTCTCAATCTAAATCGAGAAACGTTTCTATGGAAAAGAAAGGATTATCTTTTGGGATACGACTATCTCCTTTACGATGCACTCTTCCTTCTTTACTGCATCCCTCGCTCCCGGACATTGTCGAATTAACACAGAAATTGCGTTGATATGAATTACTGTGGGTTCTATGACATCTCCTTCTAAATCGAGGAACGTTTCTATGGAAACGACAGGATTTTCTTTTAGGATACGAGTATCTCATTTGCGATGCACTATTCCTTCTTTACTGCAATCCTCGCTCCTCACACTGACGAATTAACACAGAAATTGCGTCGCTATAAATTTCTGTGGGTTCAATGACATCTCCTTTTAAATCGAGGAACATTTCTATGGAAACGAACGGATTTTCTTTTGGGATACAAGTATCTCCTTTCCGATGCACTCTTCCTTCATTACTAAATCAATCGTTCCCTCACATTGATGAACTAACACAGAAATTGTGTCAGTATGACATACTATAGGTTCTAGCAATTAATAATCTAAATCGAGAAACGTTTGTATGGATACGATAGGATTTTCTTTTTGGATACGAGTATCTCCTTTCTGATGCCCTATTCCTTCTTTACTGCAATCCCCGCTCCCTCTCATTGACGAATTAACACAGAAATTGCGTCGCTATGAAATACTGTGGGTTCTATGACATCTCCTTCTAAATCGAAGAACGTTTCTATGGAAACGACAGGACCTTCTTTTAGGATACGCGTATCTCCTTTCCGATGCACTATTCCTTCTTTACTGCAATCCTCGCTCCCTTACATTGACGAATTAACACAGACATTGTGTCAGTATGACATACTATGGGTTCTAGCAATTCTCCATCTAAATCGAGAACGTTTCTATGGAAACGAAAGAGTTTTCTTTTGGGATACGACTATCTCTTTTCGGATGCGCTATTCCTTCTTTACTGCATCCCTCGCTCCCCCACATTGACGAATTAACACAGAATTTGCATCGCTATGAATTACTGTGGGTTCTATGACATCTCCTTCTAAATCGAGGAACGTTTCTATAGAAACGACAGAAATTTCTTTTGGGATACGAGTATCTCCTTTCCGATGGACTATTCCTTCTGTACTGCAATCCTCGCTCCCTCACATTGACGAATTAACACAGAAATTGCGTCGCTATAAATTCCTGCGGGTTCAATGACATCTCCTTCTAAATCGAGGAACGTTTCTATGGGAACGACAGGATTTACTTATGGGATACGAATATCTCCTTTCCGATGCACTATTCCTTCTTTACTGCATCCCTCGCTCCCTCACATTGAAGAATTAACACAGAAATTGCGTCGCTATGAATTACTGAGGGCTCTATGACATCTCCGCCTAATTCGAGGAATGTTTCAATGGAAACGACAGGATTTACTTTTGGGATACGAGTATCTCCTATCAAATGCCCTATTCCTTCTTTACTACATCACTCGCTCCCTCACATTGACGAATTAACACAGAAATTGTATCAGTATGACATACTGTAGGTTCCAATAATTCTCCATATAAATCGAGAAACGTTTCTATGGAAACGACAGGATTTTCTTTTGCGATATGTTTATCTCCTTTCCGAAGCACTATTCCTCCTTTACTGCATTCCTCGCTCCCTCACATTGACGAATTAACACAAAAATTGTGTCAGTATGACATAGTATGGGTTCTAGCAATTCTCAATCTAAATCGATAACGTTTCTATGGATACGACAGAATTTTATTTTGGGATACGAGTATCTCCGTTCCGATGCACTATTCCTTCTTTACTGCAATCCTCGCTCCCTCACATTGAAGAATTAACACAGAAATTGCGTCGCTATGTAATACTGTGGGTTCTATGACATCACCTTCTAAATCGAGGAACGTGTCTATGAAACGACAGGATTTTCTTTTAGGATACGAGTATCTCCTTTCCGATGCACTATTCCTTCTTTACTGCAGTCCTCGCTCCCTCACATTGACGAATTAACACAGAAATTGCGTCGCTATGAATTACTGTGGGTTCTAAGACATCTCCTTCTAAATCGAGGAACGTTTCTATGGAAACGATTGGATTTTCTTTTAGGATACGAATATCTCCTTTCCGATGCACTCTTCCTTATTTACTAAATCAATCGTTCCCTCACATTGACGAATTAACACAAAAATTGTGTCAGTATGACATACTATGGGTTCTAGCAATTCTCCATCTAAATCGAGAAACGTTTGTATGGATACGAAAGGATTTTCTTTTGGGATACGAGTATCTCCTTTCCGATGCACTATTCCTTCTTTACTGCAATCCTCGCTCCCTCACATTGACGAATTAACTCAGAAATTGCGTCGCTATGAATTACTGTGTGTTCTACGACATTTCCATCTAAATCCAGGAACGATTCTGTGGAATTGAGAGGATTTTCTTTAGGGATACGAGTATCTCCTTTGCGATACACTATTCCTTCTTTACTACAACACTCGCTCCCTCACATTGACAAATTAACACAGAAATTGTGTCAGTATGACATACTATGTGTTCTAGCAATTCTCCATCTAAATCGAGGAACGTTTCTATGGAGACGAAAGGATTTTCTTTTGGGATACGACTATCTCCATTGCGATGCACTGTTCCTTCGTAACTGTATCCCTCGCTCTCTCACATTGAAGAATTAACACAGAAATTGCGTCGCTATGAATTACTGAGGGCTTTTACACATCTCCTACTAAATCGAGGAACGTTTCTATGGAAACGAAAGGATTTTCTTTTGGGATACTAGTATCTCCTTTCCGATGCACTATTCCTTCTTTACTACATCACTCGCCCCCTTACATTGACGAATTAACACAGAAATTGTGTCAGTATGACATACTATGGGTTCTAGTAATTCTCCATCTAAATCGAGAAACGTTTCTATGGAAACGACAGGATTTTCTTTTGGGATACGACTATCTCCTTTCCGATGCACTATTCCTTCTTTACTGCAATCCTCGCTCCCTCACATTGACGAATTAACACAGAAATGGCGTCGCTATGAAATACTGTGGTTTCTATGACATCACCTTCTAAATCGAGGAACGTTTCTATGGAAACGACAGGATTTTCTTTTAGGATACGAGTATCTCCTTTCCGATGCACTATTCCTTCTTCACTGCATCCCTCGCTCCCTCACATTGACGAATTAACACAGAAATTGTGTCGCTATGAATTACTGTGGGTTCAATGACATCTCCTTCTAAATCGACGAACGTTTCTATAGAAACGGCAGGATTTTCTTTTGGGATACGAGTATCTCCTTTCCGATGCACTATTCCTTCCTTACTACATCACTCGCTCCCTCACATTGACGAATTAACATAGAAATTGCGTCGCTATGAAATACTGTGGGTTCTATGACATCTCCTCCTAAATCGAGGAACGTTTCTGTGGAAACGACAGGATTTACTTTTGGGATACGAATATCTTGTTTCCGATGCACTATTCCTTCTCTACTACATCACTCGCTCCCTCACATTGACGAATTAACACAGAAGTTGTGTCAGTATGACATTATATGGGTTCTAGCAATTATCCATCTAAATCGAGAAACGTGTCTATGGAAACGAAAGGGTTTTCTTTTGGGATACGACTATCTCTTTTCGGATGCGCTATTCCTTCTTTACTGCATCCCGCGCTCCCTCATATTGACGAATTAACACAGAAATTGCATCGCTATGAATTACTGTGAGGTCTATGATATCTCCTTCTAAATCGAGGAACGTTTCTATAGAAACGGCAGAAATTTCTTTTGGGATACGAGTATCTCCTTTCCGATGCACTATTCCTTCCTTACTGCATCCCTCGCTCCCTCACATAGATGATTTAACACAGAAATTGCGTCGCTATGAATTACTGTGGGTTGTATGACATCTCCTTCTAAATCGAGGAACATTTCTATGGATACGACAGGATTTTCTTTTGGGATACGACTATCTACTTTCCGATGCACTATTCCTTCTTTCCTGCATCCCTTGCTCCCTCACATTGACGAATTAACACCGAATTTGCGTCGCTATGAATTACTGTGGTTTCTATGACATCTCCTACTACATCGAGGAACGTTTCTATAGAAACGACAGGATTTTGTTTTGGGATACGAGTATCTCCTTTCCGATGTACTATTCCTTCGTTACTACATCTCTCGCTCCCTCACATTGTCGAATTCACACACACATTGTGTCAGAATGACATTCTATGAGTTCTAGCAATTCTCTATCTAAATCGAGAAACGTTTCTATGGAAACGAAAGGATTTTCTTTTGGGATACGACTATCTCCTTTCCGATGCACTACTCCTTCTTTACTGCATCCCTCGCTCCCTCTCATTGACGAATTAACACAGAAATTGTGTCGCTATGAATTACTGTGTGTTCTATGACATCTCCTTCTAAATCGAGGAACGTTTCTATGGATACGACAAGATTTTCTTTTGGGATACGACTAACTCCTTTCCGAGGCACTATTCCTTCTTTACTGCATCCCTCGCTCCCTCAGATTGACGAATTAACACAGAAATTACGTCGCTATGAATTATTTTGCGTTCTATGACATCTCCTTCTAAATCGAGGAACGTTTCTATGGAAACGACAGGATTTTCTTTTAGGATACGAGTATCTCATTTGCGATGCACAATTCCTTCCTTACTGCAATCCTCGCTCCCTCACACTGACGAATTAACACAGAAATTGCTTCGCTATAAATTACTGTGGGTCCAATGACATCGCCTTTTAAATCGAGGAACGTTTCTATGGAAACGACAGGATTTTTCTTTTGGGATACGAGTATCTCCTTTCCGATGCACTATTCCTTCCTTACTACATCACTCGCTCCCCCACATTGACAAATTAACATAGAAATTGCGTCGCTATGAAATACTGTGTGTTCTATGACATCTCCTTCTAAATCGAGGAACGTTTCTATGGATGCGACAAGATATTCTTTTGGGATACGACTAACTCCTTTCCGATGCACTATTCCTTCTTTGCTGCATCCCTCGCTCCCTCACATTGACGAATTAACACAGAAATTGCGTCGCTATGAATTACTTTGCGTTCTATGACATCTCCTTCTAAATCGAGGAACGTTTCTATGGAAACGACAGGATTTTCTTTTAGGATACGAGTATCTTATTTGCGATGCACTATTCCTTCTTTACTGCAATCCTCGCTCCCTCACATTGACGAATTAACACAGAAATTGCGTCGCTATAAATTACTGTGGGTTCAATGACATCTCCTTCTAAATCGAGGAACGTTTCTATGGAAACGACAGGATTTTTCTTTTGGGATACGAATATCTTCTTTCCGATGCACTATACCTTCTTTACTACATCACTCGCTCCCTCACATTGACGAATTAACACAGAAATTGTGTCAGTATGACATTATATGGGTTCTAGCAATTCTATATCAAAATCGAGAAACGTTTCTATGGAAACGAAAGGATTTTCTTTTGGGATACGACTATCTCCTTTCCGATGCACTATTCCTTCCTTACTGCATCCCTCGCTCCCTCACATTGATGAATTAACACAGAAATTGCGTCGCTATGAATTACTGTGGGTTCTATGACATCTCCTTCTAAATTGAGGAACATTTCTATGGATACGAAAGGATTTTCTTTTGGGAGACGACTATCGCCTTTCCGATGCACTATTCCCTCTTTACTGCATCCATTGCTCCCTCACATTGACGAATTAACACAAAAATTGCGTCGCTATGAATTACTGCGGGTTCTATGACTACTCCTACTACATCGAGGAACGTTTCTATGGAAACGACAGGATTTTCTTTTGGGATACGAGTATCTCCTTTCCGATGTACTATTCCTTCTTTAAAACGTCTCTAGCTCCCTCACATTGACGAATTCACACAGAAATTGTGTCAGAATGACATACTATGGGTTCTAGCAATTCTCCATCTAAATCGAGAAACGTTTCTATGGAAACGAAAGGATTTTCTTTTGGGATACGACTATCTCCTTTCCGACGCACTACTCCTTCTTTACTGCATCCCTCGCTCCCTCTCGTTGACGAATTAACACAGAAATTGTGTCGCTATGAACTACTGTGTGTTCTATGACATCTCCTTCTAAATCGAGGAACGTTTCAATGGATACGACAGGATTTTCTTTTGGGATACGACTAACTACTTTCCGATGCACTATTCCTTCTTTACTGCATCCCTCGCTCCCTCAGATTGACGAATTAACACAGAAATTGCGTCGCTATGAATTACTGTGGGTTCTATGACATCTCCTTCTAAATCGAGGAACGTTTCTATGGAAACGACAGGATTTTCTTTTAGGATACGAGTATCTCCTTTGCGATGCACTATTCCTTCTTTACTACATCACTCGCTCCCTCACATTGACGAATTAACACAGAAATTGCGACGCTATGAATTACTGGTGGATCTAAGACATCTCCTTCTAAATCGAGGAACGTTTCTATGGAAACGAACGGATTTTCTTTTGGGATACGAGTATCTCCTTTCCGAAGCACTCTTCCTTCATTACTAAATCAATCGTTCCCTCACATTGATGAACTAACACAGAAATTGTGTCAGTATGACATACTATAGGTTCTAGCAATTCTCCATCTAAATCGAGAAACGTTTGTATGGATACGATAGGATTTTCTTTTGGGATACGAGTATCTCCTTTCTGATGCACTATTCCTTCTTTACTGCAATTCCCGCTCCCTCACATTGACGAATTAACACAGAAATTGCGTCGCTCTGAATTACTGTGTGTTCTACGACATCTCCTTGTAAATCGAGGAACGATTTTATGGAATAGACAGGATTTTCTTTAGGGATACGAGTATCTCCTTTGAGATACACTATTCCTTCTTTACTACATCACTCGATCCCTCAAATTGACGAATTAACACAGAAATTGTGTCAGTATGACATACTATGGGTTCTAGCAATTCTCCATCTAAATCGAGGAACATTTCTATGGAAACGAAAGGATTTTCTTTAGGGATACGACTATCTCCATTGCGATGCATTGTTCCTTCTTTACTGCATCCCTCGCCCCCTCACATTGAAGATTTAACACAGAAATTGCGTCGCTATGAATTACTGTGGGTTCTATGACATCTCCTTCTAAATCGAGGAACATTTCTATGGATACGACAGGATTTTCTTTTGGGATACGAGTATCTCCTTTCCGTTGCACTATTCCTTCTTTACTGCATCCCTCACTCCCTCTCATTGACGAATTAACACAGAAATTGTGTCGCTATGAATTACTGTGTGTTCTATGACATCTCCTTCTAAATAATGGAACGTTTCTATGGATACGACAGGACTTTCTTTTGGGATACGACTAACTCCTTTTTGATGCACTATTCCTTCTTTACTGCATTTCTCGCTCCCTCACATTGACGAATTAACACAGAAATTGCGTCACTTTGAATTACTGTGGGTTCTATGACATCTCCTTCTAAATCGGCGAACGTTTCTATGGAAACGACAGGATTTTCTTTTAGGATACGAGTATCTCATTTGCGATGCACTACTCCTTCTTTACTACATCACTCGCTCCCCCACATTGACGAATTAACACAGAAATTGTGTCTGTATGATAAACTATGGGTTCTAGAAATTCTCCATCTAAATCGAGGAACGTTTCTATGGATACAACAGCATTTTCTTTTGGGATACGACTATCTCCTTTACGAGGCACTATTCCTTCTTTTCTGCATTACTCGCTCCCTGACATTGTCGAATTAACACAGAAATTGCGTCGCTATGAATAACTGTGTGTTCTAAGACATGTCCTTCCAAATCGAGGAACGTTTCTATGGAAACGACCGGATTTTCTTTTGGGATATGAGTATCTCCTTTCCGATGCACTCTTCCTTCTTTACTAAATCAGTCGTTCCCTCACATTGACGAACTAACACAGAAATTGTGTCAGTATGACATACTATAGGTTCTAGCAATTCTCCATATAAATCGAGAAACGTTTGTATGGATACGACAGGATTTTCTTTTGGGATACGAGTATCTCCTTTTCGATGCACTATTCCTTCCTTACTACATCACTCGCTCACTCACATTGACGAATTAACATAGAAATTGCGTCGCTATGAAATACTGTGGGTTCTATGACATCTCCTTCTAAATCGAAGTACGTTTCTATGGAAACGACAGGATCTTCTTTTTGGATACGCGTATCTCCTTTCCGATGCACTATTCCTTCTTTACTGCAATCCTCGCTCCCTTACATTGACGAATTAACACAGAAATTGCGTCGCTATAAATTACTGTGGGTTCTATGACATCTCCTTCTAAATCGAGGAACGTTTCTATAGAAACGACAGAAATTTCTTTTGGGATACGAGTATCTCCTTTCCGATGGACTATTCCTTCTGTACTGCAATCCTCGCTCCCTCACATTGACGAATTAACACAGAAATTGCGTCGCTATAAATTCCTGCGGGTTCAATGACATCTCATTCTAAATCGAGGAACGTTTCTATGGGAACGACAGGATTTACTTTTGGGATACGAATATCTTGTTTCCGATGCACTATTCCTTCTTTACTACATCACTCGCTCCCTCACATTGACGAATTAACACAGAAATTGTGTCAGTATGACATTATATGGGTTCTAGCAAAACTCTATCAAAATCGAGAAACGTTTCTATAGAAACGAAAGGATTTTCTTTTGGGATACGACTATCTCCTTTCCGATGCACTATTCCTTCCTTAGTGCATCCCTCGCTCCCTCACATTAATGAATTAACACAGAAATTGCGTCCCTATGAATTACTGTGGGTTCTATGACATCTCCTTCTAAATCGAGGAACATTTCTATGGATACGACAGGATTTTCTTTTGGGATACGAGTATCTCCTTTCCGATGCCCTATTCCTTCTTTACTGCAATCCTTGCTCCCTCACATTGACGAGTTAACACAGAAATTGCGTCGCTATGAATTACTGTGGGTTCTATGACATCTCCTACTAAATCGAGGAACGTTTCTATGGAAACGACAGGATTTTCTTTTGGGATACGAGTATCTCCTTTCCGATGCACTATTCCTTCCTTACTACATCACTCGCTCCCTCACATTGAAGAATTAACATAGAAATTGCGTCGCTATGAAATACTGTGGGTTCTATGACATCTCCTCCTAATTCGAGGAACGTCTCTATTTAAACGACAGGTTTTACTTTTGCGATACGAATATCTTGTTTCCGATGCACTATTCCTTCTCTACTACATCACTCGCTCCCTCACATTGACGAATTAACACAGAAATTGTGTCAGTATGACATTATATGGGTTCTAGCTATTCTCTATCAAAATCGAGAAACGTTTCTATGGAAACCAAAGGATTTTCTTTTGGGATACGACTATCTCCTTTACGATGCACTATTCCTCCTTTACTGCAATCCTCGCTCCCTCACATTGACGAATTAACACAGAAATGGCGTCGCTATGAAATACTGTGGTTTCTATGACATCACCTTCTAAATCGAGGAACGTGTCTATGGAAACGACAGGATTTTTCTTTTGGGATACGAATATCTTCTTTCCGATGCACTATTCCTTCTTTACTACATCACTCGCTCCCTCACATTGACGAATTAACACAGAAATTGTGTCAGTATGACATTATGTGGGTTCTAGCAATTCTATATCAAAATCGAGATACGTTTCTATGGAATCGAAAGGATTTTCTTTTGGGATACGACTATCTCCTTTCCGATGCACTATCCCTTCCTTACTGCATCCCTCGCTCCCTCACAATGATGAATTAACACAGAAATTGCGTCGCTATGAATTACTGTGGGTTCTATGACATCTCCTTCTAAATTGAGGAACATTTCTATGGATACGACAGGATTTTCTTTTGGGATACGACTATCGCCTTTCCGATGCGCTATTCCCTCTTTACTGCATCCCTTGCTCCCTCACATTGACGAATTAACACAGAAATTGCGTCGCTATGAATTACTGTGGGTTCTATGACATCTCCTACTAAATCGAGGAACGTTTGTATGGAGACGACAGGATTTTCTTTTGGGATACGAGTATCTCCTTTCCGATGTACTATTCCTTCTTTACTACATCTCTCGCTCCCTCACATTAACGAATTCACACAGATATTGTGTCTGAATGACATACTATGGGTTCTATCAATTCTCCAACTAAATCGAGAAACGTTTCTATGGAAACGAAAGGATTTTCTTTTGGGATACGACTATCTCCTTTCCGATGCACTACTCCTTCTTTACTGCATCCCTCGCTCCCTCTCGTTGACGAATTAACACAGAAATTGTGTCGCTATGAATTACTGTGCGTTCTATGACATCTCCTTCTAAATCGAGGAACGTTTCAATGGATACGACAGGATTTTCTTTTGGGATACGACTAACTCCTTTCCGATGCACTATTCCTTCTTTACAGCATCCCTCGCTCCCTCAGATTGACGAATTAACACAGAAATTGCGTCGCTATGAATTACTGTGGGTTCTATGACATCTCCTTCTAAATCGAGGAACGTTTCTATGGAAACGACAGGATTTTCTTTTAGGATACGGGTATCTCCTTTCCGATGCACTCTTCCTTCTTTACTAAATCAATCGTTCCCTCACATTGATGAACTAACACAGAACTTGTGTCAGTATGACATACTATAGGTTCTAGCAATTCTCCATCTAAATCGAGAAACGTTTGTATGGATACGATAGGATTTTCTTTTGGGATACGAATATCTCCTTTCTGATGCACTATTCCTTCTTTACTGCAGTCCCCGCTCCCTCACATTGACGAATTAACACAGAAATTGCGTTGCTATGAATTACTGTGTGTTCTACGACATCTCCTTGTAAATCGAGGAACGATTCTATGGAATTGACAGGATTTTCTTTAGCGATACGAGTATCTCCTTTGCGATACACTATTTCTTCTTTACTACATCACTCGATCCCTCAAATTGACGAATTAACACAGAAATTGTGTCAGTATGACATACTATGGGTTCTAGCAATTCTCCATCTAAATCGAGGAATGTTTCTATGGAAACGAAAGGATTTTCTTTTGGGATACGACTATCTCCATTACGATGCACTGTTCCTTCTTTACTGCATCCCTCGGCCCCTCACATTGAAGATTTAACACAGAAATTGCGTCGCTATGAATTACTGTGGGTTCTATGACATCTCCTTCTAAATCGAGGAACAATTCTGTGGATACGTCAGGATTTTCTTTTGGGATACGAGTATCTCCTTTCCGATGCCCTATTCCTTCTTTACTGCATTCCTCGCTCCCTCACATTGACGAGTTGACACAGAAATTGTGTCAGTATGACATACTATAGGTTCTAGCAATTCTCCATCTAAATCGAGAAACGTTTGTATGGATACGACAGGATTTTCTTTTGGGATACGAGTATCTCCTTTCCGATGCACCATTCCTTCTATACTACATCTCTCGCTCCCTCACATTGACGAATTCTAACAGAAATTGTGTCAGAATGACATACTATGGTTTCTAGAAACTCTCCATCTAAATCGAGAAACGTTTCTATGGAAACGAAAGGATTTTTTTTTTGGGATACGACTACCTCCTTTCCGATGCACTACTCCTTCTTTACTGCATCTCTCACTCCCTCTCATTGACGAATTAACACAGAAATTGTGTCGCTATGAATTACTGTGTGTTCTATGACATCTCCTTCTCAATCGAGTAACGTTTCTATGGAAACGACAGGATTTTCTTTTAGGATACGAGTATCTCATTTGCGATGCACTATTCCTTCTTTACTACATCTCTCGCTCCCTCACATTGACGAATTAACACAGAAATTTTGTCTGTATGACATACTATGGGTTCTAGCAATTCTCCATCTATATCGAGAAACGTTTCTATGGAAAAGAAAGGATTTTCTTTTGGGATACGAGTATCTCCTTTCCGATGCACCATTCCTTCTATACTACATCACTCGCTCCCTCACATTGACGAATTAACACAGAAATTGTGTCAGTATGACGTACTATGTCTTCTAGCAATTCTCAATCTAAATCGAGAAACGTTTCTATGGAAACGAAATGGTATTCTTTTGCTATACGACTATCTCCTTTCGGATGCACTATTCCTTCTTTACTCCATCCCTCGCTCCCTCACATTGACGAATTAACACAGAAATTTCGTCGCTATGAATTACTGTGGGTTCTATGACATCTATTTCCAAATCGAGGAACATTTCTATGGATACGACAGGATTTTCTTTTGGGATACGACTATCTCCGTTCCGATGCACTATTCCTTCTTCACTGCATCCCTCGCTTCCTCACATTGACGAATTAACGGAGAAATTGCGTCGTTATGATTTACTGTGGGATCAATGACATCTCCTTCTAAATCGAGGAACGTTTCTATGGAAACGACAGGAATTTCTTTTGGGATACGAGTATCTCCTTTCCGATGCACTATTCCTTCCTTACTACATCAATCGCTCCCTCACATTGATGAATTACATAGAAATTGCGTCGCTATGAAATACTGTGGGTTCTATGACATCTCCTTCTAAATCAAGCAACGTTTCTATGGAAACGACAGGATTTTCTTTTAGGATACGCGTATCTCCTTTCCGATGCACTATTGCTTCTTTACTGCAATCCTCGCTCCCTTACATTGACGAATTAACACAGAAATTGTGTCAGTATGACATACTATGGGTTCTAGCAATTCTCCATCAAAATCGAGGAACGTTTCTATGGAAACGAAAGGATCTTCTTTTGGTATACGACTATCTCCATTGCGATGCACTGTTCCTTCTTTACTGCATCCCTCGCTCCCTCACATTGAAGAATTAACACAGAAATTGCATCGCTATGAATTAGTGTGGGTTCTATGACATCTCCTTCTAAATCGAGGAACGTTTCTATAGAAACGACAGAAATTTCTTTTGGGATACGAGTATCTCCTTTCCGATGCACTATTCCTTCTTTACTGCAATCCTCGCTCCCTCACATTGACGAATTAACACAGAAATTGCGTCGCTACAAATTACTGTGGGTTCAATGACATCTCCTTGTAAATCGAGGAACGTTTCTATGGAAACGACAGGATTTACTTTTGGGATACGAATATCTTCTTTCCGATGCACTATTCCTTCTTTACTACATCACTAGCTCCCTCACATTGACGAATTAACACAGAAATTGTGTCAGTATGACATTATATGAGTTCTAGCAATTCTCTATCAAAATCAAGAATCTTTTCTATGGAAACGAAAGGATTTTCTTTTGGGTTACGACTATCTCCTTTTCGATGCACTATTCTTTCCTTACTGCATCCCTCGCTCCCTCATATTGATGAATTAACACAGAAATTGCGTCGCTATGAATTACTGTGGGTTCTATGACATCTCCTACTACATCGAGGAAGGTTTTTATGGAAACGACAGGATTTTCTTTTCGGATACGAGTATCTCCTTTCCGATGTACTATTCCTTCTTTACTACATCTCTCGCTCCCTCACATTGACGAATTCACACAGAAATTGTGTCAGAATGACATGCTATGGGTTCTAGCAATTCTCCATCTAAATCGAGGAACGTTTCTATGGAAACGAAAGGATTTTCTTTTGGGATACGACTATCTCCTTTCCGATGCACTACTCCTTCCTTACTGCATCCTTCGCTCCTTCTCATTGACGAAATAACACAGAAATTGTGTCTCTATTAATTACTGTGTGTTCTATGACATCTCCTTCTAAATCGAGGAACGTTTCTATGGATACGACAGGATTTACTTTTGGGATACGACTAACTCCTTTCCGATGCACTATTCCTTCTTTACTTCAATCCTCGCTCCCTCACATTGACGAATTAACACAGAAATTGCGTCGCTATGAAATACTGTGGGTTCTATGTCATCACCTTCTAAATCGAGGAACGTGTCTATAGAAACGACAGGATTTTCTCTTAGGATACGAGTATCTCCTTTCCGATGGACTATTCCTTCTTTACTGCAATCCTCGCTCCCTCACATTGACGAATTAACTCAGAAATTGTGTCAGTATGACATACTATGGGATCTAGCAAATCTCAATCTAAATCGAGAAACGTTTCTATGGATACGAAACGGTTTTCTTTTGGGATACGACTATCTTTTTTCGGATACACTATTCCATCTTTACTGCATCCCTCGCTCCCTCACATTGTCGAATTAACACAGAAATTGCGTCGCTATGAATTACTGTGGGTTCTAGCAATTCTCCATCTAAATCGAGAAACGTTTCTATAGAAACGGAAGGGTTTTCTTTTGGGATACGACTATCTCTTTTCCGATGCGCTATTCCTTCTTTACTGCATCTCTCGAGCCCTCACATTGACGAATTAACACAGAAATTGCGTCGCTATGAAATTCTGTGAGTTCTATGACATTTCCACCTAAATCGAGGATCGTTTCTATGGAAACGACAGGATTTTCTTTTGGGATACGAGTATCTCCATTCCGATGCACTATTCCTTCTGTACTACAATCCTCGCTCCCTCATATTGACGAATTAACAAAGAAAATGCGTCGCTATAAATTACTGTGGGTTCAATGACATCTCCTTCTAAATCGAGGAACGTTTCTATGGAAACGACAGGATTTACTTTTGGGATACGAATATCTTCTTTCCGATGCACTATTCCTTCTTTACTAAATCACTCGCTCCCTCACATTGACGAATTAACACAGAAATTGTGTCAGTATGACATTATATGGGTTCTAGCAATTCTCTGTCAAAATCGAGAAACGTTTCTATGAAAACGAAAGGATTTTCTTTTGGGATACGACTATCTCCTTTCCGATGCACTATTCCTTCCTTGCTGCATCCCTCGCTCCCTCACATTGATGAATTAGCACAGAAATTGCGTCGCTATGAATTACGGTGGGTTCTATGACATCTCCATCTAAATCGAGGAACGTTTCTATGGAAACGAAATGGTATTCTTTTGCTATACGACTATCTCCTTTCGGATGCACTATTCCTTCTTTACTGCATCCCTCGCTCCCTCACATTGACGAATTAACACAGAACTTGCGTCGCTATGAATTACTGTGGGTTCTATGACATCTCCTTCCAAATCGAGGAACATTTCTATGGATACGACAGGATTTTCTTTTGGGATACGACTATCTCCGTTCCGATGCACTATTCCTTCTTCACTGCATCCCTCGCTCCCTCACATTGACGAATTAACAGAGAAATTGCGTCGCTATGAAATACTGTGGGTTCTATGACATCTCCTTCTAAATCGAGCAACGTTTCTATGGAAACGACAGAATTTTCTTTTAGGATACGCGTATCTCCCTTCCGATGCACTATTGCTTCTTTACTGCAATCCTCGCTCCATTACATTGACGAATTAACACAGAAATTGTGTCAGTATGACATACTATGGGTTCTAGCAATTCTCCATCTAAATCAAGAAACGTTTCTATGGAAACGAAAGGGTTTCCTTTCGGGATACGACTATCTCTTTTCGGATGTGCTATTCCTTCTTTACTGCATCCCTCGCTCCCTCACATTGACGAATTAACACAGAAATTGCGTCGCTATAAATTACTGTGGGTTCAATGACATCTCCTTGTAAATCGAGGAACGTTTCTATGGAAACGACAGGATTTTCTTTTGGGATACGAATATCTTCTTTCCGATGCACTATTCCGTCTTTACTACATCACTCGCTCCCTCACATTGACGAATTAACACATAAATTGTGTCAGTATGACATTATATGAGTTCTAGCAATTCTCTATCAAAATCGAGAATCTTTTCTATGGAAACGAAAGGATTTTCTTTTGGGATACGACTATCTCCTTTCCGATGCACTATTCTTTCCTTACTGCATCCCTCGCTCCCTCACATTGATGAATTAACACAGAAATTGCGTCGCTATGAATTACTGTGGTTTCTATGACATCTCCTTCTAAATCGAGGAACATTTCTATGGATACGACAGGATTTTCTTTTGGGATACGACTATCGCCTTTCCGATGCACTATTCCTTCTTTACTGCATCCCATGCTCCCTCACATTGACGAATTAACACAGAAATTGCGTCGCTATGAATTACTGTGGGTTCTATGACATCTCCTACTACATCAAAGAACGTTTCTATGGAAACGACAGGATTTTCTTTTCGGATACGAGAATCTCCTTTCCGATGTACTATTCCTTCTTTACTACATCTTCGCTCCCTCACATTGACGAATTCACACAGAAATTGTGTCAGAATGACATGCTATGGGTTCTAGCAATTCTCCATCTAAATCGAGGAACGTTTCTATGGAAACGAAAGGATTTTCTTTTGGGATACGACTATCTCCTTTCCGATGCACTACTCCTTCCTTACTGCATCCTTCGCTCCCTCTCACTGACGAAATAACACAGAAATTGTGTCGCTATGAATTACTGTGTGTTCTATGACATCTCCTTCTAAATCGAGGAACGTTTCTATGGATACGACAGGATTTACTTTTGGGATACGACTAACTCCTTTCCGATGCACTATTCCTACTATACTTCAATCCTCGCTCCCTCACATTGACGAATTAACACAGAAATTGCGTCGCTATGAAATACTGTGGGTTCTATGTCATCACCTTCTAAATCGAGGAACGTGTCTATAGAAACGACAGGATTTTCTCTTAGGATACGAGTATCTCCTTTCCGATGGACTATTCCTTCTTTACTGCAATCCCCGCTCCCTCACACTGATGAATTAACTCAGAAATTGTGTCAGTATGACATACTATGGGATCTAGCAATTCTCCATCTAAATCGAGAAACGTTTCTATGGATACGAAACGGTTTTCTTTTGGGATACGACTATCTCTTTTCGGATACACTATTCCATCTTTACTACATCCATCGCTCCCTCACATTGTCGAATTAACACAGAAATTGCGTCGCTATGAATTACTGTGGGTTCTATGATATCTCCTTTTAAATCGACGAACATTTCTATGGATTCGACAGGATTTTCTTTTGGGAAACGACTACCTCCTTTCCGATGCACTATTCCTTCTTTACTGCATTCCTTGCTCCCTCACATTGACGAATTAACACAGAAATTGCGTCACTATGTATTACTGTGGGTTCTATGACATCTCCTTCTAAATCGAGGATCTTTTCTATGGAAAAGAAAGGATTTTGTTTTGGGGTACGAATCTCTCCTTTCCGATGCACTATTCCTTCCATACTACATCACTCGCTCCCTCACATTGACGAATTAACACAGAAATTGTGTCAGTATGACATACTATGGGTTCTAGCAATTCTCCATCTAAATCGAGAAACGTTTCTATAGAAACGGAAGGGTTTTCTTTTGGGATACGACTATCTCTTTTCCGATGCGCTATTCCTTCTTTACTGCATCTCTCGCGCCCTCACATTGACGAATTAACACAGAAATTGCGTAGCTATGAAATTGTGTGAGTTCTATGACATTTCCACCTAAATCGAGGATCGTTTCTATGGAAACGACAGGATTTTCTTTTGGGATACGAGTATCTCCTTTCCGATGCACTATTCCTTCTGTACTACAATCCTCGCTCCCTCATATTGACGAATTAACAAAGAAAATGCGTCGCTATAAATTACTGTGGGTTCAATGACATCTCCTTCTAAATCGAGGAACGTTTCTATGGGAACGACAGGATTTACTTTTGGGATACGAATATCTTCTTTCCGATGCACTATTCCTTCTTTACTACATCACTCGCTCCCTCACATTGACGAATTAACACAGAAATTGTGTCAGTATGACATTATATGTCTTCTAGCAATTCTCAATCTAAATCGAGAAACGTTTCTATGGAAACGAAATGGTATTATTTGCTATACGACTATCTCCTTTCGGATGCACTATTCCTTCTTTACTGCATCCCTCGCTCCCACACATTGACGAATTAACACAGAAATTGCGTCGTTATGAATTACTGTGGGTTCTATGACATCTCCTTCCAAATCGAGGAACATTTCTATGGATACGACAAGATTTTCTTTTGGGATACGACTATCTCCGTTCCGATGCACTATTCCTTCTTCACTGCATCCCTCGCTCCCTCACATTGACGAATTAACAGAGAAATTGCGTCGCTATGAAATACTGTGGGTTCTATGACATCTCCTTCTAAATCGAGCAACGTTTCTATGGAAACGACAGAATTTTCTTTTAGGATACGCGTATCTACTTTCCGATGCACTATTGCTTCTTTACTGCAATCCTCGCTCCCTTACATTGACGAATTAACACAGAAATTGTGTCAGTATGACATACTATGGGTTCTAGCAATTCTCCATCTAAATCAAGAAACGTTTCTATGGAAACGAAAGGGTTTACTTTTGGGATACGACTATCTCTTTTCGGATGCGCTATTCCTTCTTTACTGCATCCCTCGCTCCCTCACATTGACGAATTAACACAGAAATTGCATCGCTATGGATTAGTGTGGGTTCTATGACATCTCCTTCTAAATCGAGGAACGTTTCTATAGCAACGACAGAAATTTGTTTTGGGATACGAGTATCTCCTTTCCGATGCACTATTCCTTCTTTACTGCAATCCTCGCTCCTTCACATTGACGAATTAACACAGAAATTGCGTCGCTATAAATTACTGTGGGTTCAATGACTTCTCCTTGTAAATCGAGGAACGTTTCTATGGAAACGACAGGATTTGCTTTTGGGATACGAATATCTTCTTTCCGATGCACTATTCCGTCTTTACTACATCACTCGCTCCCTCACATTGACGAATTAACACAGAAATTGTGTCAGTATGACATTATATGAGTTCTAGCAATTCTCTATCAAAATCGAGAAACTTTTCTATGGAAACGAAAGGATTTTCTTTTGGGGTACGACTATCTCCATTCCGATGCACTATTCTTTCCTTACTGCATCCCTCGCTCCCTCACATTGATGAATTAACACAGAAATTGCGTCGCTATGAATTACTGTGGTTTCTATGACATCTCCTTCTAAATCGAGGAACATTTCTATGGATACGACAGGATTTTCTTTTGGGATACGACTAACGCCTTTCCGATGCACTATTCCTTCTTTACTGCATCCCATGCTCCCTCACATTGACGAATTAACACAGAAATTGCGTCGCTATGAATTACTGTGGGTTCTATGACATCTCCTACTACATCGAGGAACGTTTCTATGGAAACGACAGGATTTTCTTTTCGGATACGTGTATCTCCTTTCCGATGTACTATTCCTTCTTTACTACATCTCTCGCTCCCTCACATTGACGAATTCACACAGAAATTGTGTCAGAATGACATGCTATGGGTTCTAGCAATTCTCCATCTAAATCGAGGAACGTTTCTATGGAAACGAAAGGATTTTCTTTTGGGATACGACTATCTACTTTCCGATGCACTACTCCTTCCTTACTGCATCCTTCGCTCCCTCTCATTGACGAAATAACACAGAAATTGTGTCGCTATGAATTACTGTGTGTTCTATGACATCTCCTTCTAAATCGAGGAACGTTTCTATGGATACGACAGGATTTACTTTTGGGATACGACTAACTCCTTTCCGATGCACTATTCCTACTATACTTCAATCCTCGCTCCCTCACATTGACGAATTAACACAGAAATTGCGACGCTATGTATTACTGTGGGTTCTATGACATGTCCTTCTAAATCGAGGAACGTTTCTATGTAAACGACAGGATTTTCTTTTAGGATACGCGTATCTCCTTTCCGATGCACAATTCCTTCTTTACTGCAATCCTCGCTCCTTTACATTGACGAATTAACACAGAAATAGTGTCAGTATGACATACTATGGGTTCTAGCAATTCTCCATCTAAATCGAGAAACGTTTCTATAGAAACGAAAGGGTTTTCTTTTGGGATACGACTATCTCTTTTCGGATGCGCTATTCCTTCTTTACTGCATCCCTCGCTCCCTCACATTGACGAATTAACACAGAAATTGCGTCGCTATGAAATTCTGTGGGTTCTATGACATTTCCATCTAAATCGAGGAACGTTTCTATGGAAACGACAGGATTTTCTTTTGGGATACGAGTATCTCCTTTCCGATGCACTATTCCTTCTGTACTACAATCCTCGCTCCCTCAAATTGACGAATTAACAAAGAAAATGCGTCGCTATAAATTACTGTGGGTTCAATGACATCTCCTTCTAAATCGAGGAACGTTTCTATGGAAACGACAGGATTTACTTTTGGGATACGAATATCTTCTTTCCGATGCACTATCCCATCTTTACTACATCAGTCGCTTCCTTACATTGACGAATTAACACAGAAATTGTGTCAGTATGACATTATATAAGTTCTAGCAATTCTCTATCAAAATCGAGAAACTTTTCTATGGAAACGAAAGGATTTTCTTTTGGGATACGACTATCTCCTTTCCGATGCACTATTCCTTCCTTACTACATCCCTCGCTCCCTCACATTGATGAATTAGCACAGAAATTGCGTCGCTATGAATTAGTGTGGGTTCTATGACATCTCCTTCTAAATCGAGGAACGTTTCTGTGGATACGACAGGATTTTCCTTTGGGATACGACTAACTCCTTTCCGATGCACTATTCCTTCTTTACTGCATTCCTCGCCCCCTCACATTGACGAATTAACACAGAAATTGCGTCGCTATGAATTACTGTGAGTTCTATGACATCTCCTTCTAAATCGAGGAACGTTTCTATGGAAACAACTGAATTTTCTTTTAGGATAGGAGTATCACATTTCCGATGCACTATTCCTTCTTTACTAAGTCACTCGTTCCCTCACATTGACGAATTAACACAGAAATTTTGTCAGTATGAGGTACTATGTAATCTAGCAATTCTCCATCTAAATCGAGAAACGTTTCTATGGAAAAGAAAGGATTTTCTTTTCGGATACGACTATCACCTTTACGATGCACTATTCCTTCTTTACTGCAATGCTCGCTCCCTCACATTGACGAATTAACTCAGAAATTGTGTCAGTATGACATACTATGGGATCACGCAACTCTCCATCTAAATCGAGAAACGTTTCTATGGATACAAAACGGTTTTCTTTTGGGATACGACTATCTCTTGTCGGATGCACTATTCCTTCTTTACTGCATCCCTCGCACCCTCACATTGACGAATTAACACAGAAATTGCGTCGCTATGAATTACTGTGCGTTCTATGACATCTCCTTTTAAATCGTGGAACATTTCTATGGAAACGAAAGGGTTTTCTTTTGGGATACGACTGTCTCCGTTCGGACGCGCTATTCCTTCTTTACTGCATCCGTCGCTCCCTCACATTGACGAATTAACACAGAAGTTGCATCGCTATGAATTACTGTGGGTTCTATGACATCTCCTTCTCAATCGAGGAACGTTTCTATGGAAATGACAGGATTTTGTTTTGGGATACGAGTATCTCCTTTCCGATGCACTCTTCCTTCAGTACTAAATCAATCGTTCCCTCACATTGACGAATTAACACAGAAAAAGTGTCAGTATGATATACTATGGGATCTAGCAATTCTCCATCTAAATCGAGAAACGTTTCTATCGAAACGAAAGGGGTTTTCATTTGGGATACCGCTATCTCCGTTCGGATGTGCTATTCCTTCTTTACTGCATCCCTCGCTCCCTCACATTGACAAATTAACACAGAAGTTGCATCGCTATGATTTACTGTGGGTTCTAAGACATCTCCTTCTAAATCGAGGAACGTTTCTATGGATACGACAGGATTTTCTTTTGGGATACGAGTATCTCCTTTCCGATGCACTATTATTTCTTTACTGCAGTCCTCGCTCCCTCACATTGACGAATTAACACAGAAGTTGCGTCGCTATGACATACTCGGGGTTCTATGAAATTTCCTTCTAAATCGAGGAACGTTTCTATGGAAACGACAGGATTTTCTTTTAGGATACGAGTATCTCCTTTCTGATGCACTATTCCTTCTTTACTGCAATCCTCGCTCCCTCACATTGACGAATTAACACAGAAATTGCGTCGCTATGAATTACTGTGGGTTCTATGACATCTCCTTCTAAATAGACTAACGTTTCTATGGAAACGACAGGATTTTCTTTTGGGATACGAGTATCTCCTTGCCGATGCACTATTCCTTCTTTACTACATCACTCGCTCCCTCACATTGACGAATTAACACAGAAATTGTGTCAGTATAACATACTATGGGTTCTAGTAATACTCCATCTAAATTTAGAAACGTTTCTATGGAAACGAAAGGATTTTCTTTTGGGATACAACTATCTCCATTCCGATGCACTGCTCCTTCTTTACTGCATCCCTCGCTCCCTCTCATTGACGAATTAACACAGAAATTGTGTCGCTATGAATTACTGTGGGTTCTATGACATCTCCTTCCAAATCGAGGAAAGTTTCTATGGACACGACAGGATTTTCTTTTGGGATAGGACTAACTCCATTCCGATGCACTATTCCTTCTTTACTGCATCCCTCGCTCCCTCATATTGACGAATTAACACAGAAATTGCGTCGCTATGAATTTCTGTGGGTTCTATGACATCTCCTTCTAAATCGAGGAAAGTTTCTATGGATACGACAGGATTTTCTTTTGGGATATGACTAACTCCTTTCCGATGCACTATTCCTTCTTTACTGCATCCCTCGCTCCCTCATATTGACGAATTAACACAGAAATTGGGTCGCTATGAATTACTGTGGGTTCTATGACATCTCCCTCTAAATCGAGGAACATTTCTATGGAAACGACAGGATTTTCTTTTAGGATACGAGTATCTCATTTCCGATGCACTATTTTTTCTTTACTACATCACTCGCACCCTCACATTGACGAATTAACACAGAAATTTTGTCAGTATGACATACTATGGGTTCTAGCAATTCTCCATCTAAATCGAGAAGCGTTTCTATGAAAAAGAATGGATTTTCTTTTGGGATACGAGTATCTCCTTTCCGATGCACTATTATTTCTTTACTGCAGTCCTCGCTCCCTCACATTGACGAATTAACACAGAAGTTACGTCGCTATGACATACTCGGGGTTCTATGAAATCTCCTTCTAAATCGAGGAACGCTTCTATGGAAACGACAGGATTTTCTTTTAGGATACGAGTATCTCCTTTCTGATGCACTATTCCTTCTTTACTGCAATCCTCGCTCCCTCACATTGACGAATTAACACAGAAATTGCGTCGCTATGAATTACTGTGGGTTCTAAGACATCTCCTTCTAAATCGAGGTACGTTTCTATGGAAAAGACTGGATTTTCTTTTGGGATACGAGTATTTCCTTTCCGATGCACTCTTCCTTCTTTACTAAATCAATCGTGCCCCCACATTGATGAATTAACACAGAAATTGTGTCAGTATGACATACTAACGGTTCTAGCAATTCTCCATCTAAATCGAGAAACATTTCTATGGATACGACAGGATTTTCTTTTGGGATACGAGTATCTCCCTTCCTATGCACTATTCCTTCCTTACTGCAGTCCTCGCTCCCTCACATTGACGAATTAACACAGAAATTGCGTCGCTATGACATACTCTGGGTTCTATGAAATCACCTTCTAAATCGAGGAACGTTTCTATGGAAACGACAGGATTTTCTTTTAGGATACGAGTATCTCTTTTCCGATGCACTATTCCTTCTTTACTGCAATCCGCGCTCCCTCACTTAGACGAATTTACTCAGAAATTGTGTCAGTATAACATACTATGGGATCTAGCAATTCTCCATCTAAATCGAGAAACGTTTCTATGGATACGAAAAGGTTTTCTTTTGGGATACGACTATCTCCTTTCGGATGCACTATTTCTTCCTTACTACATCACTCGCTCCCTCACATTGACGAATTAACACAGAAATTGCGTCGCTATGAATTACTGTGGGTTCTATGACATCTCCTTCTAAATTGAGGAACATATCTATGGATTCGACAGGATTTTCTTTTGGGATACGACTATCTCCTTTCCGATGCACTATTACTTCTTTACTGCATCCCTTGCTCCCTCTCATTGACGAATTTACACAGAAAATGCGTCGCTATGAATTACTGCGGGTTCTATGACATCTCCTTCTAAATCGAGGAACGTTTCTATGGAAACGACAGGATTTTCTTTTGGGATACGAGTATCTCCTTTCCGATGCACTATTCCTTCCTTACTACATCACTCGCTCCCTCACATTGACGAATTAACACAGAAATTGTGTCAGTATGACATACTATGGGTTCTAGCAATTCTCCATCTAAATCGAGAAACGTTTCTATGGAAACGAAAGGGTTTTCTTTTGGGATACGACTATCTCCGTTCGGATGCGCTATTCGTTCTTTACTGCATCCCTCGCACCCTCACATTGACGAATTAACACAGAAGTTGCATCGCTATGAATTACTATGGGTTCTGTGACATCTCTTTCTAAATCGAGGAACGTTTCTATGGAAACGACAGGATTTTTATTTGGGATACGACTATCTTCTTTCCGATACACTATTCCTTCTTTACTGCAATCCTCACTCCCTCACATTGACGAATTAACACCGAAATTGTGTCGCTATGAAATACTGTGGGTTCTATGACATCTCCTTCTAAATCGAGGAACGTTTCTTTGGAAACGACAGTATTTTCTTTTAGGATACGAGTATCTCCTTTCTGATGCACTATTCCTTCTTTACTGCAATCCTCGCTCCCTCACATTGACGAATTAACACAGAGATTGGGTCGCTACGATTTACTGTGGGTTCTATGACATCTCCCACTAAATCGAGGAACGTTTCTATGCAAACGAAAGGATTTACTTTTGGGATACGAGTATCTCCTTTCCGATGCACTATTCCTTCTTTACTACATCACTCGCTCCCTCACATTGACGAATTAACACAGAAATTGTGTCAGTATGACATACTATGGGTTCTAGCAATTCTCCATCAAAATCGAGAAACGTTTCTATGGAAACGAAAGGATTTTCTTTTGGGATACCACTAACTCCTTTCCGATGCACTATTCCTTCTTTACTGCATCCCCCGCTCCCTCACATTCACGAATTAACACAGAAATTGCGTCGCTATGAATTAGTATGGGTTCTATGCATCTCCTTCTAAATCGAGGAACATTTCTATGGATACGACAGGATTTCGTTTTGGGATACGACTAACTCCTTTCCGATGCACTATTCCTTCTTTACTGCATTATTAGCTCCCTCACATTGACGAATTAACACAGAAATTGGGTCGCTATGAATTACTGTGGGTTCTATGACATCTCCATCTAAATCGAGGAACGTTTCTACGGAAATGACATGATTTTCTATAGGGATACGAGTATCTCCTTTCCGATACACTATTCCTTTTTTACTACATAACTCGATCCCTTACATTGACGAATTAACACAGAATCTGTGTCAGTAAGACATACTATAGGTTCTAGCAATTCTCCATCTAAATCGAGGAACGTTTATATGGAGACGAAAGGATTTTCTTTTGGGACACGACTATCTCCTTTCCGATGCACTATTCCTTCTTTACTGCATCCCTCGTTCCCTCACATTGACCAATTAACACAGAAATTGCGTCGCTAAGAATTACTGTGGGTTCTATGACATCTCTTACTAAATCGAGGAACATTTCTGTGGAAACGACAGGATTTTGTTTTGGCATACGAGTATCCCCTTTCCGATGCACTATTCCTTCTTTACTACATCAGTCGCTCCCTCACATTGACGAATTAACACAGAAATTATGTCAGTGTGACATACTATGAGTTCTAGTAATTCTCCATCTAAATCGAGAAACGTTTCTATGGAAACGAATGAATTTTCTTTAGGGATACGTTTATCTCCTTTAAAATGCACTATTCCTACTTTACTGCATCCCTCGATCCCTCACATTGTAGAATTAACACAGAAACTGCGTCGATATGAATTACTGTGGGTTATACGACATCTCCTTCTAAATCGAGGAACGTTTCAATGGAAACGACAGGATTTTCTTTTGGGATACGAGTACCTCCTTTCCGATGCACTATTCCTTCTTTACTACATCACTCACTCCCTCACATTGAAGAATTAACACAGAAATTGTGTCTGAATGTCATACTATGGGTTCTAGTAAATCTCCATCTAAATCGAGAAACGTTGCTATGGTAACGACAGGATTTTCTTTTGGGATACGACTATCTCCTTTCAAATGCACTATTCCTTCTTTACTACATCACTCGCTCCCTCACATTGACGAATTAACACAGAAATTGTGTCAGTATGACATAGTATGGGTTCTAGTAGTTCTGCATCTAAATCGAGAACCGATTCTATGGAAAAGACAAGATTTTCTTGTGGGACACGAAAATCTCCTTTCAAATGCATTATTCCTTCTTTACTGCATCCCTCGCTCCCTCATATTGACGAATTAACACAGAAACAGCGTCGCTATGAGTTACTGTGGGTTCTATGACATCTCCTTCTAAATCGAGGAACGTTACTATGGAAACGACAGGATTTACTTTTGGGATACGGGTATCTCCTTTCCGATGCACTTTTCCTTCTTCACTACATCACTCGCTCCTTCCCATTGACGAATTAACACAGAAATTGTGTCATAATGACGTACTATGGGTTCTAGTAATTCTCCATTTTAATCGAGAAACGTTTCTATGGAAACGACAGGATTTTCTATTGGGATACGAGTATCTCCTTTCCGATGCACTACTCCTTCTTTACTGCATCCCTTTTTCCTTCTCATTGATGAATTAACACAGAAATTCTGTCGCTATGAATTATTGTGGGTTCTATGACATCTCCTTCTAAATCGAGGAACGTTTCTATGAAAACGACAGGATTTTCTTTTAGTATACGAGTATCTCATTTCCGATGCACTATTCCTTCCTTACTACATCAATCGTTCCCTCACATTGACGCATTAACACAGAAATTGTGTCTGTATGATAAACTATGGGTTCTAGCAATTCTCCATCTAAATCGAGGAACGTTTCTATGGATATGACAGCATTTTCTTTTGGCATACGAGTATCTCCTTTTCGATGCACTATTCCTTCTTTACTGCATCCCTCGCTCCCTCGCATTCACGAATTAACACAGAAATTGCGTCGCTATGAATTACTGTGGGTTCTATGACATCTCCATCTACATCCAGGAACGTTTCTATGGAAATGAAAGGATTTTCTTTAGGGATACGAGTATGTCCTTTCCGATGCTCTATTCCTTCTTTACTGCAATCCTCGCTCCTGCACATTGACGAATTAACACAGAAATTACGTCGCTACAAATTACTGTGGGTTCGATGATATCTCCCACTAAATCGAGGAACGTTTCTATGGAAACGACAAGATTTTCTTTTGGGATACGAGTATCTTCTTTCCGATGCACTATTCCTTCTTTGCTACATCACTCGCTGCCTCACATTGAGGAATTAACACAGAAATTCTGTCAGAATGACATACTATGGGTTCTAGTAATTCTCCATCTAAATCGAGAAACGTTTCTATGGAAACGAAAGGATTTTCTTTTGGGATACGACTATCTCCTTTCAAATACGCTATTCCTAATTTACTGCAATCCTCATTCCCTCACATTGACGAATTAACACAGAAATTGCGTCGCTATGAATTACTGTGGATTCTATGACATCTCCTACTAAACCGAGGATCGTTTCTATGGAAACGACAGGATTTTCTTTATGGATATGAGTATCTCCTTTCCGATGCACTATTCCTTTTTTACTACATCACTCGCTCCCTCACATTGACGAATCAACACAGAAATTGTGTCAGTATGACATACTATGCGTTCTAGTGATTCTCCATCTAAATCGAGAACCGATTCTATGGATATGACAGCATTTTCTTTTGGGATACGAGTATCTCCTTTTCGATGCACTATTCCTTCTTTACTGCATCCCTCGCTCCCTCGCATTCACGAATTAACACAGAAATTGCGTCGCTATGAATTACTGTGGGTTCTATGACATCTCCATCTACATCCAGGAACGTTTCTATGGAAATGAAAGGATTTTCTTTAGGGATACGAGTATCTCCTTTCCGATGCTCTATTCCTTCTTTACTGCAATCCTCGCTCCTGCACATTGACGAATTAACACAGAAATTACGTCGCTACAAATTACTGTGGGTTCAATGATATCTCCCACTAAATCGAGGAACGTTTCTATGGAAACGACAGGATTTTCTTTTGGGATACGACTATCTCCTTTCCGAAACACTACTCCTTCTTTACTGCATCCCTCTCTCCCTCTCATTGACGAATTAACACAGAAATTCTGTCGCTATGAATTATTGTGGGTTCTATGACATCTCCTTCTAAATAGATTAACGTTTCTATGGATGCGACAGGATTTTCTTTTGGGATACGACTAACTCCGCTCCGATGAACTATTCCTTCTTTACTGCATACCTCGCAAACGCAAATTGACGAATTAACACAGAAATTGCGTCGCTATGATTTACTGTGGCTTCTATGACATCTCCTTCTAAATCGAGGAACGTTTCTATGGAAACGACAGGATTTTCTTTCGGATACGAGTGTCTCATTTCCGATGCACTATTCCTTCCTTACTACATCAATCGTTCCCTCACATTGACGAATTAACACAGAAATTGTGTCTGTATGATAAACTATGGGTTCTAGCAATTCTCCATCTAAATCGAGAAACGTTTCTATGGATACGACAGCATTTTCTTTTGAGATACGCGTATCTCCTTTCCGTTGCACTATTCCTTCTTTACTGCATCCCTCGCTCCCTCACATTCACGAATTAACACAGAAATTGCGTCGCTATGAATTACTGTGGGTTCTATGACATCTCCATCTAAATCGAGGAACGTTTCTATGGAAATGAGATAATTTTCTTTAGGGATACGAGTATCTCCTTTCCGATGCACTATTCCTTCTTTACTGCAATTCTCGCTCCGTCACATTGACGAATTAACACAGAAATTGTGTCAGTATGACATACTATGAGTTCTAGCAATTCTCCATCTAAATCGAGAAACGATTCTATGGAAACGAAAATATTTTCTTTTGGGATACGACTATTTCCTTTCGGATGCAAAATTCCTTCTTTACTGCATCCCTCGCTCCCTCACATTGACGAATTAACACAGAAATTGCGTCACTATGAATTACTGTGTGTTCTATGACATCTCTTACTAAATTGAGGAACATTTCTATGGAAGCGACAGGATTTTGTTTTGAGATACGAGTATCTCCTTTAAAATGCACTATTCCTACTTTACTGCATCCCTCGCTTCCGCACATTGACGAATTAACACAGAAACTGCGTCGATACGAATTACTGTGGGTTAAATGACATCTCCTTCTAAATCGAGGAACGTTTCTACGGAAACGACAGGATTTTCTTTTGGGATACGAGTGCCTCCTTTCTGATGCACTATTCCTTCTTTACTACATCACTCGCTCCCTCACATTGAAGAATTAACACAGAAATTGTGTCAGAATGACATACTATGGGTTCTAGTAAATCTCCATGTAAATCGAGAAACGTTGCTATGGAAACGACAGGATTTTCTGTTGGGATACGACTAGCTCCTTTCAAATGCACTAATCCTTCTTTACTGCAATCCTCACTCCTTTACATTGGCGAATTAACACAGAAATTGCGTCGCTATGAGTTACTGTGTGTTCTATGTCATCTCCTACTAAATCGAGGAACGTTTCTATGGAAACGACAGGATTTTCTTTTGGGATATGAGTATCTCCTTTCCGATGCACTATTCCTTCTTTACTACATCACTCGAACCCTCACATTGACCAATTAACACAGAAATTGTGTGAGTATGACATACTATGGGTTGTACTAATTCCCCATCTAAACCGAGAAACGTATCTATGGAAACGACAGGATTTTCTTGTGGGATACGATTATCTCCTTTCCGATGCACTATTCCTTCTTTACTGGAAACCTCGCTCCCTCAGATTGACGAATTAACACAGAAATTGAGTCGCTATACATTACTGTGGGTTCAATGACATCTCCTACTAAATCGAGGTACGTTTCTATGGAAACGAAAGGATTTTCTTTTGGGATACGACTATCTCCTTTCAAATACACTATTCCTACTTTACTGCAATCCTCATTCCCTCACATTGACGAATTAACACAGAAATTGCGTCGCTATGAATTACTGTGGATTCTTTGGCATCTCCTACTAAATTGAGGAACGTTTCTATGGAAACGACAGGATTTTCTTTTGGGATACGAGTATCTCCTTTCCCATGCACTATTCCTTCTTTGCTACATCACTCGCTGCCTCACATTGAGGAATTAACACAGAAATTGTGTCAGTATGACATACTATGGGTTCTAGTGATTCTCCATCTAAATCGAGATCGATTCTATGGAAACGACAGGATTTTCTTGTGGGATACGACTATCTCCTTTCAAATGCACTATTCCTTCTTTACTTCATCCCTCGCTCCCTCACATTGACGAATTAACACAGAAATTGTGTCATAATGACGTACTATGGGTTCTAGTAATTCTCCATCTTAATCGAGAAACGTTTCTATGGAAACGACAGGATTTTTTATTGGGAAACGAGTATCTCCTTTCCGATGCACTACTCCTTCTTTACTGCATCCCTCTCTCTATCTCATTGACGAATTAACACAGAAATTCTGTCGCTATGAATTATTGTGGGTTCTATGACATCTCCTTCTAAATAGATTAACGTTTCTATGGATGCGACAGGATTTTCTTTTGGGATACGACTAACTCCTCTCCGATGTACTATTCCTTCTTTACTGCATACCTCGCAATCTCAAATTGACGAATTAACACAGAAATTGCGTCGCTATGAATTACTGTGGCTTCTATGACATCTCCTTCTAAATCGTGGAACGTTTTTATGGAAACGACAGGATTTTCTTTCGGATACGAGTATCTCCTTTCCGATGCACTATTCCTTCCTTACTACATCAATCGTTCCCTCACATTGACGAATTAACACAGAAATTGTGTCTGTATGATAAACTATGGGTTCTAGCAATTCTCCATCTAAATCGAGAAACGTTTCTATGGATACGACAGCATTTTCTTTTGGGATACGAGTATCTCCTTTCCGATGCACTATTCCTTCTTTACTGCATCCCTCGCTCCCTCACATTCACGAATTAACACAGAAATTGCGTCGCTATGAATTACTGTGGGTTCTATGACATCTCCATCTAAATCGAAGAACGTTTCTATGGAAATGAGAGGATTTTCTTTAGGGATACGAGTATCTCCTTTCCGATGCACTATTCCTTCTTTACTGCAATTCTCGCTCCCTCACATTGACGAATTAATACAGAAATTGTGTCAGTATGACATACTATGGGTTCTAGCAATTCTCCATCTAAATCGAGAAACGTTTCTATGGAAACGAAAGAATTTTCTTTTGGGATACGTTTATCTTCTTTAAAATGCACTATTCCTACTTTACTGCATCCCTCGCTCCCTTACATTGGCGAATTAACACAGAAATTGCGTCGCTATGAATTACTGTGTGTTCTATGTCATCTCCTACTAAATCGAGGAACGTTTCTATGGAAACGACAGGATTTTCTTTTGGGATACGAGTATCTCCTTTCCGATGCACTATTCCTTCTTTACTACATCACTCGCACCCTCACATTGACCAATTAACACAGAAATTTTGTGAGTATGACATACTATGGGTTCTACTAATTCTCCATCTAATTCGAGAAACGTATCTATGGAAACGACAGGATTTTCTTTTGGGATACGAGTATCTCCTTTCCGATGCACTATTCCTTCTTTACTGCAAACCTCGCTCCCTCAGTTTGACGAATTAACACAGAAATTGAGTCGCTATTCATTACTGTGGGTTCAATGACATCTCCTACTAAATCGAGGTACGTTTCTATGGAAACGAAAGGATTTACTTTTGGGATACGAGTATCTCCTTTCCGATGCACTATTTCTTCTTTACTGCATCCCTCGCTCCCTCATAATGACGAATTAACACAGAAACAGAGTCGCAATGATTTACTGTGGGTTCTATGACATCTCCATCTGAATCGAGGAACGTTACTATGGAAACGGCAGGATTTACTTTTGGGATACGAGTATCTCCTTTCCGATGCACTTTTCCTTCTTTACTACATCACTCGCTCCTTCACATTAACGAATTAACACAGAAATTGTGTCATAATGACGTACTATGGGTTCTAGTAATTCTCCATCTTAATCGAGAAACGTTTCTATGGAAACGACAGGATTTTCTTTTGGGATACGAGTATCTCCTTTCCGATGCACTACTCCTTCTTTACTGCATCCATCTCTCCCTCTCATTGACGAATTAACACAGAAATTCTGTCGCTATGAATTATTGTGGGTTCTATGACATCTCCTTCTAAATCGAGGATCGTTTCTATGGATGCGACAGGATTTTCTTTTGGGATACGACTAACTCCTCTCCGATGAACTATTCCTTCTTTACTGCATAGCTCGCTAACTCACATTGACGAATTAACACAGAAATGGCGTCGCTATGAATTACTGTGGCTTCTATGACATCTCCTTCTAAATCGAGGAACGTTTCTATGGAAACGACAGGATTTTCTTTCGGATACGAGTATCTCATTTCCGATGCACTATTCCTTCCTTACTACATCAATCGTTCCCTCACATTGACGAATTAACACAGAAATTGTGTCTGTATGATAAACTATGGGTTCTACAATTCTCCATATAAATCGAGAAACGTTTCTCCGGATACGACAGCATTTTCTTTTGGAATACGACTATCTCCTTTCCGATGCACTATTCCTTCTTTACTGCAATCCTCGCTCCCTCACATTGACGAATTAACGCAGAAATTGCGTCGCTATGAATTACCTAGGGTTCTATGACATCTCCTTCTAAATCGAGGAACGTTTCTATGGAAACGACAGGATTTTTTTTAGAATACGAGTATCTCCTTTCCGATGCACTATTCCTTCTTTACTGCAATTCTCGCTCCCTCACTTTGACGAATTAACACATAAATTGTGTCAGTATGACGTACTATGGGTTCTAGCAATTCTCCATCTAAATCGAGAAACGATTCTATGGAAACGAAATTGTTTTCTTTTGGGATACGACTATTTCCTTTCGGATGCAAAATTCCTTCTTTACTGCATCCCTCGCTCCCTCACATTGACGAATTAACACAAAAATTGCCTCGCTATGAATTACTGTGGGTTCAATGACATCTCCATCTAAATCGAGGAACGTTTCATTGGAAACGACAGGATTTTCTTTTGGGATACGAGTATCTCCTTTCCGATGCACTATTCCTTCTTTACTGCAGTCCTCGCTCCCTCACATTGACGAATTAACACAGAAATTGCGTCGCTATAAATTACTGTGGGTTCAATGATATATCCTTCTAAATCGAGGAACGTTTCTATGGAAACGACAGGATTTACTTTTGGGATACGAATAACTTCCCTCCGATGCTCTACTCCTTCTTTACTACATCACTCGCTCCCTCACATTGACGAATTAACACAGAAATTGTGTCAGTATGACATACTATGAGTTCTAGCAATTCTCCATCTGAATCGAGAAACGTTTCTATGGAAAAGAAATTATTTTCTTTTGGGATACGACTATCTCCTTTCCGATGCACTATTCCTTCTTTACTACATCACTCGCACCCGCACATTGACCAATTAACACAGAAATTGTGTGAGTATGACATACTATGGGTTCTACTAATTCTCAATCTAAATCGAGAAACGTATCTATGGAAACGACAGGATTTTCTTTTGGGATACGAGTATCTCCTTTCCGATGCACTATTCCTTCTTTACTGCAATCCTCGCTCCCTCAGATTGACGAATTAACACAGAAATTGAGTCGCTATTCATTACTGTGGGTTCAATGACATCTCCTACTATATCGAGGTACGTTTCTATAGAAACGAAAGGATTTACTTTTGGGATACGAGTATCTCTTTTCCGATGCACTATTCCTTCTTTACTACATCACTCGCTGCCTCACATTGACGAATTAACACAGAAATTGTGTCACTATGACATACTATGGGTTCTAGCAATTCTCCATCAAAATCTAGAAACGTTTCTATGGGAACGAAAGGATTTTCTTTTGGGATACGAGTATCTCCATTTCGATGCACTATTCCTTCTTTACTGGAAACCTCGCTCCCTCACATTGACGAATTAACACAGAAATTGCGTCAGTATGACATACTATGGGTTCTAGCAATTCTCCATCTAAATCGAGAAACGTTTCTATGGAAAAGAAATTATTTTCTTTTGGGAAACGACTATCTCCTTTCCGATGCACTATTCCTTCTTTACTGCATCTCTCGCTCCTTCACATTGACGAATTAATACAGGAATTGCGTCGCTATGAAATACTATGGGTTCTATGACATCTCCTTCTAAATCGAGGAACATTTCTATGGTTACGACAGGATTTTCTTTTGGGATACGACTCTCTCCTTTCCGATGCACTATTCCTTCTTCAATGCATCCCTTGCTCACTCACATTGACGAATTAACACAGAAAATGCGTCGTTATGAATTACTGTGGGTTCTATGACATCTCCATCTAAATCGACGAACGTTTCTATGGAAATGACAGGATTTTCTTTAGGGATACGAGTATCTCCTTTCTGATAAACTATTTCTTCTTTACTACATCACTCGTTCCCTCACATTGACGAATTAACACAGAAATTGTGCCAGTATGACATACTATGGATTCTAGCAATTCTCCATCTAAATCGAGGAACGTTTCTATGGAAACGACAGGATTTTCTTTTGGGATACGAGTACCTCCTTTCCGATGCACTATTCCTTCTTTACTAGATCACTCGCTCCCTCACATTGAGGAATTAACACAGAAATTGTGTCAGAATGACATACTATGGGTTCTAGTAAATCTCCATCTAAATCGAGAAACGTTTGTATGGAAGCGACAGGATTTTCTTTTGGGATACGAGTATCTCCTTTCCGATGCTCTTTTCCTTCATTACTACATCACTCGCTCCTTCACATTGACGAATTAACACAGAAATTGTGTCGCTATGAATTACTGTGGGTTCAATGACATCTCCATCTAAATCGAGGAACGTTTCATTGGAAACGACAGTATTTTCTTTTGGGATACGAGTATCTCCTTTCCGATGCACTACTCCTTCTTTACTGCATCCCTCGCTCCGTCTCATTGATGAATTAACACAGAAATTGCGTCGCTATGAATTACTGTGAGTTCTATGACATCTCCATGTAAATCCAGAAACGTTTATATGGAAACGAAAGGTTTACTTTTGGGATACGACTATCTCCTTTCGGATGCGCTATTCCTTCTTTGCTGCATCCGTCACTCCCTTAAATTGTCGAATTTACACAGAAATTGCATCGCTATGAATTACTCTGGGTACTATGACATCTCCTTCTAAACCGTGAAACGTTTCTATGGAAACGACAGGATTTTCTTTAGGGATACGAGTATCTCTTTTCCGATGCACTATTCCTTCTTTACTTCATCACTCGCTCCCTCACATTGACGAATTAACTCAGAAATTGCGTCGCTATGAATTACTGTGGGTTCTACAACATCTCCTACTAAATCGAGGAATGTTTCTATGGGAACGACAGGATTTTCTTTTGGGATACGAGTGTCACCTTTCCGATGCACTACTCCTTCTTTACTTCATCACTCGCTCCCTCACATTGACGAATTAACTCAGAAATTGAGT
Source organism: Schistocerca cancellata (assembly GCF_023864275.1). Taxonomy (NCBI): domain Eukaryota; kingdom Metazoa; phylum Arthropoda; class Insecta; order Orthoptera; family Acrididae; genus Schistocerca; species Schistocerca cancellata. Next base: position 172,887,786 of record NC_064636.1, on the reverse strand, counting down.
CGCTATGAATTACTGTGGGTTCTATGACATCTCCTTCTAAATCGAGGAACGGTACTATGGAAACGACAGGATTTTCTTTTGGGAGACGAGTATCTCCTTTCCGATGCACTACTCCTTCTTTACTGCATCCCTCGCTCCCTCTCATTTACGAATTAACACAGAAATTCTGTCGCTATGAATTATTGTGGGTTCTATGAAATCTCCTTCTAAATCAAGGAACGTTTCTATGGATGCGACAGGATTTTCTATTGGGATACGACTAACTCCTCTCCGATGAACTATTCCTTCTTTTCTGCATCCCTCGCTAACTCACATTGACGAATTAACACAGAAATTGCGTCGCTATGAATTACTGTGGCTTCTATGACATCTCCTTCTAAATCGAGGAACGTTTATATGGAAACGACAGGATTTTCTTTCGGATACGTGTATCTCATTTCCGATGCACTATTCCTTCTTTACTACATCAATCGTTCCCCCACATTGACGAATTAACACAGAAATTGTGTCTGTATGATAAACTATGGGTTCTAGAAATTCTCCATCTAAATCGAGAAACGTTTCTATGGATACGACAGCATTTTCTTTTGGGATACGACTATCTCCATTCCGATGCAGTATTCCTTCTTTACTGCATCCCTTGCTCCCTCACTTTGACGAATTAACACAGAAATTGAGTCGCTATGAATTACTGTCAGTTCTATGACATCTCCATTTAATCGAGAAACGTTTATACGGAAACGAAAGGTTTACTTTTGGGATACGACTATCTCCTTTCGGATGCGCTATTCCTTCTTCGCTGCATCCGTCGCTCCCTTACATTGATGAATTAACACAGAAATTGCATCGCTATGAATTACTGTGGGTACTATGACATCTCCTTCTAAGTCGTGAAACGTTTTATGGAAACGACAGGATTTTCTTTTGGGACACGAGTATCTCCTTTCCGATGCACTATTCCTTCTTTACTTCATCACTCGCTCCCTCACATTGACGAATTAACTCAGAAATTGCGTCGCTATGAATTACTGTGGGTTCTATGACATCTCCTACTAAATCGAGGAACGTTTCTATGGAAACGAAAGGATTTTCTTTTGGGATACGAGTGTCTCCTTTCCGATGCACTATTCCTTCTTTACTTCATCACTTGCTCCCTCACATTGACGAATTAACTCAGAAATTGAGTCGCTATGAATTACTGTGGGTTCTATGACATCTCCTTCTAAATCGAGGATCATTTCAATGGATACGACAGGATTTTCTTTTGGGATACGACTCTTTCCTTTCCGATGCACTATGCCTTCTTCACTGCATCCCTTGCTCCGTCACATTGACGGATTAACACAGAAAATGCGTCGCTATGAATTACTGTGTGTTCTATGACATCCCCATCTAAATCGAGGTACGATTCTATGGAAATGACAGGATTTTCTTTGAGGATACTAGTATCTCCTTTCCGATACACTATTCCTTCGTTACTACATCACTCGCTCCCTCACATTGACGAATTAACAGAGAAATTGTGTCAGTATGACATACTATGGGTTCTAGCAATTCTGCATCTAAATCGAGGAACGTTTCTATGGAAACGAAAGGATTTTCTTTTGGGATACGACTATCTCCATTCCAATGCACTATTCCTTCTTTACTGCATCCCTCGCTCCCTCACACTGAAAAATTAACACAGAAATTGCGTAGCTATGAATTACTGTGGGTTCTATGACATCTCCTACTAAATCGAGGAACGTTTCTATGGAAACGACAGGATATTCTTTTGGGATACGAGTATCTCCTTTCCGATGCACTATTCCTTCTTTACTACATCAATCGTTCCCTAGCATTGACGAATTAACACAGGAATTGTATCAGTATGACATACTATGGGTTCTAGCAATTCTTCATCTAAATCGAGTAACGTTTCTATGGACACGACAGGATTTTCTTTTGGGATACGAGTATCTCCTTTCCGATGTAGTATTCCTTCTTCACTGCAATCCTCGCTCCCTCACTTTGCAGAATTAACACAGAAATTGCGTCGCTATGATATACTGTGGGTTCTGTGACATCTCCTTCTAAATCGAGGAACGTTTCTATGGAAACGACAGGATTTTCTTTTGGGATAAGAGTATCTCCTTTCCGATGCACTATTCGTTCTTTACTACATCAATTGTTCCATCACATTGACAAATTAACACAGAAATTGTTTAAGTATGACATACTACGGGTTCTAGCAATTCTCCATCTAAATCGATAAACGTTTCTATGGTAACGAAGGGGTTTTCTTTTGGGATACGACCATCTCCTTTCGGATGCACTATTCCTACTATACTGCATCCCTCGCTCCCTCACATTGACCAATTAACGCAGAAATTGCGTCGCTATGAATTACTGTGGGTTCTATGACATCTCCTTCTAATTCGAGGAACGTTTCTATGGATACGACAGTATTTTCTTTCGGGATACGACTATCTCCTTTCCGATGCACTATTCCTTCTTTACTGCATACCTCGCTCCCTCACATTGACCAATTAACACAGAAATTGCGTCGCTATGAATTACTGTGGGTTCTATGACATCTCCTACTATTTCGAGAAACGTTTCTATGGAAACGACAGGATTTTCTTTTGGGATACGAGTATCTCCTTTCAAATGCACTATTCCCTCTATACTGCATCCCTCGCTCCCACACATTGACGAATTAACACAGAAACTGCGTCGCTATGAAATACTGTGGGTTCTATGACATCTCCTTCTAAATCGAGGAACGTTACTATGGAAACGACAGGATTTTCTTTTGGGATACGACTATCTCCTTTCAAATGCACTATTCCTGCTATACTGCATCCTTCGCTCCCAAACATTGACGAATTAACACAGAAACTGCGTCGCTATGAAATACTGTGGGTTCTATGACATCTCCTACTTAATCGAGGAACGTTTCTATGGAAACGACAGGATTTTCTTTTGGGATACGAGTATCTCCTTTCCGATGCACTATTCCTTCCTTACTACATCACTCGCTCCCTCACATTGACGAATTAACACAGAAATTGTGTCAGTATGACATACTATGGGTTCTAGCAATTCTCCATCTAAATCGAGAAACGTTTCTATGGAAACGAAAGGGTTTTCTTTTGGGATACGACTATCTCCGTTCGGATGCGCTATTCGTTCTTTACTGCATCCCTCGCACCCTCACATTGACGAATTAACACAGAAGTTGCATCGCTATGAATTACTATGGGTTCTGTGACATCTCCTTCTAAATCGAGGAACGTTTCTATGGAAACGACAGGATTTTTATTTGGGATACGACTATCTCCTTTCCGATACACTATTCCTTCTTTACTGCAATCCTCACTCCCTCCCATTGACGAATTAACACCGAAATTGTGTCGCTATGAAATACTGTGGGTTCTATGACATCTCCTTCTAAATCGAGGAACGTTTCTTTGGAAACGACAGTATTTTCTTTTAGGATACGAGTATCTCCTTTCTGATGCACTATTCCTTCTTTACTGCAATCCTCGCTCCCTCACATTGACGAATTAACACAGAGATTGGGTCGCTACGATTTACTGTGGGTTCTATGACATCTCCCACTAAATCGAGGAACGTTTCTATGCAAACGAAAGGATTTACTTTTGGGATACGAGTATCTCCTTTCCGATGCACTATTCCTTCTTTACTACATCACTCGCTCCCTCACATTGACGAATTAACACAGAAATTGTGTCAGTATGACATACTATGGGTTCTAGCAATTCTCCATCAAAATCGAGAAACGTTTCTATGGAAACGAAAGGATTTTCTTTTGGGATACCACTAACTCCTTTCCGATGCACTATTCCTTCTTTACTGCATCCCCCGCTCCCTCACATTCACGAATTAACACAGAAATTGCGTCGCTATGAATTAGTATGGGTTCTATGCATCTCCTTCTAAATCGAGGAACATTTCTATGGATACGACAGGATTTCGTTTTGGGATACGACTAACTCCTTTCCGATGCACTATTCCTTCTTTACTGCATTATTAGCTCCCTCACATTGACGAATTAACACAGAAATTGGGTCGCTATGAATTACTGTGGGTTCTATGACATCTCCATCTAAATCGAGGAACGTTTCTACGGAAATGACATGATTTTCTATAGGGATACGAGTATCTCCTTTCCGATACACTATTCCTTTTTTACTACATAACTCGATCCCTTACATTGACGAATTAACACAGAATCTGTGTCAGTAAGACATACTATAGGTTCTAGCAATTCTCCATCTAAATCGAGGAACGTTTATATGGAGACGAAAGGATTTTCTTTTGGGACACGACTATCTCCTTTCCGATGCACTATTCCTTCTTTACTGCATGCCTCGCTCCCTCACATTGACCAATTAACACAGAAATTGCGTCGCTAAGAATTACTGTGGGTTCTATGACATCTCCTTCTAAATCGAGGAACGTTACTATGGAAACGACAGGATTTACTTTTGGGATACGGGTATCTCCTTTCCGATGCACTTTTCCTTCTTCACTACATCACTCGCTCCTTCCCATTGACGAATTAACACAGAAATTGTGTCATAATGACGTACTATGGGTTCTAGTAATTCTCCATCTTAATCGAGAAACGTTTCTATGGAAACGACAGGATTTTCTATTGGGATACGAGTATCTCCTTTCCGATGCACTACTCCTTCTTTACTGCATCCCTTTTTCCTTCTCATTGATGAATTAACACAGAAATTCTGTCGCTATGAATTATTGTGGGTTCTATGACATCTCCTTCTAAATCGAGGAACGTTTCTATGAAAACGACAGGATTTTCTTTTAGTATACGAGTATCTCATTTCCGATGCACTATTCCTTCCTTACTACATCAATCGTTCCCTCACATTGACGCATTAACACAGAAATTGTGTCTGTATGATAAACTATGGGTTCTAGCAATTCTCCATCTAAATCGAGGAACGTTTCTATGGATATGACAGCATTTTCTTTTGGCATACGAGTATCTCCTTTTCGATGCACTATTCCTTCTTTACTGCATCCCTCGCTCCCTCGCATTCACGAATTAACACAGAAATTGCGTCGCTATGAATTACTGTGGGTTCTATGACATCTCCATCTACATCCAGGAACGTTTCTATGGAAATGAAAGGATTTTCTTTAGGGATACGAGTATGTCCTTTCCGATGCTCTATTCCTTCTTTACTGCAATCCTCGCTCCTGCACATTGACGAATTAACACAGAAATTACGTCGCTACAAATTACTGTGGGTTCGATGATATCTCCCACTAAATCGAGGAACGTTTCTATGGAAACGACAAGATTTTCTTTTGGGATACGAGTATCTTCTTTCCGATGCACTATTCCTTCTTTGCTACATCACTCGCTGCCTCACATTGAGGAATTAACACAGAAATTCTGTCAGAATGACATACTATGGGTTCCAGTAATTCTCCATCTAAATCGAGAAACGTTTCTATGGAAACGAAAGGATTTTCTTTTGGGATACGACTATCTCCTTTCAAATACGCTATTCCTACTTTACTGCAATCCTCATTCCCTCACATTGACGAATTAACACAGAAATTGCGTCGCTATGAATTACTGTGGATTCTATGACATCTCCTACTAAACCGAGGATCGTTTCTATGGAAACGACAGGATTTTCTTTTGGGATATGAGTATCTCCTTTCCGATGCACTATTCCTTTTTTACTACATCACTCGCTCCCTCACATTGACGAATCAACACAGAAATTGTGTCAGTATGACATACTATGCGTTCTAGTGATTCTCCATCTAAATCGAGAACCGATTCTATGGATATGACAGCATTTTCTTTTGGGATACGAGTATCTCCTTTTCGATGCACTATTCCTTCTTTACTGCATCCCTCGCTCCCTCGCATTCATGAATTAACACAGAAATTGCGTCGCTATGAATTACTGTGGGTTCTATGACATCTCCATCTACATCCAGGAACGTTTCTATGGAAATGAAAGGATTTTCTTTAGGGATACGAGTATCTCCTTTCCGATGCTCTATTCCTTCTTTACTGCAATCCTCGCTCCTGCACATTGACGAATTAACACAGAAATTACGTCGCTACAAATTACTGTGGGTTCAATGATATCTCCCACTAAATCGAGGAACGTTTCTATGGAAACGACAGGATTTTCTTTTGGGATACGACTATCTCCTTTCCGAAACACTACTCCTTCTTTACTGCATCCCTCTCTCCCTCTCATTGACGAATTGACACAGAAATTCTGTCGCTATGAATTATTGTGGGTTCTATGACATCTCCTTCTAAATAGATTAACGTTTCTATGGATGCGACAGGATTTTCTTTTGGGATACGACTAACTCCGCTCCGATGAACTATTCCTTCTTTACTGCATACCTCGCAAACGCAAATTGACGAATTAACACAGAAATTGCGTCGCTATGATTTACTGTGGCTTCTATGACATCTCCTTCTAAATCGAGGAACGTTTCTATGGAAACGACAGGATTTTCTTTCGGATACGAGTGTCTCATTTCCGATGCACTATTCCTTCCTTACTGCATCAATCGTTCCCTCACATTGACGAATTAACACAGAAATTGTGTCTGTATGATAAACTATGGGTTCTAGCAATTCTCCATCTAAATCGAGAAACGTTTCTATGGATACGACTGCATTTTCTTTTGAGATACGCGTATCTCCTTTCCGTTGCACTATTCCTTCTTTACTGCATCCCTCGCTCCCTCACATTCACGAATTAACACAGAAATTGCGTCGCTATGAATTACTGTGGGTTCTATGACATCTCCATCTAAATCGAGGAACGTTTCTATGGAAATGAGATAATTTTCTTTAGGGATACGAGTATCTCCTTTCCGATGCACTATTCCTTCTTTACTGCAATTCTCGCTCCGTCACATTGACGAATTAACACAGAAATTGTGTCAGTATGACATACTATGAGTTCTAGCAATTCTCCATCTAAATCGAGAAACGATTCTATGGAAACGAAAATATTTTCTTTTGGGATACGACTATTTCCTTTCGGATGCAAAATTCCTTCTTTACTGCATCCCTCGCTCCCTCACATTGACGAATTAACACAGAAATTGCGTCACTATGAATTACTGTGTGTTCTATGACATCTCTTACTAAATCGAGGAACATTTCTATGGAAACGACAGGATTTTGTTTTGAGATACGAGTATCTCCTTTAAAATGCACTATTCCTACTTTACTGCATCCCTCGCTTCCGCACATTGACGAATTAACACAGAAACTGCGTCGATACGAATTACTGTGGGTTAAATGACATCTCCTTCTAAATCGAGGAACGTTTCTACGGAAACGACAGGATTTTCTTTTGGGATACGAGTGCCTCCTTTCTGATGCACTATTCCTTCTTTACTACATCACTCGCTCCCTCACATTGAAGAATTAACACAGAAATTGTGTCAGAAAGACATACTATGGGTTCTAGTAAATCTCCATGTAAATCGAGAAACGTTGCTATGGAAACGACAGGATTTTCTGTTGGGATGCGACTAGCTCCTTTCAAATGCACTAATCCTTCTTTACTGCAATCCTCACTCCTTTACATTGGCGAATTAACACAGAAATTGCGTCGCTATGAGTTACTGTGTGTTCTATGTCATCTCCTACTAAATCGAGGAACGTTTCTATGGAAACGACAAGATTTTCTTTTGGGATATGAGTATCTCCTTTCCGATGCACTATTCCTTCTTTACTACATCACTCGAACCCTCACATTGACCAATTAACACAGAAATTGTGTGAGTATGACATACTATGGGTTGTACTAATTCCCCATCTAAACCGAGAAACGTATCTATGGAAACGACAGGATTTTCTTTTGGGATACGATTATCTCCTTTCCGATGCACTATTCCTTCTTTACTGCAATCCTCGCTCCCTCAGATTGACGAATTAACACAGAAATTGAGTCGCTATACATTACTGTGGGTTCAATGACATCTCCTACTAAATCGAGGTACGTTTCTATGGAAACGACAGGATTTTCTTTTAGGATACGAGTATCTCCTTTCCGATGCACTATTCCTTCTTTGCTACATCACTCGCTGCCTCACATTGAGGAATTAACACAGAAATTGTGTCAGTATGACATACTATGGGTTCTAGTGATTCTCCATCTAAATCGAGATCGATTCTATGGAAACGACAGGATTTTCTTGTGGGATACGACTATCTCCTTTCATATGCACTATTCCTTCTTTACTTCATCCCTCGCTCCCTCACATTGACGAATTAACACAGAAATTGTGTCATAATGACGTACTATGGGTTCTAGTAATTCTCCATCTTAATCGAGAAACGTTTCTATGGAAACGACAGGATTTTTTATTGGGAAACGAGTATCTCCTTTCCGATGCACTACTCCTTCTTTACTGCATCCCTCTCTCTATCTCATAGACGAATTAACACAGAAATTCTGTCGCTATGAATTATTGTGGGTTCTATGACATCTCCTTCTAAATAGATTAACGTTTCTATGGATGCGACAGGATTTTCTTTTGGGATACGACTAACTCCTCTCCGATGTACTATTCCTTCTTTACTGCATACCTCGCAATCTCAAATTGACGAATTAACACAGAAATTGCGTCGCTATGAATTACTGTGGCTTCTATGACATCTCCTTCTAAATCGTGGAACGTTTTTATGGAAACGACAGGATTTTCTTTCGGATACGAGTATCTCCTTTCCGATGCACTATTCCTTCCTTACTACATCAATCGTTCCCTCACATTGACGAATTAACACAGAAATTGTGTCTGTATGATAAACTATGGGTTCTAGCAATTCTCCATCTAAATCGAGAAACGTTTCTATGGATACGACAGCATTTTCTTTTGGGATACGAGTATCTCCTTTCCGATGCACTATTCCTTCTTTACTGCATCCCTCGCTCCCTCACATTCACGAATTAACACAGAAATTGCGTCGCTATGAATTACTGTGGGTTCTATGACATCTCCATCTAAATCGAAGAACGTTTCTATGGAAATGAGAGGATTTTCTTTAGGGATACGATTATCTCCTTTCCGATGCACTATTCCTTCTTTACTGCAATTCTCGCTCCCTCACATTGACGAATTAATACAGAAATTGTGTCAGTATGACATACTATGGGTTCTAGCAATTCTCCATCTAAATCGAGAAACGTTTCTATGGAAACGAAAGAATTTTCTTTTGGGATACGTTTATCTTCTTTAAAATGCACTATTCCTACTTTACTGCATCCCTCGCTCCCTTACATTGGCGAATTAACACAGAAATTGCGTCGCTATGAATTACTGTGTGTTCTATGTCATCTCCTACTAAATCGAGGAACGTTTCTATGGAAACGACAGGATTTTCTTTTGGGATACGAGTATCTCCTTTCCGATGCACTATTCCTTCTTTACTACATCACTCGCACCCTCACATTGACCAATTAACACAGAAATTTTGTGAGTATGACATACTATGGGTTCTACTAATTCTCCATCTAATTCGAGAAACGTATCTATGGAAACGACAGGATTTTCTTTTGGGATACGAGTATCTCCTTTCCGATGCACTATTCCTTCTTTACTGCAAACCTCGCTCCCTCAGTTTGACGAATTAACACAGAAATTGAGTCGCTATTCATTACTGTGGGTTCAATGACATCTCCTACTAAATCGAGGTACGTTTCTATGGAAACGAAAGGATTTACTTTTGGGATACGAGTATCTCCTTTCCGATGCACTATTTCTTCTTTACTGCATCCCTCGCTCCCTCATAATGACGAATTAACACAGAAACAGAGTCGCAATGATTTACTGTGGGTTCTATGACATCTCCACCTGAATCGAGGAACGTTACTATGGAAACGGCAGGATTTACTTTTGGGATACGAGTATCTCCTTTCCGATGCACTTTTCCTTCTTTACTACATCACTCGCTCCTTCACATTAACGAATTAACACAGAAATTGTGTCATAATGACGTACTATGGGTTCTAGTAATTCTCCATCTTAATCGAGAAACGTTTCTATGGAAACGACAGGATTTTCTTTTGGGATACGAGTATCTCCTTTCCGATGCACTACTCCTTCTTTACTGCATCCATCTCTCCCTCTCATTGACGAATTAACACAGAAATTCTGTCGCTATGAATTATTGTGGGTTCTATGACATCTCCTTCTAAATCGAGGAACGTTTCTATGGATGCGACAGGATTTTCTTTTGGGATACGACTAACTCCTCTCCGATGAACTATTCCTTCTTTACTGCATAGCTCGCTAACTCACATTGACGAATTAACACAGAAATGGCGTCGCTATGAATTACTGTGGCTTCTATGACATCTCCTTCTAAATCGAGGAACGTTTCTATGGAAACGACAGGATTTTCTTTCGGATACGAGTATCTCATTTCCGATGCACTATTCCTTCCTTACTACATCAATCGTTCCCTCACATTGACGAATTAACACAGAAATTGTGTCTGTATGATAAACTATGGGTTCTACAATTCTCCATATAAATCGAGAAACGTTTCTACGGATACGACAGCATTTTCTTTTGGAATACGACTATCTCCTTTCCGATGCACTATTCCTTCTTTACTGCAATCCTCGCTCCCTCACATTGACGAATTAACGCAGAAATTGCGTCGCTATGAATTACCTAGGGTTCTATGACATCTCCTTCTAAATCGAGGAACGTTTCTATGGAAACGACAGGATTTTTTTTAGAATACGAGTATCTCCTTTCCGATGCACTATTCCTTCTTTACTGCAATTCTCGCTCCCTCACTTTGACGAATTAACACATAAATTGTGTCAGTATGACATACTATGGGTTCTAGCAATTCTCCATCTAAATCGAGAAACGATTCTATGGAAACGAAATTGTTTTCTTTTGGGATACGACTATTTCCTTTCGGATGCAAAATTCCTTCTTTACTGCATCCCTCGCTCCCTCACATTGACGAATTAACACAAAAATTGCGTCGCTATGAATTACTGTGGGTTCAATGACATCTCCATCTAAATCGAGGAACGTTTCATTGGAAACGACAGGATTTTCTTTTGGGATACGAGTATCTCCTTTCCGATGCACTATTCCTTCTTTACTGCAGTCCTCGCTCCCTCACATTGACGAATTAACACAGAAATTGCGTCGCTATAAATTACTGTGGGTTCAATGATATATCCTTCTAAATCGAGGAACGTTTCTATGGAAACGACAGGATTTACTTTTGGGATACGAATATCTTCCCTCCGATGCTCTACTCCTTCTTTACTACATCACTCGCTCCCTCACATTGACGAATTAACACAGAAATTGTGTCAGTATGACATACTATGAGTTCTAGCAATTCTCCATCTGAATCGAGAAACGTTTCTATGGAAAAGAAATTATTTTCTTTTGGGATACGACTATCTCCTTTCCGATGCACTATTCCTTCTTTACTACATCACTCGCACCCGCACATTGACCAATTAACACAGAAATTGTGTGAGTATGACATACTATGGGTTCTACTAATTCTCAATCTAAATCGAGAAACGTATCTATGGAAACGACAGGATTTTCTTTTGGGATACGAGTATCTCCTTTCCGATGCACTATTCCTTCTTTACTGCAATCCTCGCTCCCTCAGATTGACGAATTAACACAGAAATTGAGTCGCTATTCATTACTGTGGGTTCAATGACATCTCCTACTATATCGAGGTACGTTTCTATAGAAACGAAAGGATTTACTTTTGGGATACGAGTATCTCTTTTGCGATGCACTATTCCTTCTTTACTACATCACTCGCTGCCTCACATTGACGAATTAACACAGAAATTGTGTCACTATGACATACTATGGGTTCTAGCAATTCTCCATCAAAATCTAGAAACGTTTCTATGGGAACGAAAGGATTTTCTTTTGGGATACGAGTATCTCCATTTCGATGCACTATTCCTTCTTTACTGGAAACCTCGCTCCCTCACATTGACGAATTAACACAGAAATTGCGTCAGTATGACATACTATGGGTTCTAGCAATTCTCCATCTAAATCGAGAAACGTTTCTATGGAAAAGAAATTATTTTCTTTTGGGATACGACTATCTCCTTTCCGATGCACTATTCCTTCTTTACTGCATCTCTCGCTCCTTCACATTGACGAATTAATACAGGAATTGCGTCGCTATGAATTACTGTCGGTTCTATGACATCTCCTTCTAAATCGAGGAACATTTATATGGTTACGACAGGATTTTCTTTTGGGATACGACTCTCTCCTTTCCGATGCACTATTCCTTCTTCAATGCATCCCTTGCTCACTCATATTGACGAATTAACACAGAAAATGCGTCGTTATGAATTACTGTGGGTTCTATGACATCTCCATCTAAATCGACGAACGTTTCTATGGAAATGACAGGATTTTCTTTAGGGATACGAGTATCTCCTTTCTGATAAACTATTTCTTCTTTACTACATCACTCGTTCCCTCACATTGACGAATTAACACAGAAATTGTGCCAGTATGACATACTATGGATTCTAGCAATTCTCCATCTAAATCGAGGAACGTTTCTATGGAAACGACAGGATTTTCTTTTGGGATACGAGTACCTCCTTTCCGATGCACTATTCCTTCTTTACTAGATCACTCGCTCCCTCACATTGAGGAATTAACACAGAAATTGTGTCAGAATGACATACTATGGGTTCTAGTAAATCTCCATCTAAATCGAGAAACGTTTGTATGGAAGCGACAGGATTTTCTTTTGGGATACGAGTATCTCCTTTCCGATGCTCTTTTCCTTCTTTACTACATCACTCGCTCCTTCACATTGACGAATTAACACAGAAATTGTGTCGCTATGAATTACTGTGGGTTCAATGACATCTCCATCTAAATCGAGGAACGTTTCATTGGAAACGACAGGATTTTCTTTTGGGATACGAGTATCTCCTTTCCGATGCACTATTCCTTCTTTACTGCAGTCCTCGCTCCCTCACATTGACGAATTAACACAGAAATTGCGTCGCTATAAATTACTGTGGGTTCAATGATATATCCTTCTAAATCGAGGAACGTTTCTATGGAAACGACAGGATTTACTTTTGGGATACGAATGTCTTCCCTCCGATGCTCTACTCCTTCTTTACTACATCACTCGCTCCCTCACATTGAGGAATTAACACAGAAATTGTGTCAGAATGACATACTATGTGTTCTAGTAATTCTCCATCTAAATCGAGAAACGTTTCTGTGGAAACGACGGGATTTTCTGTTGGGATACGAGTATCTCCTTTCCGATGCACTACTCCTTCTTTACTGCATCCCTCGCTCCGTCTCATTGATGAATTAACACAGAAATTCTTCGCTATGAATTATTGTGGGTTCTATGACATCTCCTTCTCAATCGAGGAACGTTTCTATGGATGCGACAAAATTTTCTTTTGGGATACGACTAACTCCTCTCCGATGAACTATTCCTTCTTTACTGCATCCCTCGCTAACTCACATTGACGAATTAACACAGAAATTGCGTCGCTATGAATTACTGTGAGTTCTATGACATCTCCATGTAAATCCAGAAACGTTTATATGGAAACGAAAGGTTTACTTTTGGGATACGACTATCTCCTTTCGGATGCGCTATTCCTTCTTTGCTGCATCCGTCACTCCCTTAAATTGTCGAATTTACACAGAAATTGCATCGCTATGAATTACTCTGGGTACTATGACATCTCCTACTAAATCGAGGAATGTTTCTATGGGAACGACAGGATTTTCTTTTGGGATACGAGTGTCACCTTTCCGATGCACTACTCCTTCTTTACTTCATCACTCGCTCCCTCACATTGACGAATTAACTCAGAAATTGAGTCGCTATGAATTACTGTGGGTTCTATGACATCTCCTTCTAAATCGAGGAACGGTACTATGGAAACGACAGGATTTTCTTTTGGGAGACGAGTATCTCCTTTCCGATGCACTACTCCTTCTTTACTGCATCCCTCGCTCCCTCTCATTTACGAATTAACACAGAAATTCTGTCGGTATGAATTATTGTGGGTTCTATGAAATCTCCTTCTAAATCAAGGAACGTTTCTATGGATGCGACAGGATTTTCTATTGGGATACGACTAACTCCTCTCCGATGAACTATTCCTTCTTTTCCGCATCCCTCGCTAACTCACATTGACGAATTAACACAGAAATTGCGTCGCTATGAATTACTGTGGCTTCTATGACATCTCCTTCTAAATCGAGGAACGTTTATATGGAAACGACAGGATTTTCTTTCGGATACGTGTATCTCATTTCCGATGCACTATTCCTTCTTTACTACATCAATCGTTCCCCCACATTGACGAATTAACACAGAAATTGTGTCTGTATGATAAACTATGGGTTCTAGAAATTCTCCATCTAAATCGAGAAACGTTTCTATGGATACGACAGCATTTTCTTTTGGGATACGACTATCTCCATTCCGATGCAGTATTCCTTCTTTACTGCATCCCTTGCTCCCTCACTTTGACGAATTAACACAGAAATTGAGTCGCTATGAATTACTGTCAGTTCTATGACATCTCCATTTAATCGAGAAACGTTTATACGGAAACGAAAGGTTTACTTTTGGGATACGACTATCTCCTTTCGGATGCGCTATTCCTTCTTCGCTGCATCCGTCGCTCCCTTACATTGATGAATTAACACAGAAATTGCATCGCTATGAATTACTGTGGGTACTATGACATCTCCTTCTAAGTCGTGAAACGTTTTATGGAAACGACAGGATTTTCTTTTGGGACACGAGTATCTCCTTTCCGATGCACTATTCCTTCTTTACTTCATCACTCGCTCCCTCACATTGACGAATTAACTCAGAAATTGCGTCGCTATGAATTACTGTGGGTTCTATGACATCTCCTACTAAATCGAGGAACGTTTCTATGGAAACGAAAGGATTTTCTTTTGGGATACGAGTGTCTCCTTTCCGATGCACTATTCCTTCTTTACTTCATCACTTGCTCCCTCACATTGACGAATTAACTCAGAAATTGAGTCGCTATGAATTACTGTGGGTTCTATGACATCTCCTTCTAAATCGAGGATCATTTCTATGGATACGACAGGATTTTCTTTTGGGATACGACTCTTTCCTTTCCGATGCACTATTCCTTCTTCACTGCATCCGTTGCTCCGTCACATTGACGGATTAACACAGAAAATGCGTCGCTATGAATTACTGTGTGTTCTATGACATCCCCATCTAAATCGAGGTACGATTCTATGGAAATGACAGGATTTTCTTTGAGGATACTAGTATCTCCTTTCCGATACACTATTCCTCCATTACTACATCACTCGCTCCCTCACATTGACGAATTAACAGAGAAATTGTGTCAGTATGACATACTATGGGTTCTAGCAATTCTGCATCTAAATCGAGGAACGTTTCTATGGAAACGAAAGGTTTTCTTTTGGGATACGACTATCTCCATTCCAATGCACTATTCCTTCTTTACTGCATCCCTCGCTCCCTCACACTGAAAAATTAACACAGAAATTGCGTAGCTATGAATTACTGTGGGTTCTATGACATCTCCTACTAAATCGAGGAACGTTTCTATGGAAACGACAGGATTTTCTTTTGGGATACGAGTATCTCCTTTCCGATGCACTATTCCTTCTTTACTACATCAATCGTTCCCTCGCATTGACGAATTAACACAGAAATTGTATCAGTATGACATACTATGGGTTCTAGCAATTCTTCATCTAAATCGAGTAACGTTTCTATGGACACGACAGGATTTTCTTTTGGGATACGAGTATCTCCTTTCCGATGTAGTATTCCTTCTTCACTGCAATCCTCGCTCCCTCACTTTGCAGAATTAACACAGAAATTGCGTCGCTATGATATACTGTGGGTTCTGTGACATCTCCTTCTAAATCGAGGAACGTTTCTATGGAAACGACAGGATTTTCTTTTGGGATAAGAGTATCTCCTTTCCGATGCACTATTCGTTCTTTACTACATCAATTGTTCCATCACATTGACAAATTAACACAGAAATTGTTTAAGTATGACATACTACGGGTTCTAGCAATTCTCCATCTAAATCGAGAAACGTTTCTATGGTAACGAAGGGGTTTTCTTTTGGGATACGACCATCTCCTTTCGGATGCACTATTCCTACTATACTGCATCCCTCGCTCCCTCACATTGACCAATTAACGCAGAAATTCCGTCGCTATGAATTACTGTGGGTTCTATGACATCTCCTTATAATTCGAGGAACGTTTCTATGGATACGACAGTATTTTCTTTCGGGATACGACTATCTCCTTTCCGATGCACTATTCCTTCTTTACTGCATACCTCGCTCCCTCACATTGACCAATTAACACAGAAATTGCGTCGCTATGAATTACTGTGGGTTCTATGACATCTCCTACTATTTCGAGAAACGTTTCTATGGAAACGACAGGATTTTCTTTTGGGATACGAGTATCTCCTTTCAAATGCACTATTCCCTCTATACTGCATCCCTCGCTCCCACACATTGACGAATTAACACAGAAACTGCGTCGCTATGAAATACTGTGGGTTCTATGACATCTCCTTCTAAATCGAGGAACGTTACTATGGAAACGACAGGATTTTCTTTTGGGATACGTGTATCTCCTTTCCGATGCACTTTTCCTTCTTTACTACATCACTCGCTCCTTCACATTGACGAATTAACACAGAAATTGTGTCAGTATGACGTACTATGGGTTCTACAAATTCTCCATCTAAATCGCGAAACGTTTCTATGGAAACGACAGGATTTTCTTTTGGGATACGACTATCTCCTTTCAAATGCACTATTCCTTCTATACTGCATCCTTCGCTCCCAAACATTGACGAATTAACACAGAAACTGCGTCGCTATGAAATACTGTGGGTTCTATGACATCTCCTACTTAATCGAGGAACGTTTCTATGCAAACGACAGGATTTTCTTTTGGGATACGAGTATCTCCTTTCCGATGCACTATTCCTTCTTTACTACATCAATCGTTCCCTCACATTGACGAATTAACACAGAAATTGTATCAGTATGACATACTATGGGTTCTAGCAATTCTCCATCTAAATCGAGTAACGTTTCTATGGATACGACAGGATTTTCTTTTGGGATACGAGTATCTCCTTTCCGATGTAGTATTCTTTCTTTACTGCAATCCTCGCTCCCTCACATTGAAGAATTAACACAGAAATTGCGTCGCTATGATATACTGTGGGTCCTATGACATCTCCTACTAAATCGAGGAACGTTTCTATGGAAACGACAGGATTTTCTTTTGGGATAAGAGTATCTCCTTTCCGATGCACTATTCGTTCTTTACTACATCAATCGTTCCCTCACATTGACGAATTAACACAGAAATTGTTTAAGTATGACATACTACGGGTTCTAGCAATTCTCCTTCTAAATCGAGAAACGTTTCTATGGTAACGAAAGGGTTTTCTTTTGGGATACGACCATCTCCTTTCGGATGCACTATTCCTACTTTACTGCATCCCTCGCTCCCTCACATTGACCAATTAACGCAGAAATTGCGTCGCTATGAATTACTGTGGGTTCTATGACATCTCCTTCTAATTCGAGGAACGTTTCTATGGATACGACAATATTTTCTTTCGGGATACGACTATCTCCTTTCCGATGCACTATTCCTTCTTTACTGCATACCTCGTCCCCTCACATTGACCAATTAACACAGAAATTGCGTCGCTATGAATTACTGTCGGTTCTATGACATCTCCTTCTAATTCGAGGAACGTTTCTATGGATACGACAGTATTTTCTTTCGGGATACGACTATCTCCTTTCCGATGCACTATTCCTTCTTTACTGCATCCCTCGCTCCCTCACATTGACCAATTAACACAGAAATTGCGTCGCTATGAATTACTGTGGGTGCTATGACATCTCCTACTAAATCGAGGAACGTTTCTATGGAAACGACAGGATTTTCTTTTGGGATACGAGTATCTCCTTTCCGATGCACTATTCCTTCTTTACTACATCAATCGTTCCCTCACATTGACGAAGTAACACAGAAATTGTATCAGTATGACATACTATGGGTTCTAGCAATTCTCCATCTAAATCGAGTAACGTTTCTATGGATACGACAGGATTTTCTTTTGGGATACGAGTATCTCCTTTCCGATGTAGTATTCCTTCTTTACTGCAATCCTCGCTCCCTCACATTGAAGAATTAACACAGAAATTGCGTCGCTATTATATACTGTGGGTTCTATGACATCTCCTAGTAAATCGAGGAACGTTTCTATGGAAACGACAGGATTTTCTTTTGCGATAAGAGTATCTCCTTTCCGATGCACTATTCGTTCTTTACTACATCAATCGTTCCCTCACATTGACGAATTGACACTGAAATTGTTTAAGTATGACATACTACGGGTTCTAGCAATTCTCCATCTAAATCGAGAAACGTTTCTATGGTAACGAAAGGGTTTTCTTTTGGGATACGACCATCTCCTTTCGGATGCACTATTCCTACTTTACTGCATCCCTCGCTCCCTCACATTGACCAATTAACGCAGAAATTGCGTCGCTATGAATTACTGTGGGTTCTATGCCATCTCCTTCTAATTCGAGGAACGTTTCTATGGATACGACAGTATTTTCTTTCGGGATACGACTATCTCCTTTCCGATGCACTATTCCTTCTTTACTGCATACCTCGCTCCCTCACATTGACCAATTAACACAGAAATTGCGTCGCTATGAATTACTGTGGGTTCTATGACATCTCCTACTATATCGAGAAACGTTTCTATGGAAACGACAGGATTTTCTTTTGGGATACGAGTATCTCCTTTCAAATGCACTATTCCTTCTATACTGCATCCCTCGCTCCCACACATTGACGAATTAACACAGAAACTGCGTCGCTATGAAATACTGTGGGCTCTATGACATCTCCTTCTAAATCGAGGAACGTTACTATGGAAACGACAGGATTTTCTTTTGGGATACGAGTATCTCCTTTCCGATGCACTTTTCCTTCTTTACTACATCACTCGCTCCTTCACATTGACGAATTAACACAGAAATTGTGTCAGTATGACATACTATGGGTTCTACCAATTCTCCATCTAAATCGCGAAACGTTTCTATGGAAACGACAGGATTTTCTTTTGGGATACGACTATCTCCTTTCAAATGAACTATTCCTTCTATACTGCATCCCTCGCTCCCACACATTGACGAATAAACACAGACACTGTGTCGCTATGAAATACTGTGGGTTCTATGACATCTCCTTCTAAATCGAGGAACGTCACTATGGAAACGACAGGATTTTCTTTTGGGATACGAGTGTCTCCTTTCCGACGCACTTTTCCTTCTTTACTACATCACTCGTTCCTTCACATTGACGAATTAACACAGAAATTGTGTCAGTATGACATACTATGGGTTCTACAAATTCTCCATCTAAATCGCGAAACGTTTCTATGGAAACGACAGGATTTTCTCTTGGGATACGACTATCTCCTTTCAAATGCGCTATTCCTTCTATACTGCATCCCTCTCTCCCACACATTGAAGAATTAACACAGAAATTGCGTCGCTATGATATACTGTGGGTTCTATTACATCTCCATCTAAATCGAGGAACGTTTCTATGGAAACGAAAGGTTTTCTTTTAGGATACGAGTATCTCCTTTCCGATGCATTATTCCTTCTTTACTGCAATCCTCGCTCCCTCACATTGACGAATTAACACAGAAATTGTTTAAGTATGACATACTATGGGTGTAGTAATTCTCCATCTAAATCGAGAACCGATTCTATGGAAACGACAGGATTTTCTTTTGGGATACGACTATCTCCTTTCAAATGCACTATTCCTTCGTTACTGCATCCCTCGCTCCCTCACATTGACGAATTAACACAGAAACAGCGTCGCTATGAATTACTGTGGGTTCTATGACATCTCCTTCTAAATCGAGGAACGGTACTATGGAAACGACAGGATTTTCTTTTGGGAGACGAGTATCTCCTTTCCGATGCACTACTCCTTCTTTACTGCATCCCTCGCTCCCTCTCATTGACGAATTAACACAGAAATTCTGTCGCTGTGAATTATTGTGGGTTCTATGAAATCTCCTTCTAAATCAAGGAACGTTTCTATGGATGCGACAGGATTTTCTATTGGGATACGACTAACTCCTCTCCGATGAACTATTCCTTCATTACTGAATCCCTCGCTAACTCACATTGACGAATTAACACTGAAATTGCGTCGCTATGAATTACTGTGGCTTCTATGACATCTCTTTCTAAATCGAGGAACGTTTCTATGGAAACGACTGGATTATCTTTCGGATACGAGTATCTCATTTCCGATGCACTATTCCTGCTTTACTACATCATTCGTTCCCTCACATTGAGGAATTAACACAGAAATTGTGTCTGTATGATAAACTTTGGGTTCTAGCAATTCTCCATCTAAATCGAGAAACGTTTCTATGGATACGACAGCATTTTCTTTTGGGATACGACTATCTCCTTTCCGATGCAGTATTCCTTCTTTACTGCATCCCTTGCTCCCTCACTTTGACGAATTAACACAGAAATTGCGTCACTATGAATTACTGTGAGTTCTATGACATCTCCATCTAAATCGAGAAACGTTTATATGGATACGAAAGGTTTACTTTTGGGATACGGCTATCTCCTTTCGGATGCGCTATTCCTTCCTTGCTGCATCCGTCGCTCGCTTACATTGGCGAATTTACACAGAAATTGCATCGCTATGAATTACTGTGGGTACTATGACATCTCCTTCTAAATCGTGAAACGTTTCTATGGAAAAGTAAGGATTTTCTTTTGGGATACGACTCTTTCCTTTTCGATGCACTATTCCTTCTTCACTGCATCCCTTGCTCCCTCACATTGACGGATTAACACAGAAAATGCGTCGCTATGAATTACTGTGGGTTCTATGACATCTCCATCTAAATCGAGGAACGTTTCTATGGAAATGACAGGATTTCCTTTAGGGTTAGGAGTATCTCCTTTCCGATGCACTATTCTTTCTTTACTACATCACTCGTTCCCTCACATTGACGAATTAACACAGAAGTTGTGTCAGTATAACATACTATGGGTTCGAGCAATTCTCCATCTAAATCGAGAAACGTTTCTATGGAAACGAAAGGATTTTCTTTTGGGATACGACTATCTCCTCTCCGATGCACTATTCCTTTATTGCTGCATTACTCACTCCCTCACATTGACGAATTAACACAGAAATTGCGTCGCTTTGAATTAGTGTGGGTTCTATGACATCTCCTTCTAAATCGAGGAATGTTTCTATGCAAACGACAGGATTCTCTTTTGGGATACGAGTATCTCCTTTCCGATATACTATTCCTTCTTTACTACATCAATCGTTCCCTCACATTGAGGAATTAACACAGAAATTGTGTCATTATAACATACTATGAGTTCTAGCAATTCTCCGTCTAAATCGAGAAACGTTTTTATGGAAAAAAAAGGATTTTCTTTTGGGATACGAGTATCTCCTTTCCGATGCACTATTCCTTCTTTACTACATCACTCGCTCAATCACATTGACGA
Source organism: Schistocerca cancellata (assembly GCF_023864275.1). NCBI lineage: Eukaryota > Metazoa > Arthropoda > Insecta > Orthoptera > Acrididae > Schistocerca > Schistocerca cancellata. The sequence goes on along the minus strand of NC_064636.1, from coordinate 172,866,067 downwards.
ATTAACACAGAAATTGTGTCAGTATGACATGCTATGGGTTCTAGCAATTCTCCATCTAAATCGAGAAACGTTTCTATGGAGAAGAAACGATTTTCTTTTGGGATACGACTATCTCCTTTCCGATGCACAATTTCTTCTTTACTACATTACTCGCTCCCTAACATTGATGAATTAACACAGAAATTGCGTCGCTTTGAATTACTGTGGGTTCTATGACATCTCCTTCTAAATCGAGGAACGTTTCTATGCAAACGACAGGATTTTATTTGGGATACGAGTATCTCGTATCCGATGCACTATTCCTTCTTCACTACATCACTCTCTCCCTCACATTGGCGAATTCACACAGAAATTGTGTCAGTATGACATACTATGGGTTCTAGCAATTCTCCATCTAAATCGAGAAACGTTTCAATGGATACGACAGGATTTTTTTTGGGATACGAGTATCTCCTTTCCGATGCACTATTCCTTCTTTACTGCAATCCTCGCTCCTTCACATTGACGAATTAACACAGAAATTGCGTCGCTATGAAATACTGTGGGTTCTATGTCACCTCCTTCTAAATCGAGAAACGTTTCTATGGAATCGACAGGATTCTCTTTTGGGATACGAGTATCTCCTTTCCGATATACTATTCCTTCTTTACTACATCAATCGTTCCCTCACATTGAGGAATTAACACAGAAATTGTGTCAGTATGATTTACTATGGGTTCTAGCAATTCTCAATCTAAATCGAAAAACGTTTCTATGGATACGACAGGATTTTCTTTTGGGATACGAGTATGTTCTTTCCGATGCGCTATTCCTTCTTTACTATAATCCTCGCTCCCACACATTGACGAATTAACACAGAAATTGCGTCGCTATGAAATACTGTGGGTTCTATGACACCTCCTTCTAAGTCGAGGAACGTTTCTATGGAAACGATAGGATTTTCTTTCGGAATACGAGTATCTCCTTTCCGATGCGCTATTCCTTCTTTACTGCAATCCTCGCTCCCTCACATTGACGAATTAACACAGAAATTGCGTCGCTATGAAATACTGTGGGTTCTATGACACCTCCTTCTAAGTCGAGGAACGTTTCTATGGAAACGACAGGATTTTCTTTTGGGATACGGATATCTCCTTTCCGATGCACTATTCCTTCTTTACTACATAACTAGCTCCCTCACATTGATGAATTAACACAGAAATTGCGTCGCTATGAATTGCTGTGTGTTCTTTGACATCTCCTTCTAAATCGAGGAACGTTTCTATGGAAGCGACAGGATTCTCTTTTGGGATACGAGTATCTCCTTTCCGATATACTATTCCTTCATTACTACAACAATCGTTCCCTCACATTGAGGAATTAACACAGAAATTGTGTCAGTATGACATACTATGGGTTCTAGCAATTCTCCATCTAAATCGAGAAACGTTTCTATGGAAAAGAAAGGAGTTTCTTTTGGGATACGACTATCTCCTTTCCGATGCACTATTCCTTCTTTACTGCATCCCTGGCACCCTCACATTGACGAATTACCACTGAAATTGCGTCGCTATGAATTGCTGTGGGTTCTATGACATCTCCTTCTAAATCGAGGAACGTTTCTATGGAAACGACAGGATTCTCTTTTGGGATACGAGTATCTCCTTTCCGATATACTATTCCTTCTTTACTACATCAATCGTTCCCTCACATTGAGGAATTAATACAGAAATTGTGTCAGTATGACATACTATGGGTTCTAGCAATTCTCAATCTAAATCGAGAAACGTTTCTATGGATACGACAGGATTTTCTTTTGGGATACGAGTATGTTCTTTCCGATGCACTACTCCTTCTTTACTGCAATCCTCGCTCCGTCACATTGACGAATTAACACAGAAATTGCGTCGCTATGAAATACTGTGTGTTCAATGACACTTCCTTCTAAATCGAGGAACGTTTCTATGGAAACGACAGGATTTTCTTTTGGGATACGAGTATCTCCTTTCCGATGCGCTATTCCTTCTTTACTGCAATCCTCGCTCCCTCACATTGACGAATTAACACAGAAATTGCGTCGCTATGAAATACTGTGGGTTCTATGACACCTCCTTCTAAGTCGAGGAACGTTTCTATGGAAACGACAGGATTTTCTTTTCGGATACGGATATCTCCTTTCCGATGCACTATTCCTTCTTTACTACATAACTAGCTCCCTCACATTGATGAATTAACACAGAAATTGCGTCGCTATGAATTGCTGTGTGTTCTTTGACATCTCCTTCTAAATCGAGGAACGTTTCTATGGAAGCGACAGGATTCTCTTTTGGGATACGAGTATCTCCTTTCCGATATACTATTCCTTCTTCACTACATCAATCGTTCCCTCACATTGAGGAATTAACACAGAAATTGTGTCAGTATGACATACTATGGGTTCTAGGAATTCTCCATCTAAATCGAGAAACGTTTCTATGGAAAAGAAAGGATTTTCTTTTGGGATACGACTATCTCCTTTCCGATGCACTATTCGTTCTTTACTGCATCCCTCGCTCTCTCACATCGACGAATTAACACTGAAATTGCGTCGCTATGAATTACTGTGGGTTCTATGACATCTCCTTCTAAATCGAGGAACGTTTCTATGCAAACGACAGGATATTATTTGGGATTCGAGTATCTCGTATCCGATGCACTATTCCTTCTTCACTACATCACTCTCTCCCTCACACTGGCGAATTAACACAGAAATTGTGTCAGTATGACATACTATGTGTTCTAGCAATTCTCCATCTAAAACGAGAAACGTTTCCGTGGTAAAGAAAAGATTTTCTCTTGGGATACGACTATCTCCTTTCCGATGCACTATTCCTTCTTTACTGCATCCCTCGCTTCCCCACATTGACGAATTAACACAGAAATTGCATCGCTATGAATTACTGTGGGTTCTATGACATCTCCTTCTAAATCGAGGAACGTTTCTATGGAAACGACATGATTTTCTTTTGGGATACGAGTATCTCCTTTCCGATGCACTATTCGTTCTTTACTGCATCCCTCGCTCTCTCACATCGACGAATTAACACTGAAATTGCGTCGCTATGAATTACTGTGGATTCTATGACATCACTTTCAAAATCGAGGAACATTTCTATGGATACGACAGGATTTTCCTTTGGGATACGACTATCGCCCTTCCGATGCACTATTCCTTGTTTACTACATCAATCGTTCGCTCACATTGAGGAATTAACACAGATATTGTGTCAGTATGACATACTATGGGTTCTAGGAATTCTCCATCTAAATCGAGAAACGTTTCTATGGAAAAGAAAGGATTTTCTTTTGGGATACGACTATCTCCTTTCCGATGCACTATTCCTTCTTTACTACATTCCTCGCTCCCTCACATTAATGAATTAACACAGAAATTGCGTCGCTTTGAATTACTGTGGGTTCTATGACATCTCCTTCTAAATCGAGGAACGTTTCTATGCAAACGACAGGATATTATTTGGGATTCGAGTATCTCGTATCCGATGCACTATTCCTTCTTCACTACATCACTCTCTCCCTCACACTGGCGAATTAACACAGAAATTGTGTCAGTATGACATACTATGTGTTCTAGCAATTCTCCATCTAAATCGAGAAACGTTTCTATGGATACGACAGGATTTTCTTTTGGGATACGAGTATCTCCGTTCCGATGCACTATTCCTTCTTTACTGCAATCCTCGCTCCCTCACATTGACGAATTAACACAGAAATTGCGTCGCTATGAAATACTGTGGGTTCTATGAAACCTCCTTCTAAATCGAGAAACGTTTCTATGGAAACGACAGGATTTTCTTTTAGGGTACAAGTATCCCATTTCCGATGCACTATTCCTTCTTTACTACATCACTCGCTCAATCACATTGACGAATTAACACAGAAATTTTGTCAATATGACATGCTATGGGTTCTAGCAAATCTCCATCTAAATCGAGAAACGTTTCTTTGGAAAAGATAGGATTTTCTTTTGGGATACGACTATCTCCTTTCCGATGCACTATTCCTTCTTTACTGCATCCCTGGCTCCCTCACATTGACGAATTAACACTGAAATTTCGTCGCTATGAATCGCTGTGGGTTCTAAGACATCTCCTTCTAAATCGAGGGACGTTTCTATGGAAACGACAGGATTCTCTTTTGGGATACGAGTATCTCCATTCCGATATACTATTCCTTCTTTACTACATCACTCGCTCAATCACATTGACGAATTAACACGTTAATTGTGTCAGTATGACATACTATGTGTCTAGCAATTCTCCATCTAAATCGAGAAACGTTTCTATGGATACGACAGGATTTTCTTTTGGGATACGAGTATCTCCTTTCCGATGCACTATTCCTTCTTAACTGCATCCCTGGCTCCCTCACATTGACGAATTAACACTGAAATTGCGTCGCTATGAATTGCTGTGGGTTCTATGACATCTCCTTCTAAATCGAGAAACGTTTCTATGGAAACGACAGGATTCACTTTTGGGATACGAGTATCTCCTTTCCGATATACTATTCCTTCTTTACTACATCAATCGTTCCCTCACATTGAGGAATTAACACAGAAATTCTGTCAGTATGACATACTATGGGTTCTAGCAATTCTCCATCTAAATCGAGAAACGTTTCTATGGATACGACAGGATTTTCTTTTGGGATACGAGTATCTCCTTTCCGATGCACTATTCCTTCTTTACTGCAATCCTCGCTCCCTCACATTGACGAATTAACACAGAAATTGCGTCGCTATGAAATACTGTGGGTTCTATGAAACCTCCTTCTAAATCGAGAAACGTTTCTATGGAAACGACAGGATTTTCTTTTAGGGTACGAGTATCCCATTTCCGATGCACTATTCCTTCTTTACTACATCACTCGCTCAATCACATTGACGAATTAACACTGAAATTTTGTCAATATGACATGCTATGGGTTCTAGCAAATCTCCATCTAAATCGAGAAACGTTTCTTTGGAAAAGATAGGATTTTCTTTTGGGATACGACTATCTCCTTTCCGATGCACTATTCCTTCTTTACTGCATCCCTGGCTCCCTCACATTGACGAATTAACACTGAAATTTCGTCGCTATGAATCGCTGTGGGTTCTAAGACATCTCCTTCTAAATCGAGGAACGTTTCTATGGAAACGACAGGATTCTCTTTTGGGATACGAGTATCTCCTTTCCGATGTACTATTCCTTCTTAACTACATCAATCGTTCCCTAACATTGAGGAATTAACACAGAAATTGTGTCAGTATGACATACTATGGGTCCTAGCAATTTTCCATCTAAGTCGAGAAACGTTTCTATGGATACGACAGGATTTTCCTTTGGGAGACGAGTATCTCCTTTCCGATGCACTATTCCTTCTTTACTGCATCCTTCGCTCCCTCACATTAAAGAATTAACACAGAAATTGCGTCGCTATGAATTACTGAGGGTTCTATGACATCTCCTTCTAAATCGAGGCACGTTTCTATGGAAACGACAGGATTTTCTTTTGGGATACGGATATCTCCCTTCCGATGCACTATTCCTTCTTTACTACATCACTCGCTCAATCACATTGACGAATTAACACATAAATTGTGTCAGTTGACATACTATGGGTCTAGCAATTCTCCATCTAAATCGAGGAACGTTTCTATGGAAACGACAGGATTTTATTTTGGGATACGAGTATCTCGTATCCGATGCACTATTCCTTCTTCACTACATCACTCTCTCCCTCACATTTGCGAATTGACACAGAAATTGAGTCAGTATGACATACTATGGGTTCTAGCAATTCTCCATCTAAATCGAGAAACGTTTCAATGGGTACGACAGGATTTTCTTTTGGGATACGAGTACCTCCTTTCCGATATTCTATTCCTTCTTTACTACATTAACCGTTCCCTCACATTGAGGAATTAACGCAGAAATTGAGTCAGTATGACATACTATGGGTTCTACAATTCTCCATCTAAATCGAGAATTGATCCTATGGAAACGAAAGGATTTTATTTTGGGATACGACTATCTCCTTTCCGATGCACTATTATATCTTTACTACAACCCTCGCTCCCTCACATTGATGAATTAACTCCGAAATTGCGTCGCTTTGAATTACTGTGCGTTCTATGACATCTCCTCCTAAATCGAGGAACGTTTCTATGGAAACGACAGGATTTAATTTTGAGATACGAGTGTCTCGTATCCGATGCACTATTCCTTCTTCACTACATCACTCTCTCCCTCACATTTGCGAATTAACACAGAAATTTTGTAAGTATGACATACTATGGGTCTAGCAATTCTCCATCTAAATCTAGAAACGTTTCAATGGATACAACAGGATTTTCTTTTGGGATACGACTATCTCCTTTCCGATGCACTATTCCTTTATTACTGCATTACTCACTCCCTCACATTGACGAATTAACACAGAAATTGCGTCGCTTTGAATTAGTGTGGGTTCTATGACATCTCCTTCTAAATCGAGGAACGTTTCTATATAAACGACAGGATTATCTTTTGGGATACGAGTATCTCCATTCCGATGCACTTTTCCTTAATTACTACATCACTCGCTCCCTCACACTGACGAATTAACACAAAAATTGTGTCAGTATGACATACTCTGGGTTCTAGCAATTCTCCATGTAAATCGAGAAACGTTTATATGGAAACGAAAGAATTTTCTCTTGGGATACGACTATCTCCTTTCCGATGCACTATTCCTTCTTTACTGCATTCCTCGCTCCCTCACATTGACCAATTAACACAGAAATTGCGTCGCTATGAATTACTATGGGTTCTATGACATCTACTAAATCGAGGAACGTATCTATGGAAACGACAGGATTTTCATTTGGGATACGAGTATCTCCTTTCCGATGCACTATTCGTTCTTTACTACATCACTCGCTCCCACACATTGACGAATTAACACAGAAATTGTGTCAGTATGACATACTATGGGTTCTAGCAATTCTCCATCTAAAACGAGAAACGTTTCCGTGGTAAAGAAAAGATTTTCTCTTGGGATACGACTATCTCCTTTCCGATGCACTATTCCTTCTTTACTGCATTCCTGGCACCCTCACATTGACGAATTAACACTGAAATTGCGTCGCTATGAATTGCTGTGGGTTCTATGACATCTCCTTCTAAATCGAGGAACGTTTCTATGGAAACGACAGGATTCTCTTTTGGGATACGAGTATCTCCTTTCCGATATACTATTCCTTCTTTACTACATCAATCGTTCCCTCACATTGAGGAATTAACACAGAAATTGTGCCAGTATGACATACTATGGGTTCTAGCAATTCTCAATCTAAATCGAGAAACGTTTCTATGGATACGACAGGATTTCCTTTTGGGATAGGAGTATGTTCTTTCCGATGCACTACTCCTTCTTTACTGCAATCCTCGCTCCCTCTCATTGACGAATTAACACAGAAATTGCGTCGCTATGAAATACTGTGGGTTCAATGACACTTCCTTCTAAAACGAAGAACGTTTCTATGGAAACGACAGGATTTTCTTTTGGGATACGAGTATGTCCTTTCCGATGCGCTATTCCTTCCTTACTGCAATCCTCGCTCCCTCACATTGACGAATTAACACAGAAATTGCGTCGCTATGAAATACTGTGGGTTCTCTGACACCTGATTCTAAATCGAGGAACGTTTCCATGGAAACGACAGGTTTTTCTTTTGGGATACGGATATCTCCTTTCTGATGCACTATTCCTTCTTTACTACATCACTAGCTCCCTCACATTGATAAATTAACACAGAAATTGCGTCGCTATGAATTGCTGTGTGTTCTTTGACATCTCCTTCTAAATCGAGGAACGTTTCTATGGAAACGACAGGATTCTCTTTTGGGATACGAGTATTTCCTTTCCGATATACTATTCCTTCATTACTACAACAATCTTTCCCTCACATTGAGGAATTAACACAGAAATTGTGTCAGTATGACATACTATGGGTTCTAGCAATTCTCCATCCATATCGAGAAACGTTTCTATGGAAAAGAAAGGTTTTTCTTTTGGGATAAGACTATCTCCTTTCCGATGCACTATTCCTTCTTTACTGCATCCCTGGCACCCTCACATTGACGAATTAACACTGAAATTGCGTCGTTATGAATTGCTGTGGGTTCTATGACATCTCCTTCAAAATCGAGGAACGTTTCTATGGAAACGACAGGATTCTCTTTTGGGATACGAGTATCTCCTTTCCGATATACTATTCCTTCTTTACTACATCAATCGTTCCCTCACATTGAGGAATTAACACAGAAATTGTGTCAGTATGACATACTATGGGTTCTAGGAATTCTCCATCTAAATCGATAACGTTTCTATGGAAAAGAAAGGATTTTCTTTTCGGATACGACTATCTCCTTTCCGATGCACTAATCCTTCTTTACTGCATTCCTGGCTCCCTCACATTGACGAATTAACACTGAAATTTCGACGCTGTGAATCGCTGTGGGTTCTAAGACGTCTCCTTCTAAATCGAGGAACGTTTCTATGGAAACGACAGGATTTTCTTTTGGGATACGGATATCTCCTTTCCGATGCACTATTCCTTCTTTACTACATCACTCGCTCAATCACATTGACGAATTAACACATAAATTGTGTCAGTATGCCATACTATGGGTCTAGCAATTCTCCATCTAAATCGAGAAACGTTTCTATGGATACGACAGGATTTTCTTTTGGGATACGAGTATCTCCTTTCAGATGCACTATTCCTTCTTTACTGCATCCCTGGCTCCCTCACATTGACGAATTAACACTGAAATTGCGTCGCTATGAATTGCTGTGGGTTCTATGACATCTCCTTCTAAATCGAGAAACGTTTCTATGGAAACGACAGGATTCTCTTTTGGGATACGAGTATCTCCTTTCCGATATACTATTCCTTCTTTACTACATCAATCGTTCCCTCACATTGAGGAATTAACACAGAAATTGTGTCAGTATGACATACTATGGTTCTAGCAGTTCTCCATCTAAATCGAGAAACGTTTCTATGGATACGACAGGATTTTCTTTTGGGAGACGAGTATCTCCTTTCCGATGCACTATTCCTTCTTTACTGCATCCCTCGCTCCCTCACATTGAAGAATTAACACAGAAATTGCGTCGCTATGAAATACTGTGGGTTCTATGACACCTCCTTCTAAATCGAGGAACGTTTCTATGGAAACGACGGGATTTTCTTTTAGGGTACGAGTATCTCATTTCCGATGCACTATTCCTTCTTTACTACACCACTCGCTCAATCACATTGACGAATTAACACAGAAATTTTGTCAATATGACATGCTATGGGTTCTAGCAATTCTCCATCTAAATCGAGAAGCGTTTCTATGGAAAAGTAAGGATTTTCTTTTGGGATACGACTATCTCCTTTCCGATGCACTATTCCTTCTTTACTGCATCCCTGGCTCCCTCTCATTGACGAATTAACACTGAAATTGCGTCGCTATGAATTGCTGTGGGGTCTATGACATCTCCTTCTAAATCGAGGAACGTTTCTATGGAGACGACAGGATTCTCTTTTGGGATACGAGTACCTCCTTTCCGATATACTATTCCTTCTTTACTACATCAATCGTTCCCTCACATTGAGGAATTAACACAGATATTGTGTCAGTATGACATACTATGGGTTCTAGCAATTCTCCATCTAAATCGAGAATCGTTTCTATGGAAACGAAACGATTTTATTTTGCGATACGACTATCTCCTTTCCGATGCTCTATTATTTCTTTACTACAACCCTCGCTCCCTCACATTGATGAATTAACACAGAAATTGCGTCGCTTTGAAATACTGTGGGTTCTATGACATCTCCTTCTAAATCGAGAAACGTTTCAATGGATACGACAGGATTTTCTTTTGGGATACGACTATCTCCTTTCCGAAGCACTATTCCTTCTTTACTGCATCCCTGGCTCCCTCACATTGACGAATTAACACTGAAATTGCGTCGCTATCAATTGCTGTGTGTTCGATGACACCTCCTTCTAAATCGAGAAACGTTTCTATGGAAACGACAGGTTTTTCTTTTGGGACACGGATATCTCCTTTCCGATGCACTATTCCTTCTTTACTACATCACTCGCTCAATCACATTGACGAATTAACACATTAATTGTGTCAGTATGACATACTATGGGTCTAGCAATTCTCCATCTAAATCGAGAAACGTTTCTATGGATACGACAGGATTTTCTTTTGGGATACGAGTATCTCCTTTCCGATGCACTATTCCATCTTTACTGCATCCCTGGCTCCATCACATTGACGAATTAACACTGAAATTGCGTCGCTATGAATTGCTGTGGGTGCTATGACATCTCCTTCTAAACCGAGAAACGTTTCTATGGAAACGACAGGATTCACTTTTGGGATACGAGTATCTCCTTTCCGATATACTATTCCTTCTTTACTACATCAATCGTTCCCTCACATTGAGGAATTAACACAGAAATTCTGTCAGTATGACATACTATGGGTTCTAGCAATTCTCCATCTAAATCGAGAAACGTTTCTATGGATACGACAGGATTTTCTTTTGGGATACGAGTATCTCCTTTCCGATGCACTATTCCTTCTTTACTGCAATCCTCGCTCCCTCACATTGACGAATTAACACAGAAATTGCGTCGCTATGAAATACTGTGGGTTCTATGAAACCTCCTTCTAAATCGAGAAACGTTTCTATGGAAACGACAGGATTTTCTTTTAGGGTACGAGTATCCCATTTCCGATGCACTATTCCTTCTTTACTACATCACTCGCTCAATCACATTGACGAATTAACACAGAAATTTTGTCAATATGACATGCTATGGGTTCTAGCAATTCTCCATCTAAATCGAGAAACGTTTCTTTGGAAAAGAAAGGATTTTCTTTTGGGATACGACTATCTCCTTTCCGATGCACTATTCCTTCTTTACTGCATCCCTGGCTCCCTCACATTGACGAATTAACACTGAAATTTCGTCGCTATGAATCGCTGTGTGTTCTAAGACATCTCCTTCTAAATCGAGGAACGTTTCTATGGAAACGACAGGATTCCCTTTTGGGATACGAGTATCTCCTTTCCGATATACTATTCCTTCTTAACTACATCAATCGTTCCCTAACATTGAGGAATTAACACAGAAATTGTGTCAGTATGACATACTATGGGTCCTAGCAATTTTCCATCTAAATCGAGAAACGTTTCTATGGATACGACAGGATTTTCTTTGGGAGACGAGTATCTCCTTTCCGATGCACTATTCCTTCTTTACTGCATCCCTCGCTCCCTCACATTAAAGAATTAACACAGAAATTGCGTCGCTATGAATTACTGTGGGTTCTATGACATCTCCTTCTAAATCGAGGCACGTTTCTATGGAAACGACAGGATTTTCTTTTGGGATACGGATATCTCCCTTCCGATGCACTATTCCTTCTTTACTACATCACTCGCTCAATCACATTGACGAATTAACACATAAATTGTGTCAGTATGACATACTATGGGTCTAGCAATTCTCCATCTAAATCGAGGAACGTTTCTATGGAAACGACAGGATTTTATTTTGGGATACGAGTATCTCGTATCCGATGCACTATTCCTTCTTCACTACATCACTCTCTCCCTCACATTTGCGAATTAACACAGAAATTTTGTAAGTATGACATACTATGGGTCTAGCAATTCTCCATCTACATCTAGAAACGTTTCAATGGATACAACAGGATTTTCTTTTGAGATACCAGTGTCTCCTTTCCGATGCACTATTCCTTTATTACTGCATTACTCACTCCCTCACATTGACGAATTAACACAGAAATTGCGTCGCTTTGAATTAGTGTGGGTTCTATGACATCTCCTTCTAAATCGAGGAACGTTTCTATGGAAACGACAGGATTTTCTTTTGGGATACGAGTATCTCCATTCCGATGCACTTTTCCTTAATTACTACATCACTCGCTCCCTCACACTGACGAATTAACACAAAAATTGTGTCAGTATGACATACACTGGGTTCTAGCAATTCTCCATGTAAATCGAGAAACGTTTATATGGAAACGAAAGAATTTTCTCTTGGGATACGACTATCTCCTTTCCGATGCACTATTCCTTCTTTACTGCATTCCTCGCTCCCTCACATTGACCAATTAACACAGAAATTGCGTTGCTATGAATTACTATGGGTTCTATGACATCTCCTACTAAATCGAGGAACGTTTCTATGGAAACGACTGGATTTTCTTTTGGGATACGAGTATCTCCTTTCCGATGCACTATTCGTTCTTTACTACATCACTCGCTCCCACACATTGACGAATTAACACAGAAATTGTGTCAGTATGACATACTATGGGTTCTAGCAATTCTCCATCTAAAACGAGAAACGTTTCCGTGGTAAAGAAAAGATTTTCTCTTGGGATACGACTATCTCCTTTCCGATGCACAATTCCTTCTTTACTGCCTCCCTCGCTTCCTCACATTGACGAAATAACACAGAAATTGCATCGCTATGAATTACTGTGGGTTCTATGACATCTCCTTCTACATCGAGGAACGTTTCTATGGAAACGATATGATTTTCTTTTGGGATACGAGTTTCTCCTTTCCGATGCACTATTCCTTCTTTACTGCATCCTTCGCTCTCTCACATTGACGAATTAACACAGAAATTGCGTCGCTATGAATTACTGTGGATTCTATGACATCACTATCTAAATCGAGGAACATTTCTATGGATACGACAGGATTTTCTTTTGGGATACGACTATCGCCCTTCCGATGCACTATTCCTTGTTTACTACATCAATCGTTCCCTCACATTGAGGAATTAACACAGAAATTGTGTCAGTATGACATACTATGGGTTCTAGGAATTCTCCATCTAAATCGAGAAACGTATCTATGGAAAAGAAAGGATTTTCTTTTGGGATACGACTATCTCCTTTCCGATGCACTATTCCTTCTTTACTACATTCCTCGCTCCCTCACATTGATGAATTAACACAGAAATTGCGTCGCTATGAAATACTGTGGGTTCTATGACATCTCCTTCTAAATCGAGGAACGTTTCTCAGGAAACGACAGGATTCTCTTTTGGGATACGAGTATCTCCTTTCTGATATACTATTCCTTCTTTACTACATCAATCGTTCCCTCACATTGAGGAATTAACACAGAAATTGTGCCAGTATGACATACTATGGGTTCTAGCAATTCTCAATCTAAATCGAGAAACGTTTCTATGGATACGACAGGATTTCCTTTTGGGATAGGAGTATGTTCTTTCCGATGCACTACTCCTTCTTTACTGCAATCCTCGCTCCCTCTCATTGACGAATTAACACAGAAATGGCGTCGCTATGAAATACTGTGGGTTCAATGACACTTCCTTCTAAATCGAGGAACGTTTCTATGGAAACGACAGGATTTTCTTTTGGGATAAGAGTATGTCCTTTCCGATGCGCTATTCCTTCTTTACTGCAATCCTCGCTCCCTCACATTGACGAATTAACACAGAAATTGCGTCGCTATGAAATACTGTGGGTTCTATGGCACCTCCTTCTAATTCGAGGAACGTTTCTATGGAAACGACAGGATTTTCTTTTGGGATACGGATATCTCCTTTCCGATGCACTATTCCTTCTTTACTACATCACTAGCTCCCTCACATTGATGAATTAACACAGAAATTGCGTCGCTATGAATTGCTGTGTGTTCTTTGACATCTCCTTCTAAATCGAGGAACGTTTCTATGGAAACGACAGGATTCTCTTTTGGGATACGAGTATTTCGTTTCCGATATACTATTCCTTCATTACTACAACAATCGTTCCCTCACATTGAGGAATTAACACAGAAATTCTGTCAGTATGACATACTATGGGTTCTAGCAATTCTCCATCCAAATCGAGAAACGTTTCTATGGAAAAGAAAGGATTTTCTTTTGGGATAAGACTATCTCCTTTCCGATGCACTGTTCCTTTTTACTGCATCCCTGGCACCCTCACATTGACGAATTAACACTGAAATTGCGTCGATATGAATTGCTGTGGGTTCTATGACATCTCCTTCTAAATCGAGGAACGTTTCTATGGAAACGACAGGATTCTCTTTTGGGATACGAGTATCTCCTTTCCGATATACTATTCCTTCTTTACTACATTAATCGTTCCCTCACATTGAGGAATTAACACAGAAATTGTGTCAGTATGACATACTATGGGTTCTAGGAATTCTCCATCTAAATCGAGAAACGTTTCTATGGAAAAGAAAGGATTTTCTTTTCGGATACGACTATCTCCTTTCCGATGCACTAATCCTTCTTTACTGCATCCCTGGCTCCCTCACATTGACGAATTAACACTGAATTTTCGACGCTATGAATCGCTGTGGGTTCTAAGCCGTCTCCTTCTAAATCGAGGAACGTTTCTATGGAAACGACAGGATTCTCTTTTGGGATACGAGCATCTCCTTTCCGATATACTATTCATTATTTACTACATCAATCGTTCCCTAACATTGAGGAATTAACACAGAAGTTGTGTCAGTATGACCTACTATGGGTTCTAGCAATTCTCCATCTAAATCGAGAAACGTTTCTATGGATACGACAGGATTTTCTTTTGGGAGACGAGTATCTACTTTCCGATGCACTATTCCTTCTTTACTGCATCCCTCGCTCCCTCACATTGCAGAATTAACACAGGAATTGCGTCGCTATGAATTACTGTGGGTTCTATGACATCTCCTTCTAAATCGAATCACGTTTCTATGGAAACTACAGGATTTTCTTTTGGGATACGGATATCTCCTTTCCGATGCACTATTCCTTCTTTACTACATCACTCGCTCAATCACCTTGACGAATTAACACATAAATTGTGTCAGTATGACATACTATGGGTCTAGCAATTCTCCATCTAAATCGAGAAACGTTTCTATGGATACGACAGGATTTTCTTTTGGGATACGAGTATCTCCTTTCCGATGCACTATTCCTTCTTTACTGCATCCCTGGCTCCCTCACATTGACGACTTAACACTGAAATTGCGTCGCTATGAATTGCTGTGGGTTCTATGACATCTCCTTCTAAATCGAGAAACGTTTCTATGGAAACGACAAGATTGTCTTTTGGGATACGAGTATCTCCTTTCCGATATACTATTCCTTCTTTACTACATCAATCGTTCCCTCACATTGAGGAATTAACACAGAAATTGTGTCAGTATGACATACTATGGGTTCTAGCAGTTCTCCATCTAAATCGAGAAACGTTTCTATGGATACGACTGGATTTTCTTTTGGGATACGAGTATCTCCTTTCCGATGCACTATTCCCTCTTTACTGCAATCCTCGCTCACTCACATTGACGAATTAACACAGAAATTGCGTCGCTATGAAATACTGTGGGTTCTATGACACCTCCTTCTACATCGAGGAACGTTTCTGTGGAAACGACAGGATTTTCTTTTAGGGTACGAGTATCTCATTTCCGATGCACTATTCCTTCTTTACTACATCACTCGCTCAATCACATTGACGAATTAACACAGAAATTTTGTCAATATGACATGCTATGGGTTCTAGCAATTCTCCATCTAAATCGAGAAGCGTTTCTATGGAAAAGTAAGGATTTTCTTTTGGGATACGACTATCTCCTTTCCGATACACTATTCCTTCTATACTGCATCCCTGGCTCCCTCACATTGACGAATTAACACTGAAATTGCGTCGCTATGAATTGCTGTGGGTTCTATGACACCTCCCTCTAAATCGAGGAACGTTTCTATGGAAACGACAGGATTCTCTTTTGGGATACGAGTATCCCCTTTCCGATATACTATTCCTTCTTTACTACATCAATCGTTCCCTCACATTGAGGAATTAACACAGATATTGTGTCAGTATGACATACTATGGGTTCTAGCAATTCACCATCTAAATCGAGAATCGTTTCTGTGGAAACGAAAGGATTTTATTTTGCGATACGACTATCTCCTTTCCGATGCACTATTATTTCTTTACTACAACCCTCGCTCCCCCACATTGATGAATTAACACAGAAATTGCGTCGCTTTGAAATACTGTGGGTTCTTCGACATCTCCTTCTAAATCGAGGAACTTTTCTATGGAAACGACAGGATTTTATTTTGGGATACGAATATCTCGTATCCAATGCACTATTCTATCTTCACTACATCACTCTCTCCCTCACATTTGCGAATTAACCCCGAAATTGTGTCAGTATGACATACTATGGGTTCTAGCAATTCTCCATCTAAATCGAGAAACGTTTCAATGGATACGACAGGATTTTCTTTTGGGATACGAGTATCTCCATTCCGATGCACTATTCCTTCTTTACTGCAATCCTCGCTCCCTCACATTGACGAATTAACACAGAAATTGCGTCGCTATGAAATACTGTGGGTTCTATGACACCTCCTTCTAAATCGAGGAACGTTTCTATGGAAACGACAGGATTTTCTTTTAGGGTACGAGTATCTCATTTCCGATGCACTATTCCTTCTTTACAACATCACTCGCTCAATCACATTGACGAATTAACACAGAATTTTTGTCAGTATGACATACTATGGGTTCTAGCAATTCTCCATCTAAATCGAGAAACGTTTTGATGGAAAAGAAAGGATTTTCTTTTGGGATACGACTATCTCCTTTCCGATGCACTATTCCTTCTTTACTGCATCCCTGGATCCCTCACATTGACGAATTAACACTGATATTGCGTCGCTATGAATTGCTGTGTGTTCTATGACATCTCCTTCTAAATCGAGGAACGTTTCTATGGAAACGACAGGATTCTCTTTTGGGATACGAGTATCTCCTTTCCGATATACTATTCCTTCTTCACTACATCACTCTCTCCCTCACATTTGCGAATTAACACAGAAATTGTGTCAGTATGACATACTATGGGTTCTAGCAATTCTCCATCTAAATCGAGAAACGTTTCAATAAATACGACGTGATTTTCTTTTGGGATACGAGTATCTCCTTTCCGATGCCCTATTCCTTCTTTACTGCAATCCTCGCTCCCTCACTTTGACGAATTAACACAGAAATTGCGTCGCTATGAAATACTGTGGGTTCTATGACACCTTCTATGACACACATTTCTATGGAAACGACAGGATTTTCTTTTGGGATACGGATATCTCCTTTCCGATGCACTATTCCTTCTTTACTACATCACTCGCTCAATCACATTGACGAATTAACACATAAATTGTGTCAGTATGACATACTATGTGTCTAGCAATTCTCCATCTAAATCGAGAAACGTTTCTATGGATACGACAGGATTTTCTTTTGGGATACGAGTATCTCCTTTCCGATGCACTATTCCTTCTTTACTGCGTCCCTGGCTCCCTCACATTGACGAATTAACACTGAAATTGCGTCGCTATGAATTGCTGTGGGTTCTATGACATCTCCTTCTAAATCGAGAAACGTTTCTATGGAAACGACAGGATTCACTTTTGGGATACGAGTATCTCCTTTCCGATATACTATTCCTTCTTTACTACATCAATCGTTCCCTCACATTGAGGAATTACCACAGAAATTCTGTCAGTATGACATACTATGGGTTCTAGCAATTCTCCATCTAAATCGAGAGACGTTTCTAAGGATACGACAGGATTTTCTTTTGGGATACGAGTATCTCCTTTCCGATGCACTATTCCTTCTTTACTGCAATCCTCGCTCCCTCACATTGACGAATTAACACAGAAATTGCGTCACTATGAAATACTGTGGGTTCTATGACACCTCCTTCTAAATCGAGGAACGTTTCTATGGAAACGACAGGATTTTCTTTTAGGGTACGAGTATCTCATTTCCGATGCACTATTCCTTCTTTACTACATCACTCGCTCAATCACCTTGACGAATTAACACAGAAATTTTGTCAGTATGACATACTATGGGTTCTAGCAATTCTCCATCTAAATCGAGAAACGTGTTGATGGAAAAAAAAGGATTTTCTTTTGGGATACGACTATCTCCTTTCCGATGCACTATTCCTTCTTTACTGCATCCCTGGCTCCCTCACATTGACGACTTAACACTGAAATTGCGTCGCTATGAATTGCTGTGGGTTCTATGACATCTCCTTCTAAATCGAGAAACGTTTCTATGGAAACGACAAGATTCTCTTTTGGGATACGAGTATCTCCTTTCCGATATACTATTCCTTCTTTACTACATCAATCGTTCCCTCACATTGAGGAATTAACACAGAAATTGTGTCAGTATGACATACTATGGGTTCTAGCAGTTCTCCATCTAAATCGAGAAACGTTTCTATGGATACGACAGGATTTTCTTTTGGGAGACGAGTATCTCCTTTCCGATGCACTATTCCCTCTTTACTGCAATCCTCGCTCACTCACATTGACGAATTAACACAGAAATTGCGTCGCTATGAAATACTGTGGGTTCTATGACACCTCCTTCTAAATCGAGGAACGTTTCTATGGAAACGACAGGATTTTCTTTTAGGGTACGAGTATCTCATTTCCGATGCACTATTCCTTCTTTTCTACATCTCTCGCTCAATCACATTGACGAATTAACACAGAAATTTTGTCAATATGACATGCTATGGGTTCTAGCAATTCTCCATCTAAATCGAGAAGCGTTTCTATGGAAAAGTAAGGATTTTCTTTTGGGATACGACTATCTCCTTTCCGATGCACTATTCCTTCTATACTGCATCCCTGGCTCCCTCACATTGACGAATTAACACTGAAATTGCGTCGCTATGAATTGCTGTGGGTTCTATGACACCTCCTTCTAAATCGAGGAACGTTTCTATGGAAACGACAGGATTCTCTTTTGGGATACGAGTGTCTCCTTTCCGATATACTATTCCTTCTTTACTACATCAATCGTTCCCTCACATTGAGGAATTAACACAGATATTGTGTCAGTATGACATACTATGGGTTCTAGCAATTCTCCATCTAAATCGAGAATCGTTTCTGTGGAAACGAAAGGATTTTATTTTGCGATACGACTATCTGCTTTCCGATGCACTATTATTTCTTTACTACAACCCTCGCTCCCTCACATTGATGAATTAACACAGAAATTGCGTCGCTTTGAAATACTGTGGGTTCTTCGACATCTCCTTCTAAATCGAGGCACATTTCTATGGAAACGACAGGATTTTCTTTTGGGATACGGATATCTCCTTTCCGATGCACTATTCCTTCTTTACTACATCACTCGCTCAATCACATTGACGAATTAACACATAAATTGTGTCAGTATGACATACTATGTGTCTAGCAATTCTCCATCTAAATCGAGAAACGTTTCTATGGATACGACAGGATTTTCTTTTGGGATACGAGTATCTCCTTTCCGATGCACTATTCCTTCTTTACTGCGTCCCTGGCTACCTCACATTGACGAATTAACACTGAAATTGCGTCGCTATGAATTGCTGTGGGTTCTATGACATCTCCTTCTAAATCGAGAAACGTTTCTATGGAAACGACAGGATTCACTTTTGGGATACGAGTATCTCCTTTCCGATATACTATTCCTTCTTTACTACATCAATCGTTCCCTCACATTGAGGAATTACCACAGAAATTCTGTCAGTATGACATACTATGGGTTCTAGCAATTCTCCATCTAAATCGAGAGACGTTTCTATGGATACGACAGGATTTTCTTTTGGGATACGAGTATCTCCTTTCCGATGCACTATTCCTTCTTTACTGCAATCCTCGCTCCCTCACATTGACGAATTAACACCGAAATTGCGTCGCTATGAAATACTGTGGGTTCTATGAAACCTCCTTCTAAATCGAGAAACGTTTCTATGGAAACGACAGGATTTTCTTTTAGGGTACGAGTATCCCATTTCCGATGCACTATTCCTTCTTTACTACATCACTCGCTCAATCACATTGACGAATTAACACAGAAATTTTGTCAATATGACATGCTATGGGTTCTAGCAATTCTCCATCTAAATCGAGAAACGTTTCAATGGAAAAGAAAGGATTTTCTTTTGGGATACGACTATCTCCTTTCCGATGCACTATTCCTTCTTTACTGCATCCCTGGCACCCTCACATTAAAGAATTAACACAGAAATTGCGTCGCTATGAATTACTATGGGTTCTATGACATCTCCTTCTAAATCGAGGCACGTTTCTATGGAAACGACAGGATTTTCTTTTGGGATACGGATATCTCCCTTCCGATGCACTATTCCTTCTTTACTACATCACTCGCTCAATCACATTGACGAATTAACACATAAATTGTGTCAGTATGACATACTATGGGTCTAGCAATTCTCCATCTAAATCGAGAAACGTTTCTATGGATACGACAGGATTTTCTTTTGGGATACGAGTATCTCCTTTCCGATGCACTATTCCTTCTTTACTGCATTCCTGGCTCCCTCACATTGATGAATTAACACTGAAATTGCGTCGCTATGAATTGCTGGGGGTTCTATGACATCTCCTTCTAAATCGAGAAACGTTTCTATGGAAACGACAGGATTCTCTTTTGGGATACGAGTATGTCCTTTCCGATATACTATTCCTTCTTTACTACATCAATCGTTCCCTCAAATGGAGGAATTAACACAGATATTGTGTCAGTATGACATACTATGGGTTCTAGCAATTCTCCATCTAAATCGAGAATCGTTTCTATGGAAACGAAAGGATTTTATTTTGCGATACGACTATCTCCTTTCCGATACACTATTATTTCTTTACTACAACCCACGCTCCCTCACATTTATGAATTAACACAGAAATTGCGTCGCTTTGAAATACTGTGGGTTCTATGGCATCTCCTTCTAAATCGAGGAAAGTTTCTATGGAAACGACAGGATTTTATTTTGGGATACGAATATCTCGTATCCGATGCACTATACTATCTTCACTACATCACTCTCTCCCTCACATTTGCGAATTAACACAGAAATTGTGTCAGTATGACATACTATGGGTTCTAGCAATTCTCCATCTAAATCGAGAAACGTTTCAATGGATACGACAGGATTTTCTTTTGGGATACGAGTATCTCCTTTCCGATGCACTGTTCCTTCTTTACTGCAATCCTCGCTCCCTCACAATGGCGAATTAACACAGACATTGCGTCGCTATGAAATACTGTGGGTTCTATGACACCACCTTCTAAATCGTGGAACGTTTCTATTGAAACGACAGGATTTTCTTTTAGGGTACGAGTATCTCATTTCCGATGCACTATTCCTTCTTTACTACATCACTCGCTCAATCACATTGACGAATTAACACAGATATTTTGTCAGTATGACATACTATGGGTTCTAGCAATTCTCCATCTAAATCAAGAAACGTTTCTATGGAAAAGAAAGGATTTTCTTTTGGGATACGACTATCTCCTTTCCGACGCACTATTCCTTCTTTACTGCATCCCTGGCTCCCACACATTGACGAATTAACACCGAAATTGCGTCGCTATGAATTGCTGTGGGTTCTATGACATCTCCTTCTAAATCGAGGAACGTTTCTATGGAAACGACAGGATTCTCTTTTGGGATACGAGTATCTCCTTTCCGATATACTATTCCTTCTTCACTACATCACTCTCTCCCTCAAATTTGCGAATTAACACAGAAATTGTGTCAGTATGACATACTATGGGTTCTAGCAATTCTCCATCTAAATCGAGAAACGTCTCAATGGATACGACATAATTTTCTTTTGGGATACGAGTATCGCCTTTACGATGCACTATTCCTTCTTTACTGCAATCCTCGCTCCCTCACATTGACGAATTAACACAGAAATTGCGTCGCTATGAAATACTGTGGGTTCTATGACACCTCCTTCTAAATCGAGAAACGTTTCTATGGAAACGACAGGATTTTCTTTTAGGGTACGAGTATCTCCTTTCCGATGCACTATTCCTTCTTTACTACATCACTCGCTCAATCACATTGACGAATTAACACAGAAATTTTGTCAGTATGACATACTATGGGTTCCAGCAATTCTCCATCTAAATCGAGAAACGTTTCTATCGAAAAGAAAGGATTTTCTTTTAAGATACGACTGTCTCCTTTCCGATGCACTATTCCTTCATTACTGCATCCCTGGCTCCCTCACATTGACAAATTAACACTGAAATTGCGTCGCTGTGAATTGCTGTGGGTTCTATGACATCTCCTTCTAAATCGAGGAACGTTTCTATGGAAACGACAGGATTCTCTTTTGTGATACGAGTATCTCGTATCCGATGCACTATTCCTTCTTCACTACATCACTCTCTCCCTCACATTTGCGAATTAACACAGAAATTGAGTCAGTATGACATACTATGGGTTCTAGCAATTCTCCATCTAAATCGAGAAACGTTTCAATGGATAGGAAAGGATTTTCTTTTGGGATACGAGTATCTCCTTTCCGATGCACTATTCCTTCTTTACTGCAATCCTCGCTCCCTCACATTGATGAATTAACACAGAAATTGCGTTGCTATGAAATACTGTGGGTTCTATTACACCTCCTTCTAAATCGAGAAACGTTTCTATGGAAACGAAAGGATTTCCTTTTGGGATATGAGTATCTCCTTTCCGACGCACTATTCCTTCTCTACTGCATCCCTCGCTCCCTCACATTGACGAATTAACACAGAAATTGCGTCGCTATGAAATACTATGTGTTGTAAGACTTCTGCTTCTAAATCTAGTAACGTTTCTATGGAAACGGTATTATTTTCTTTTGGGATACGACTATCTCCTTTCCGATGCACTATCCCTTCTTTACTACATCACTCGCTCCCTCACATTGACGAATTAACGCAGAAATTGAGTCAGTATCACAAACTATGGGTTCTAGCAATTCTCCATCTAAATCGAGAAACGTTTCTATGGGACCGAAAGGATTTTATTTTGGGATACGACTATATCCTTTCCGATGAACTATTCCTTCTTTACTGCAATCCTCGCTCCCTCACACTGACGAATTAACACAGAATTTGTGTCAGTATGACATACTACGGGTTCTAGTAACTCTCCATCTAAATCGAGAAACGTTTCTATGGAAACGAAAGGATTTTCTTTTGAGATACGACTATCTCCTTTCCAATGCACTATTCCTTCTTTACTACATCACTCGCTCCCTCACATTGACGAGATAACACAGAAATTGTGTCAGTATGACATACTATGGGTTCTAGCAATTCTCCATCTAAATCGAAAAACGTTTCTAACGATACGACAGGATTTTCTTTTGGGATACGAGTATCTCCTTTCCGATGCACGATTCCTTCTTTACTGCATTACTTGCTCCGTCACATTGTCGAATTAACACCGAAATTGCGTCGCTCTGAATTACTGTGTGATCTATGACATCTCCATCTAAATCGAGGAACGATTCTACGGAAATGACGGGATTTTCTTTAGGGATACGAGTATCTATTTTCCGATGCACTATTCCTTCTTTACTGCATCACTCGCTCCCTCACATTGACGAATTAACACGGAAATTGTGTCAGTATGACATACTATGGGTTCTAGTTACTCTCCATCTAAATCGAGAAACGTTTCTATGGAAACGAAAGGATTTTCTTTTGGGATACGACTATCTCCTGTCCGATGCACTAATCCTTCTTTACTGCATCCGTCGCTCCCTCACATTGACCAATTAACACAGAAATTGCGTCGCTATGAATTTCTATGGGTTCTATGACATCTCTTACTAAATCGAGGAACGTTTCTATGGAAACGACAGGATTTTCTTTTGGGACACGAGTATCTCCTTTCCGATGCAGTATTCCTTCTTTACTACATCACTCGCTCTCTCACATTGACGAATTAACATATAAATTGTGTCAGTATGACAAACTATGGGTTCTAGTAACTCTCCATCTAAATCGAGAAACGTTTCTATGCAAACGACAGGATTTTCTTTTGGGATACGACTATCTAGTTTCCGCTGCACTATTCCTTCTTTACTGCATCCCTCGCTCCCTCACATTGACCAATCAACACAGAAATTGCGTTGCTATGAATTTCTATGGGTTCTATGACATCTACTAAATCGAGGAACGTTTCTATGGAAACGACAGGATTTTCTTTTGAGATACGAGTATCTCCTTTCCGATGCACAATTCCTTCTTTTCTCTATCACTCGCTCCCTCACATTGACGAATTAACACATAAATTGTGTCAGTATGACATACTATGGGTTCTAGCAATTCTCCATCTAAATCGAAAATCGTTTCTACAGACACGACAGGATTTTCTTTTGGGATACGAGTATCTCCTTTCCGATGCACAATTCCTTCTTTACTACATCACTCGCTGCCTCACATTGACGAATTAACACAGAAATTGCGCCGCTATGAATTACTGTGGGTTCTATGATATCTCCATCTAAATCGAGGAACACTTCTATGGAAATGACAGAATTTTCTTTAAGGAAACGAGTATCTATTTTCCGATGCACTATTCCTTCTTTACTGCATCCCTCGCTCCCTCATATTGAAGAATTAACACAGAAATTGCGTCGCTATGAATTTCTATGGGTTCTATGACATCTCCTACTAAATCGAGGAACGTTTCTATGGAAACGACAGGATTTTCTTTTGGGATACGAGTATCTCCTTTCCGATGCACTATTCCTTTTTTTCTACATCACTCGCTCCCTCACATTCACGAATTAACACAGAAATTGTGTCAGTATGACATACTATGGGTTCTAGTAATTCTCCATCTAAATCCAGAAACGTTTCTGTGGGAAACGACAGGATTTTCTTTTGGGATACGGCTATCTAGTTTCCGATGCACTATTCCTTCTTTACTGCATCCCTCGCTCCCTCACGTTGACCAATCAACACAGAAATTGCGTCGCTATGATTTTCTATGGGTTCTATGACATCTCCTACTAAATCGAGGAACGTTTCTATGGAAACGACAGGATTTTCTTTTGGGATACGAGTATCTCCTTTCCGATGCACTTTTCCTTTTTTTCTACATCACTCGCTCCCTCACATTGACGAATTAACACAGAAATTGTGTCAGTATGACATACTATGGGTTCTAGTAACTCTCCATCCAAATCGAGAAACGTTTCTACGGAAACGAAAGGATTTTCTTTTGGGATACGACTATCTCTTTCCAATGCACAATTCCTTCCTTACTGCATCCCTCGCTCCCTCACATTGACGAATTAACACAGAAACTGCGTCGATATGGATTACTGTGGGTTATATGACATCTCCTTCTAAATCGAGGAACGTTTTTATGCAAACGACAGAATTATCTTTTGGGATACGAGTATCTCATTTCCGATGCACTATTCGTTTTTTACTACATCACTCCCTCCCTCACACTGACGAATTAACACAGAAATTGTGTCAGTATGACATACTATGGGTACTAGTAACTCTCCATCTAAATCGAGAAACGTTTCTATGGGAACGAAAGGATTTTCTTTTGGGATACGACTATCTCCTTTCCGATGCACTATTCCTTCTTTACTACATCACTCGCTCTTTCACATTGACGAATTAACACAGAAATTATGTCAGTATGGCATACTATGGGTTCTAGCAATTCTCCATCCAAATCGAGAAACGTTTCTATGGATACGACAGGATTTTCTTTTGGATACGACTATCTCCTTTCGGATGCGCTATTTCTTCTTTACTGCATCCCTCGCTCCCTCACATTGACGAATTAACACAGAAATTGCATCGCTATGAATTACTGTGGGTACTATGACATCTCCTTCTAAATCGTGAAACGTTTCTATGGAAACGCAGGATTTTCTTTTGGCTACGACTATCTCCTTTCGGATGCGCTATTTCTGCTTTACTGCATCCCTCGCTCCCTCACATGGACGAATAAACACAGAAATTGCGTCGCTATGAATTACTGAGGGTTCTATGACACATCCATTTAAATCGTGGAACGATTCTATGGAAATGACAGGATTTTCTTTAGGGATACCTCCTTTCTAATACACAATTTCTTCTTCACTACATCACTCCTTCCCTCACATTGACGAATTAACACAGAAATTGTGTCAGTATGACATACTATGGGTTCTAGCAACTCTCCATCTAAATCGATGAACGTTTCTATGGAAACGTAAGGATTTTCTTTTAGGATACGACTATCTCCTTTCCGATGCACTATTCCTTCTTTACTGCATCCCTCGCTCCCTCACATTGACGAATTAACACAGAAATTGCGTCGCTACGAATTACTGTGGGTTCTATGACATCTCCTACTAAATCGAGGAACGTTTCTATGGAAACGACACGATTTTCTTTTGGGATACGAGTATCTCCTTTCCGATGCACAATTCCTTCTTTACTACATCACTCGCTCCCTCACATTGACGAATTAACACAGAAATTGCGTCGATATGTTTTACTGTGTGATCTATGACATCTCCATCTAAATCGAGCAACGATTCAATGGAAATGACAGGATTTTCTTTAAGGATACGAGTATCTAGTTTCCGATGCACTATTCCTTCTTTACTGCATCCCTCGCTCCCTCACATTGACCAATTAACACAGAAATTGCGTCGCTATGAATTTCTATGTGTTCTATGACATCTCCTACTAAATCGAGGAACGTTTCTATGGAAGCGACAGGATTTTCTTTTGGGATACGAGTATCTTCTTTCCGATGCACTATTCCTTCTTTACTAAATCACTCGCTCCCTCACATTGACGAATTAATACCGAAATTGTGTCAGTATGACATACTATGGGTTCTAGTAACTCTCCATCTAAATCGAGAAACGTTTCTATGGAAACGAAAGGATTTTCTTTTGGGATACGACTATCTCCTGTCCGATGCACTATTCCTTCTTTACTGCATCCCTCGCTCCCTCACATTGACCAATTAACACAGAAATGCGTCGCTATGAATTTCTATGGGTTCTATGACATCTCCTACTAAATCGAGGAACATTTCTATGGAAACGACAGGATTTTCTTTTGGGATACGAGTATCTCCTTTCCGATGCACAATTCCTTCTTTACTACATCACTCGCTCCCTCACATTGACGAATTAACACAGAAATTGCGTCGATATGTTTTACTGTGTGATCTATGACATCTCCATCTAAATCGAGGAACGATTCAATGGAAATGACAGGATTTTCTTTAAGGATACGAGTATCTAGTTTCCGATGCACTATTCCTTCTTTACTGCATCCCTCGCTCCCTCGCATTGACCAATTAACACAGAAATTGCGTCGCTATGAATTTCTATGTGTTCTATGACATCTCCTACTAAATCGAGGAACGTTTCTATGGAAACGACAGGATTTTCTTTTGGGATACGAGTATCTTCTTTCCGATGCACTATTCCTTCTTTACTAAATCACTCGCTCCCTCACATTGACGAATTAACACCGAAATTGTGTCAGTATGACATACTATGGGTTCTAGTAACTCTCCATCTAAATCGAGAAACGTTTCTATGGAAACGAAAGGATTTTCTTTTGGGATACGACTATCTCCTGTCCGATGCACTATTCCTTCTTTACTGCATCCCTCGTTCCCTCACATTGACCAATTAACACAGAAATTGCGTCGCTATGAATTTCTATGGGTTCTATGACATCTCCTACTAAATCGAGGAACGTTTCTATGGAAACGACAGGATTTTCTTTTGGGATACGAGTATCTCCTTTCCGATGCACTATTCCTTCTTTACTACATCACTCGCTCCCTCACATTGACGAATTAACATAGAAATTGTGTCAGTATGACATACTATGGGTTCTAGTAACTCTCCATCTAAATCGAGAAACGTTTCTATGGAAACGAAAGGATTTTCTTTTGGGATACGACTATCTCCTTTCCGATGCACTATTCCTTCTTTACTATATCACTCGCTCCCTCACATGGACGAATTAACACAGTAATTGTGTCAGTATGGCATACTATGGGTTCTAGCAATTCTCCATCCAAATCGAGAAACGTTTCTATGGAAACGCAGGATTTTCTTTTGGCTACGACTATCTCCTTTCGGATGCGCTATTTCTGCTTTACTGCATCCCTCGCTCCCTCACATGGACGAATAAACACAGAAATTGCGTCGCTATGAATTACTCAGGGTTCTATGACACATCCATTTAAATCGTGGAACGATTCTATGGAAATGACAGGATTTTCTTTAAGGATACGAGTATCTAGTTTCCGATGCACTATTCCTTCTTTACTGCATCCCTCGCTCCCTCGCATTGACCAATTAACACTGAAATTGCGTCGCTATGAATTTCTATGTGTTCTATGACATCTCCTACTAAATCGAGGAACGTTTCTATGGAAACGACAGGACTTTCTTTTGGGATACGAGTATCTTCTTTCCGATGCACTATTCCTTCTTTACTAAATCACTCGCTCCCTCACATTGACGAATTAACACCGAAATTGTGTCAGTATGACATACTATGGGTTCTAGTAACTCTCCATCTAAATCGAGAAACGTTTCTATGGAAACGAAAGGATTTTCTTTTGGGATACGATTATCTCCTGTCCGATGCACTATTCCTTCTTTCCTGCATCCCTCGCTCCCTCACATTGACCAATTAACACAGAAATTGCGTCGCTATGAATTTCTATGGATTCTATGACATCTCCTACTAAATCGAGGAACGTTTCTATGGAAACGACAGGATTTTCTTTTGGGATACGAGTATCTCCTTTCCGATGCAGTATTCCTTCTTTACTACATCACTCGCTCCCTCACATTGACGAATTAACATAGAAATTGTGTCAGTATGACATACTATGGGTTCTAGCAATTCTCCATCCAAATCGAGAAACGTTTCTATGGATACGACAGGATTTTCTTTTGGTTACGACTATCTCCTTTCGGATGCGCTATTTCTTCTTTACTGCATCCCTCGCTCCCTCACATTGACGAATTAACACAGAAATTGCATCGCAATGAATTACTGTGGGTACTATGACATCTCCTTCTAAATCGTGAAACGTTTCTATGGAAACGACAGGATTTTCTTTTGGATACGACTATCTCCTTTCGGATGCGCTATTTCTGCTTTACTGCATCCCTCGTTCCCTCACATGGACGAATAGACACAGAAATTGCGTCGCTATGAATTACTGAGGGTTCTATGACACATCCATTTAAATCGAGGAACGATTCTATGGAAATGACAGGATTTTCTTTAGGGATACCTCCTTTCTAATACACAATTTCTTCTTCACTACATCACTCCTTCCCTCACATTGACGAATTAACACAGAAATTGTGTCAGTATGACATACTATGGGTTCTAGCAACTCTCCATCTAAATCGATGAACGTTTCTATGGAAACGTAAGGATTTTCTTTTGGGATACGACTATCTCCTTTCCGATGCACTATTCCTTCTTTACTGCATCCCACGCTCCCTCACATTGACGAATTAACACAGAAATTGCGTCGCTACGAATTACTGTGGGTTCTATGACATCTCCTACTAAATCGAGGAACGTTTCTATGGAAACGACACGATTTTCTTTTGGGATACGAGTATCTCCTTTCCGATGCACAATTCCTTCTTTACTACATCACTCGCTCCCTCACATTGACGAATTAACACAGAAATTGCGTCGATATGTTTTACTGTGTGATCTATGACATCTCCATCTAAATCGAGCAACGATTCAATGGAAATGACAGGATTTTCTTTAAGGATACGAGTATCTAGTTTCCGATGCACTATTCCTTCTTTACTGCATCCCTCGCTCCCTCACATTGACCAATTAACACAGAAATTGCGTCGCTATGAATTTCTATGTGTTCTATGACATCTCCTACTAAATCGAGGAACGTTTCTATGGAAGCGACAGGATTTTCTTTTGGGATACGAGTATCTTCTTTCCGATGCACTATTCCTTCTTTACTAAATCACTCGCTCCCTCACATTGACGAATTAATACCGAAATTGTGTCAGTATGACATACTATGGGTTCTAGTAACTCTCCATCTAAATCGAGAAACGTTTCTATGGAAACGAAAGGATTTTCTTTTGGGATACGACTATCTCCTGTCCGATGCACTATTCCTTCTTTACTGCATCCCTCGCTCCCTCACATTGACCAATTAACACAGAAATTGCGTCACTATGAATTTCTATGGGTTCTATGACATCTCCTACTAAATCGAGGAACGTTTCTATGGAAACGACAGGATTTTCTTTTGGGATACGAGTATCTCCTTTCCGATGCACTATTCCTTCTTTACTACATCACTCGCTCCCTCACATTGACGAATTAACATAGAAATTGTGTCAGTATGACATACTATGGGTTCTAGTAACTCTCCATCTAAATCGAGAAACGTTTCTATGGAAACGAAAGGATTTTCTTTTGGGATACGACTATCTCCTTTCCGATGCACTATTCCTTCTTTACTATATCACTCGCTCCCTCACATGGACGAATTAACACAGTAATTGTGTCAGTATGGCATACTATGGGTTCTAGCAATTCTCCATCCAAATCGAGAAACGTTTCTATGGATACGACAGGATTTTCTTTTGGTTACGACTATCTCCTTTCGGATGCGCTATTTCTTCTTTACTGCATCCCTCGCTCCCTCACATTGACGAATTAACACAGAAATTGCATCGCAATGAGTTACTGTGGGTACTATGACATCTCCATCTAAATCGTGAAACGTTTCTATGGAAACGACAGGATTTTCTTTTGGATACGACTATCTCCTTTCGGATGCGCTATTTCTGCTTTACTGCATCCCTCGTTCCCTCACATGGACGAATAGACACTGAAATTGCGTCGCTATGAATTACTGAGGGTTCTATGACACATCCATTTAAATCGAGGAACGATTCTATGGAAATGACAGGATTTTCTTTAGGGATACCTCCTTTCTAATACACAATTTCTTCTTTACTACATCACTCCTTCCCTCACATAATGAATTAACACAGAAATTGTGTCAGTATGACATACTATGGGTTCTAGCAATTCTCCATCTAAATCGATGAACGTTTCTATGGAAACGACAGGATTTTCTTTTGGGATACGAGTATCTTTTTTCCTATGCACAATTCCTTCTTTACTACATCACTCGCTCCCTCACATTGACGAATTAACACAGAAATTGCGTCGATATGGATTACTGTGTGATCTATGACATCTCCATCTAAATCGAGGAACGATTCAATGGAAATGACAGGATTTTCTTTAAGGATACGAGTATCTAGTTTCCGATGCACTATTCCTTCTTTACTGCATCCCTCGCTCCCTCACATTGACCAATTAACACAGAAATTGCGTCGCTATGAATTTCTATGTGTTCTATGACATCTCCTTCTAAATCGAGGAACGTTTCTATGGAAACGACAGGATTTTCTTTTGGGATACGAGTATCTCCTTTCCGATGCACTATTCCTTCTTTACTACATCACTCGCTCCCTCACATTGACGAATTAACATAGAAATTGTGTCAGTATGTCATACTATGGGTTCTAGCAATTCTCCATCTAAATCGATGAACGTTTCTATGGAAACGACAGGATTTTCTTTTGGGATACGAGTATCTTTTTTCCTATGCACAATTCCTTCTTTACTACATCACTCGCTCCCTCACATTGACGAATTAACACAGAAATTGCGTCGATATGGATTACTGTGTGATCTATGACATCTCCATCTAAATCGAGGAACGATTCAATGGAAATGACAGGATTTTCTTTAAGGATACGAGTATCTAGTTTCCGATGCACTATTCCTTCTTTACTGCATCCCTCGCTCCCTCACATTGACCAATTAACACAGAAATTGCGTCGCTATGAATTTCTATGTGTTCTATGACATCTCCTTCTAAATCGAGGAACGTTTCTATGGAAACGACAGGATTTTCTTTTGGGATACGAGTATCTCCTTTCCGATGCACTATTCCTTCTTTACTATATCACTCGCTCCCTCACATGGACGAATTAACACAGTAATTGTGTCAGTATGTCATACTATGGGTTCTAGCAATTCTCCATCCAAATCGAGGAACGTTTCTATGGCTACGACAGGATTTTCTTTTGGATACGACTATCTCCTTTCGGATGCGCTATTTCTTCTTTACTGCATCCCTCGCTCCCTCACATTGACGAATTAACACAGAAATTGCATCGCTATGAATTACTGTGGGTACTATGACATGTCCTTCTAAATCGTGAAACGTTTCTATGGAAACGACAGGATTTTCTTTTGGATACGACTATCTCCTTTTGGATGCGCTATTTCTTCTTTACTGCATTCCTCGCTCCCTCACATGGACGAATAAACACAGAAATTGCGTCGCTATGAATTACTGAGTGTTCTATGACATCTCCATCTAAATCGAGGAACGATTCTATGGAGATGACAGGATTTTCTTTAGGGATACCTCCTTTCTAATATACAATTCCTTCTTTACTACATCACTCGTTCCCTCACATTGACGAATTAAAACAGAAATTGTGTCAGTATGACATACTATGGGTTTATAAAATAATTAAAATAAAAAATATTATTTAAATATTAATTATTCTATCTGTATGATGGTGATTGTAATTGTAATTGATATTTACTTATCTGGAACGTGGACGTTTAATTATTCGGTATCAGACGCTTGACATTGGCTTTTTTCGTAAAGGCAATGTTACTCGTAGTTGACCGTGAAATAAAACTGAAATAATTGGTGATTGTCTACTAAACATAAAAAAGTTACACAGTTAGTTAAATCAGATATATTCAATGAATAAGCCTACAGTTCATAATCCTACTTACTTTTATAAATATATAAATTCTTTACAGAATCGAGTGCCTAGTCTGGTTGCAACTCGCAGTATTCTTCTATAACATGAAATATGGCGGTGTGCCAGACAATAGAATAAAATACGTGCTTCTCACACCACTTCTACCAGAGCTCTCTCCTTTCCTTAATCAAACATAAGAGTAACGTAATTGTGCTTTTGTTTTATCAGCGACACGGCGCTGCAGTTGTGTGCCATAGGCTTTATTTATTTGTCACTGATTATTTATTTAATTAATATTTCGCGTTTCCGAGGAAACTCACGCTCGGCATGCAAATGTGCCTTTATATTGCCCCCTGAATTGCGAGGCGAAAGGACACACCTGCAGGCGAGCAATTCACCTAAAGGCACAAGAAAATCTAAGTTATCTACAACTATTTACATGACTTACATTATACACATTATATACAAAATTTGAATGACGCGGGTGCGCCGTATAAGTTCTTATGTTGGCAGATAGAGTGCGCGCATGCGCAGAAGCGTCTGTGTGACTCCGGCACTGCCGTTATATCGTACAGTTAGATCACGCGGCACAGTATTGCAGTTCTTATTGTTCGTGTGCGCGGGTTTCTCAGTCGTTGCACAAAGAAAATATTCAACCAAGATTACATATGAAGACTACATTCTATGACACGTAATTTAGTTTCAAATTTACAATATTTGTTATAACACAATACAACTTAGATTGTTGAATGTTCTTAGTTACATAGTATTGTTTTGAAATACTTCAAAGAAAAATGTCCGTATGTTTCAGGTGCGTTGACCTATACACATCGTGCGTTATTACAGTTCATATTCATCTGCTGCACAATAATTTTTTTTTTTTCCAGGTTAGTATCGTCGCGGTAAAGTTTCTTTGATCACAGTAACATCGTTGTATAACAACGTGATTAATACATAAGCGTGTCCATTTCCCATTTCCATTATAGTCGTTGTGATATGTTGGGATACGACTATCTCTTTCCAATGCGCTATTTCTTCTTTACTGCATCCCTCGCTCCCTCACATTGACGAATTAACACAGAAACAGCGTCGATATGGATTACTGTGGGTTATATGACATCTCCTTCTAAATCGAGGAACGTTTTTATGGAAACGACAGGATTTTCTTTTGGGATACGAGTATCTCATTTCCGATGCACTATTCGTTTTTTACTACATCACTCGCTCCCTCACACTGACGAATTAACACAGAAATTGTGTCAGTATGACATACTATGGGTTCTAGCAATTCTCCATCTAAATCGAGAAACGTGTCTGTGGTAACGAAAGGATTTTCCTTAGGGATACAACTATCTCCTTTCCGATGCACTATTCCTTCTTTACTGCATCCCTCGCTCGCTCACATTGACGAATTAACACAGAAATAGCATCGCTATGAATTACTGTGGGTTCTATGACATCTCCTTCTAAATCGAGGAACGTTTCTATAACAACGGCAGGATTTTCTTTTGGGATACGAGTATCTCCTTTCCGATGCACTATTCCTTCTTTACTGCAATCCTCGCTCCCTCACATTGACGAATTAACACAGAAATTGCGTCGCTATGAATTACTGTGTGTTCTATGACATCTCCATCTAAATCGAGGAACGATTCTATGGAAATGACAGGATTTTCTTTAGGGATCCGAGTATCTCCCTTCAATGACATCTCCTTCTAATTGAGTGAACGTAACTATGGAAACAACAGGATTTACTTTTGGGATACGAATATCTTCTTTCCGGTGCTCTATTCCTTCTTTACTACATGACTCGCTCCCTCATATTGACGAATTAACACAGAAATTGTGTCAGTATGACATACTATGGGTTCTAGCAATTCTCTATCAACATCGAGAACCGTTTCTATGGTAACGAAAGGATTTTCTTTTGGGATACGAGTATCTCCTTTCCGATGCACTATTCCTTCTTTACTGCATCCCTCGCTCCCTCACATTGACGAATTAACACAGAAATTGCGTGGCTATGAATTACTGTGGGTTCTGTGACATCTCCATCTAAATCGACGAACGTTTCTATAGAAATGACAAGATTTTCTTTAGGGATACGAGTATCTCCTTTCCGATACACTATTCCTTCTTTACTACATCACTCGCTCCCTCACATTGACGAATTAACACAGAAATTGTGTCGGGATGACATACTATGGGTTCTAGCAATGCTCCATCTAAATCGAGCACGTCTCTATGGAGACGAAAGGATTTACTTTTGGGATACGACTATCTCCTTTCCGATACACTATTCCTTCTTTACTACATCACTCGCTCCCTCACATTGACGAATTAACACAGAAATTGCATCGCTATGAATTACTGTGGGTACCATGACATCTCCTTCTAAATCGTGAAACGTTTCTATGGAAACGACAGGATTTTCTTTTGGGATACGACTATCGCCTTTCCGATGCATTATTCCTTCTTTACTGCGTGCCTTGCTCCCTCACATTGACGAATTAACACAGAAATTGTGTCAGTATGACATACTATGGGTTCTAGTAACTCTTCATCTAAATCGAGAAACGTTTCTACGGAAACGAAAGGATTTTCTTTTGGGATACGACTATCTCTTTCCAATGCACTATTCCTTCTTTACTGCATCCCTCGCTCCCTCACATTGACGAGTTGACAGAGAAATTGCGTCACTATAAATTACTGTGGGTTCAATGACATCTCCTTCTAATTGAGGGAACGTTTCTATGGAAACAACAGGATTTACTTTTGGGATACGAATATCTTCTTTCCGATGCTCTATTCCTTCTTTACTACATCACTCGCTCCCTCACACTGACGAATTAACACAGAAATTGTGTCAGTATGACATACTATGGGTTCTAGCAATTCTCCATCTAAATCGAGAAACGTGTCTGTGGTAACGAAAGGATTTTCCTTAGGGATACAACTATCTCCTTTCCGATGCACTATTCCTTCTTTACTGCATCCCTCGCTCGCTCACATTGACGAATTAACACAGAAATAGCATCGCTATGAATTACTGTGGGTTCTATGACATCTCCTTCTAAATCGAGGAACGTTTCTATAACAACGGCAGGATTTTCTTTTGGGATACGAGTATCTCCTTTCCGATGCACTATTCCTTCTTTACTGCAATCCTCGCTCCCTCACATTGACGATTTAACACAGAAATTGCGTCGCTATGAATTACTGTGTGTTCTATGACATCTCCATCTAAATCGAGGAACGATTCTATGGAAATGACAGGATTTTCTTTAGGGATCCGAGTATCTCCCTTCAATGACATCTCCTTCTAATTGAGGGAACGTAACTATGGAAACAACAGGATTTACTTTTGGGATACGAATATCTTCTTTCCGGTGCTCTATTCCTTCTTTACTACATGACTCGCTCCCTCATATTGACGAATTAACACAGAAATTGTGTCAGTATGACATACTATGGGTTCTAGCAATTCTCTATCAACATCGAGAACCGTTTCTATGGAAACGAAAGGATTTTCTTTTGGGATACGACTATCTCCTTTCCGATGCACTATTCCTTCTTTACTGCATCCCTCGCTCCCTCACATTGACGAATTAACACAGAAATTGCGTCGCTATGAATTACTGTGGGTTCTGTGACATCTCCATCTAAATCGACGAACGTTTCTATAGAAATGACAAGATTTTCTTTAGGGATACGAGTATCTCCTTTCCGATACACTATTCCTTCTTTACTACATCACTCGCTCCCTCACATTGACGAATTAACACAGAAATTGTGTCGGGATGACATACTATGGGTTCTAGCAATTCTCCATCTAAATCGAGCACGTCTCTATGGAGACGAAAGGATTTACTTTTGGGATACGACTATCTCCTTTCCGATACACTATTCCTTCTTTACTACATCACTCGCTCCCTCACATTGACGAATTAACACAGAAATTGCATCGCTATGAATTACTGTGGGTACCATGACATCTCCTTCTAAATCGTGAAACGTTTCTATGGAAACGACAGGATTTTCTTTTGGGATACGACTATCGCCTTTCCGATGCATTATTCCTTCTTTACTGCGTGCCTTGCTCCCTCACATTGACGAATTAACACAGAAATTGTGTCAGTATGACATACTATGGGTTCTAGTAACTCTTCATCTAAATCGAGAAACGTTTCTACGGAAACGAAAGGATTTTCTTTTGGGATACGACTATCTCTTTCCAATGCACTATTCCTTCTTTACTGCATCCCTCGCTCCCTCACATTGACGAGTTGACAGAGAAATTGCGTCACTATAAATTACTGTGGGTTCAATGACATCTCCTTCTAATTGAGGGAACGTTTCTATGGAAACAACAGGATTTACTTTTGGGATACGAATATCTTCTTTCCGATGCTCTATTCCTTCTTTACTACATCACTCGCTCCCTCACACTGACGAATTAACACAGAAATTGTGTCAGTATGATATACTATGGGTTCTAGCAATTCTCAATCTAAATAGAGAAACGTGTCTGAGGTAACGAAAGGATTTTCTTTTGGGATACGACTATCTCCTTTCCGATGCACTATTCCTTCTTTACTTCATCCCTCGCTCGCTCACATTGACAGAAATTAACACAGAAATTGCATCGCTATGAATTACTGTGGGTTCTATGACATCTCCTTCTAAATCGAGGAACGTTTCTATAAAAACGACAGGATTTTCTTTTGGGATACGAGTATCTCCTTTCCGATGCACTATTCATTCTTTACTGCAATCCTCGCTCCCTGACATTGACGAATTAAAACAGAAATTGCGTCGCTATGAATTACTGTGGGTTCTATGACATCTCCTTCTAAATCGAGGAACGTTTCTATGGAAACGACAGGATTTTCTTTTGGGATACGGATATCTCCTTTCCGATACACTATTCATTCTTCACTACATCACTCGCTCCCTCACATTGACGAATTAACACAGAAATTGTGTCAGAATGACATACGATGGGTTCTAGCAATTCACCATCTAAATCGAGAAATTTTTCTATGGAAACGAAGGGATTTTCGTTTGGGATACGACTATCTCCTTTCCGACGCACTATTCCTTCTTTACTGTATCCCTCGCTCCCTCACATTGACGAATTAACACAGAAATTGCGTCGCTATGAATTACTGTGGGTTCTATGACATCTCCTTCTAAATCGAGGAACGTTTCTATGGAAACGACAGGATTTTCTTTTGGGATACGAGTATCTCCTTCCCGATTTACTATTCCTTCCTTACTACATCACTCGCTCCCTCACATTGCCGAATTAACACAGAAATTGTGTCAGTATGACATACTATGGGTTCTAGCAATTCTCCATCTAAATCGAGAAACGTATCTATGGAAACGAAAGGGTTTTCTTTTGGGATACGACTATCTCCTTTCGTATGCATTATTCCTTCTTTACTGCATCCCTCGCTCCCTCACATTGACGAATTAACACAGACGTTGCATCGCTATGAATTACTGTGGGTTCTATGACATCTCCTTCTAAATCGAGGAACGTTTCTATAAAAACGACAGGATTTTCTTTTGGGATACGAGTATCTCCTTTCCGATGCACTATTCCTTATTTACTGCAATCCGCGCTCCCTCACATTGACGAGTTAACACAGAAATGGCGTCGCTATGAATTACTGTGGGTTCTATGACATCTCCTTCTAAATCGAGGAACATTTCTATGGATACGACAGGAATTTCTTTTGGGATACAACTCTCTCCTCCCCGATGCACTATTCCTTCTTTCCTGCATCCCTTGGTCCCTCACATTGACGAATTAACAAAGAACATGCGTCGCTATGAAATACTGTGAGTTCTATGAAATGTCAATCTAATTCGAGGAACGTTTCTTTGGAAACGACAGGATTTTCTTTTGGGATACGACTATCTCCTTTCCGATGCACTATTCCTTCTTTACTGCAATACTCGCTCCCTCACATTGACGAGTTCACAGAGAAATTGCGTCACTATAAATTACTGTGGGTTCAATGACATCTCCTTCTAATTGAGGGAACGTTTCTATGGACACAACAGGATTTACTTTTGGAATACGAGTATCTTCCTTCCGGTGCTCTATTCCTTCTTTACTACATGACTCGCTCTCTCATATTGACGAATTAACACAGAAATTGTGTCAGTATGACATACTATGGCTTCTAGCAATTCTCCATCTAAATCGAAGACGTTTCTATGGTAA
This sequence comes from Schistocerca cancellata, assembly GCF_023864275.1. NCBI lineage: Eukaryota > Metazoa > Arthropoda > Insecta > Orthoptera > Acrididae > Schistocerca > Schistocerca cancellata. Next base: position 172,826,965 of record NC_064636.1, on the reverse strand, counting down.
CGAAAGGATTTTCTTTTGGGATACGACTACCTCCTTTCCGATGCACTATTCCTTCTTTACTGCATCCCTCACTCCCGCACAATGACGAATTAACACAGAAATTGCGTCGCTATGAATTACTGTGGGTTCTATGACATCTCCATCTAAATCGACGAACGTTTCTATAGAAATGACAAGATTTTCTTTAGGGATACGAGTATCTCCTTTCCGAGGCACTATTCCTTCCTTACTGCAATCCTCGCTCCCTCACATTGACGAATTAACACAGAATTTGCGTCGCTATAAATTACTGTGGGTTCATTGACATCTCCTACTAAATCGAGGAACGTTTCTATGGAAACGAAAGGATTTACTTTTGGGATACGAGTATCTCCTTCCCGATGCACTAATCCTTCTTTACTACATCACTCGCTCCCTCACATTGACGTATTAACACAGAAATTGTGTCAGTATGACATACTATGTGTTCTAGCAATACTCCATCTAAATCGAGAAACGTTTCTATGGAAACGTAAGAATTTTCTTTTGGGATACGTCTATCTCCTTTCCGATGCACTATTCCTTCTTTACTGCATCCCTGGCTCCCTCACATTGACGAATTAACACAGAAGTTGCGTCACTATGAATTACTGTAGGTTCTATGACATCTCCTTCTAAATCGAGGAACATTTCTATGGAAATGACAGGATTTTCTTTTGGGATACGAGTATCTCATTTACGATGCACTATTAGTTCTTTACTACATCACTCGCTCCCTCACATTGACCAATTAACACAGAAATTGTGTCAGTATGACATACTATGGGTTCTAGCAATTCTCCATCTAAATCGAAGACGTTTCTATGGTAACGAAAGGATTTTCTTTTAGGATACGACTGTCTCCTTACCGATGCACTATTCCTTCTTTACTGCATCCCTCGCTCCCTCACATTGACGAATTAACACAGAAATTGCGTCGCTATGATTTACTGTGTGTTCTATGATATCTCCTTCTAAATCGAGGAACGTTTCTATGGAAACGACGGGATTTTCTTTTGGGATATGGGTATCACCTTTCCCATGCACTATTCCTTCTTCACTACATCACTCTCTCCCTCACATTGGCGAATTAACACAGAAATTGTGTCAGTATGACATACTATGGGTTCAAGCAATTCTCCATCTAAATCGAGAAACGTTTCTGTGGATACGACAGGATTTTCTTTTGGGATACGAGTATCTCCTTTCCGATGCACTATTCCTTCTTTACTGCAATCCTCGCTCCCTCACATTGACGAATTAACACAGAAATTGCGTCGCTATGAAATACTGTGGGTTCTATGACACCTCCTTCTAAATCGAGGAACGTTTCTATGGAAACGACAGGATTTTCTTTTGGGATACGAGTATCTCCTTTCCGATGCACTATTCCTTCTTAACTGCAATCCTCGCTCCCTCACATTGTCGAATTAACACAGACATTGCGTCGCTATGAATTACTGTGGGTTCTATGACAACTCCTTCAAAATCGAGGTACGTTTCCATGGAAACGACAGGATTTTCTTTTGGGATACAGATATCTCCTTTCCGATACACTATTCCTTCTTTACTACATCACTCGCTCCCTCACATTGACGAACTAACACAGAAATTGTGTCAGAATGACATACGATGGGTTCTAGCAATTCACCATCTAAATCGAGAAACGTTTCTATGGAAACGAAAGAATTTTCTTTTGGGATACGACTATCTCCTTTCCGAGGCACTATTCCTTCTTTACTGCATCCCTCGCTCCCTCACATTGATAATTAACACAGAAATTGCGTCGCTATGAATTACTGTGTGTTCTATGACATCTCCTTCTAAATCGAGGAACGTTTCTATGGAAACGACAGGATTTTCTTTTGGGATACGAGTATCTCCTTTCCGATGCACTATTCCTTCTTTACTACATCACTCGCTCCTTCACAGTGACGAATTAACGCAGAAATTGTGTCAGTATGACATACTATGGGTTCTAGCAATTCTCCATCTAAATCGAGAAACGTTTCTATGGAAACGAAAGGATTTTCTTTTGGGATATGACTATCTCGTTTCCGATGCACTATTCCTTCTTTACTGCATCCCTCGCTCCCTCACATTGATGAATTAACACAGAAATTGCGTCGCTATGAATTACTGTGGGTTCTATGACATCTCCTTCTAAATTGAGGAACGTTTCTATTGAAACGACAGGATTTCATTTTGGGATACGAGTATCTCCTTTCCGATGCACTATTCCTTCTTTACTACATCACTCGCTCCCTCACATTGACGAATTAACACAGAAACTGTGTCAGTATGATGTCAGTATGTAATACTATGGTTTCTAGCAATTCTCTATCTAAATCGCGAAAGGTTTCAGTGGAAACGAAAGGATTTTCTTTTGGGATACGACTATCTCCTTTCTGATGCACTATTCCTTCCTTACTGCATCCCTCGCTCCCTCACATTGACGAATTACCTCACAAATTGCGTCGCTATGTAATACTATGCGTTCTAAGATTTCTCCTTCTAAATCTAGTAACGTTTATATGGAAACGAAAGGATTTTCTATTGGGATGCGACTATCTCCTTTCCGATGCACAATTCCTGCTTTATTGCATTCCTCGCTCCCTCACATTGACGAATTTACACATAAATTGCGTCGCTATAAAATACCATTTGATCTATGACATCTCCTTCTAAATCGAGTATCGATTCTATGGAAACGAAAGGATTTTCTATTGGGATGCGACTATCTCCTTTCAGATGGAGTATTCCTTCCTTTCTGCTTCCCTCGCTCCCTACCTCAAATTAATTTAGAATTTGACTGTTGTGTAGTAAACGAAGAAAAGAAAATGGTCTCAATGCTAACGTTAGATTTACCATTGGAGCAAGTAGTAACACAATTAGACGACTTGAAAGTCGCTGTGAAAAGGTTGGACGATGTCCAGCGGATGGCAGAAAGGCAGGAGGAAGAACTAAAATACTCCAGATACTTTACCCATTACTCAGTAACTACATACATAGCTATAGCAATAGTCATTGTTATTGTAATAACATGTTGTTGTAAAAAGTGTAAATGCTGTAAAGAATGCTTCAAAAGTTTATGGAAGTACTTTGACGATAGTAACTGTTGTGGTAATGTATGTATAAGAAACACTATAGTAAATCAATACCCAGAGACTAGCTTAAGCAGAAGATAAGCTAATAAAGAAACTGAAGATGTAGTAGTATATGAAAGAGGTGGGAAAAACCAAGAAGAGTCATTTCTGTTCAGAAACAGGCGTTAAGTAAAATCTAAAGATAAAATATATTAAAAGTTTCTTATAAAAGGATGTAATCTATTTTAGTGTTTTGACCAATTTGAAACTGTACGTATTTGTAATTACCAATGTTCAATGAAAGTGGTATTTTGTATCAATGTTTTAAAAATTTACCTTGATTGTAATTGTATCAATGATTTGGAAAGAAAAAGTGTATCTTGATAAATGTATGTATAAAATGATTGTGTCTCACAAAGAACTTAATCGAATTAAGTGTATATGAAAGAAAAAGAAAACATACGAAGTGTAGATGTAACAAAGGAAAATGTAAGCAAATAAAATGAGAGAATCACAATTGACGCTACTCGGAGGAGTAACGCCAATTTGCCTGGCGGGGGAGGTGTTGTAACCACAGGAACAAGCCAAGTCTAATTGCAGTACCTTGAGAATAGTACGTAGGAGGAAGTTAAAGTTGTAGCGCTGGACGCCAGGCGTGGCCGAGGGGTCAGCCGAGGCGGCAGTGAAACTGCTGGGCAGCGGCGCTTGATAAGAAAGCAAACAGCCAGCAGATACAAACGAAGGTCTGTGTAGGGACTCATGATAAGCAATCAATTAAAAAGTATCAACAGTAAGCATTCCTGGCTAGAGAGAGAGGTCTGGGAGTGGAGAGAGAAAGAAAGAGGGCTCTTGGTGGGGACAACGCTACGTCATAAGGAGCAAATGAAGGGCTCAGGGCGCAGTGCGTGACCATATAGGGAGAGGCGCCTCTATCCCTCCACTCAGCCTCTGAAGAACAATAGCAGTAACAATGCTTTAACGATACCAAATTAGGACAAGTTGCCTTCGACGCTACGTCATGCCAAGCGCTGGCGGGGTCGAAGGGGAAACGATAACAAAACCCGAGAGCATGCGGCTCTGGGGTCTTGTCGGGTCTTGTCTGGTCGGGTCGAGTAGTTAGAGAGTGATAGCAGCAGCCAACTTGGGCTGAGGGACGGGCTGTAGGCAGGCAGCCGGATATGGTCGCTGGAGAGCGTTAGGGCGTAGCCGCGGGACTCTAACGTAGGGTGCTAGAAATATTGCAGAACTTCTAGTAGGCAGTCGGAACGGTGGAGTCAGTCACCGTCTCTGTGTCAGGCTTGGCCTTCCTGTGAACGCAACCACCGCGCACTTAGGGTGAGCTGTATTCATTCAGAATAAACCGCAATTTGTTAAAGTTATCAAGACTCTAATTCTACCCGCTTCCTAGCCTTGTACCTTCACACCAGGGATTTCTACATCTTAGCCAGATGAAAAAGTCTCCCTCTCACTAAGGTCAACCGGCTAAATCCCATCCACGAACTGTGTCGCTCAGTCCTCGCAATACCCACGCTTGGGACGCGACACATCTCCTTCTAAATCGAGGAACGTATCTATGGAGACGAATGGATTTTCTTTTGGGATACGACTATCCCCTTTCCTATGCACCATTCCTTCTCTACTGCAACCGCCACTCCCTCACATTGACGAATTAACACAGAAATTGCGTCGTTATGTAATACTGTGGGTTCTATGACATCTCTTTCTAAATCGAGTAACGTTTCTATGGGAACGACAGGATTCTCCTTTGCGATACGACTATCTCCTTTCCGATGCACCATTCCTTCTTTACTGCATCCCACGCTCCCTCACATTGACGAAGTAACACAGAAATAGCGTCGCTATGAAATACTGTGGGTTCTATGACTTCTCCTTCTAAATTGAGTAACGCGTCTGTGGAAACGACAGGATTTTATTTTGGGATAAGACTATCTCGTTTCCGATGCACTATTCCATCTTTACTGCATTCCTCGCTCCCTCACATTGACGAACTAACACATAAAATGCGTCGCTGTGAAATACTATGGTTTCTATGACTTCTCCTTCTAAATCGAGTAACGTTTCTATGGAAACGACAGGATTCTCTTCTGCGATACGACTATCTCCTTTCCGATGCACTGTTCCTCCTTCACTGCATCCCACGCTCCCTCACATTGACGAATTAACACAGAAATTGCGTCGCTATGAAATACTAAGGGTTCTGTGATTTCTCCTTCTAAATCGAGTAACGTTTCTATGGAGACGACAGGATTTTCTTTTGGGATACGAGTATCTCCTTTCCGATGAACTGTTCCTTCCTTACGGCGTCCCACGCTCCCTCTCATTGGTGAATTAACACTGGAATTGCGTCGCTATGAAATACTATGGGTTCTATCACATCTCCTCCTAAATCGAGTAACGTTTCTATGGAAACGACAGGATTTTCTTTTGCTATACGACTATTTCCTTAGCGATGCATTATTCCTTCTTTACTGCTTCGCTCGCTCCCTCACATTGACGAATTAACAAAGAAATTGCGTCGCTATGAAATACTTAGGGGTCTGTGACTTCTCCTTCTAAATCTAGTAACGTTTCTATGGAAACGACAGGATTTTCTTTTGGGATACGACTATCTCCTTTCCGATGCACTATTCCTCCTTTGCTGCACCCATCGCTCCCTTACATTGACGAATTAACACAGAAATTGCGTCGCTACGAAATACTATGGGTTCTAAGACTTCTCCTTCAAAATCTAGTAACGTTTCTATGGAAACGACAGGATTTCCTTTTGAAATACGACTATCCCCTTTCCGGTGCACTATTCCTTCTTTACTGCAACCCTCGCTCCCGCACATTGAAGAATTAACAAAGAAATTGCGTCGCTATGATATACTGTGGGTTCTAAGACTTCTCCTTCAAAATCTAGTAACGTTTCCATGGAAACGACAGGATTTTCTTTTTTGACGCGACTATCTCCTTTCCGATGCACTAATCCTTCTTTACTGCAACCCTTGCTCCCGTACTTTAACGAATTAAAAAAGAAATTGCGTCGCTATGAAATACTGTGGGCTCTATGTCTTCTCCTTCTAAATCGAGTAACGTTTCTATGGCAACGACAGGATTTTCTTTTGTGATACGACTATCTCCTTTCCGATGCACTATTCCTTCTTTGCTGCATCCATTGCTCCTTCACATTGACGAATTAACACAGAAATTGTGTCGCTATGAAATGCTATGGGTTCTTGACAACTCCTTCTGAATCGAGTAACGTTTCTATGGAAACAACAGGATTTTCTTTTGACATATGACAATTCCCTTTCCGATGCACTATTCGTTATTTACTTGCATTCCTCGCTCCCTCACATTGACGAATTAACAGAGAAATTGCGTCGGTATGAAATACTATTGGTTGTAATACTTCTCCTTCTAAATCTAGTAACGTTTCTATGGAAACAACAGGATTTTCTTTTAGGATACGACTATCTCCTTTCCGATGCACTGTTCCTTCTTTACTGCATGCCTCGATCATTCACATTGACGAATTAACACAGGAATTGCGTCGCTATGAAATACTATGGGTTCTATGACATCTCCTTCTATATCGAGAAACGTTTCTATGGAAACGACAGGGTTTTCCATTGGGATACGACTATCTCCTTTCCGATGCACTATTCCTTCTTTACTGCATTCCTCGCTCACTCACATTGACGAATTAACACAGAAATTGCGTCGCTGTGAATTATTATGGGTTGTAAGACTTCTCCTTCTAAATCTAGTAACGTTTCTATGGAAACGACAGGATCTTCTTTTGGAATACGAGTATCTCCTTTCCGATGCACTATTCCTCCTTTGCTGCATCCATCGCTCCCTCACATTGACGAATTAACACAGAAATTGCGTCGCTATGAAATACTGTGACTTCTAAGACTTCACCTTCAAAATCTAGTAACGTTTCCATGGAAACGACAGGATTTTCTTTTAGGATGCCACTATCTCCTTTCCGATGCACTATTCTTTCTTTACTGCGTCCCTCGCTACCTCACATTGACAAATCTACACAGAAATTGTGTCACTATGATATACTATAGGTTCTACGACTTCTCCTTCTAAATCGAGTAACGTTTGTATGGAAACGACAGAATTTTCTTTTGGGATAAGACTATCACCTTTCCGATGCACTATTCCATCTTTACTGCATCCCTCGCTCCCTCACCATGACGAATTAACACACAAATTGCGTCGCTATGAATTACTTTGTGTTCTATGATATCTCCTTCTAATTAGAGTAACGTTTCTATGCAAACGACAGGATTTTCTTTTGGGATACGACTATCTCCTTTCCGATACACTATTCTTTCTTTACAGCATCTGACGCTCCCTCACAATGACGAATTAACACAGAAATTGCGTCACTATGATATACTATAGATTCTATGACTTCTCCTTCTAAATCAAGTAACGTTTGTATGGAAAAGACAGGATTTTCTTTTGGGATACGACTATCTCCTTTCTGATGCACTATTCTTTCTTTACTGCATCCCTCGCTCAATTTTATTGACGAATTAACATAGAAATTGAGTGGCTATGAAATACTGTGGGTTCTATGACATCTCCTTCTAAATCGAGGAACGTTTCTATGGAAACGCCATGATTTTCTTTTGAGATACGACTATCTCCTTTCCGATGCACGATTCCTTATTTGATGCAACCGTCGCTCTCGCACTTTGACGAATTAACACAGAAAATGCGTCGCTATGAAACGCTGTGGGTTCTATGTCTTCTCCTTCTAAATCGAGTAACGTTTCTATGGAAGCGATAAGCTTTTCTTTTGGGATACGACTATCTCCTTTCCGATGCACTATTCTTTCTTTACAGCAACCCTCGCTCCCTCACATTGACGAATTAACTCAGAAATTGCGTCGCTATGAAATGCTATGGGTTCTATGACATCTCATTCTAAATAGGGTAACGTTTCTATGGAAATGACAGGATTTTCGTCTGGGCTACGACCATCTCTTTTCCGATGCACTGTTTCTTCCTTACTGCATCCCTTGCTCCCTCACCTTGACGAATTAACACAATAATTGCGTCGCTGTGAAATACTATGAGTTCTATGACATCTCCTTCTATATCGAGTAACAATTCTATAGAAACGACAGGATATTTTTTGGATTACGACTATCTCCTTTCCGATGCACGATTCCTTCTTTACTGCAGCCCTCGCTCCCGCACATTGACGAATTAACACCGAAAATGCGTCGCTTTGAAATACTGTGGGTTCTATGTCTTCTCCTTCAAAATCGAGTAACGTTTCTACGGAATGCGATAAGCTTTTCTTTTGGGATACGACTATCTCCTTTCCGATGCACTATTCTTTCTTTACAGCAACCCTCGCTCCTTCACATTGACGAATGAACACAGAAATTGCGTCGCTATGAAATACTATGGGTTCTATTACATCTGCATCTAAATCGAGTAACGTTTCTATGGAAACTACAGAGTTTTCTTTTACGATACGACTATCTCCCTTCCGATGCACTTTTCCTTCAATACTGCATCACTCGCTCCCTCACATTGACGAATTAACACAGAAATTGCGTCGCTATGAAATACTATTGGTTGTAAGACTTCCCCTTCTAAATCTAGTAACGTTTCTATGGAAACGACAGGATCTTCTTTCGGGATACGACTATCTCCTTTCCGATGCACTATTCCTCCCTTGCTGCATCCATCGCTCCCTCACATTGACGAATTAACACAGAAATTGCGTCGCTGTGATTTACTATGTGTTCTACGACTTCTCCTTCTAAATCGAGTAACGTTTCTATGGAAAAGACAGGATTTTCTTTTGGGAAACGGCTGTCTCCTTTCCGATGCACTATTCTTTCATTACTGCATCTCTCGATCCCTCACATTAACGAATTAACAGAGAAAATGCGTCGTTATTAAATGCTATGTGTTCTGTGACTTCTCCTTCTGAATCGAGTAACGTTTCTAAAGAAACGACAGGATTCTCTTTCAGGATGCGACTATCTCCAATCCGGTGCACTATCCCTTCTTTGCTGCAACTCTCGCTCCCTCACAGTGACGAATTAACGCAGAAATTGCGTCGCCATGAAATACTGTGGGTTCTACGACTTTTCCTTTAAAATCGAGTAACGTTTGTATGGAAACAACATGATTTTCTTTTGGGATAAGACTATCACCTTTCCGATGCACTATTCCATCTTTACTGCATCCCTCGCTCCCTCACATTGACGAATTAACTAAAAAACTGCGTCGCTAGAAATACTATATGTTCTATGACATCTCCTTCCAAATCGAGTAACGTATCAATGGAAAAGGCAGGAATTTCTTTTGGGATACGAGTATCTCCTTTCCAATGCACTATTGAATCTTTACTGCCACCCTCGCTCCCCCACATTGACGAAATAACACAGAAATTGCATCGCTATGAAATACTATGGGTTCTAAGAGTTCTCCATCTAAATCGAGTAACGTTTCTATGGAAACGGCAGGATTTTCTTTTACGATCCGACTATCTCCTTTCCGATGCACTATTCCATCTCTACTGCATCCCTCGCTCCATCACATTGACGAATTAACACAGAAATTTCGTCGCTATGAAATAATATGGGATCTATGACATCTCCTTCTTAATCGAGGAACATTTTAATGGAAACGACATGATTTTCTTTTGCCATACGACTATCTCTATTCCGAAACAATATTCCTTCATACTGCATCCCTCTCTCTCTCACATTGACGAATTAACACAGAAATTGCGTCGCTATGAAATACTTTGTGTTCTATGACATCTCCTTCTAATTAGAGTAACGTTTCTATGCAAACGAGAGGATTTTCTTTTGGGATACGACTATCTGGTTTCCGACGCACTATTCCTTCTATACTGCATCCCTCGCTCCCTCACATTGTCGAAATAACAAAGAAATTGCGTCGCTATGAAATACTATGGGTTATAAGACTTCTCCTTCTAAATCTAGTAACGTTTCAATGGAAACGACAGGATTTTCTTTTGGGATTCGACTATCCTCTTTCCGATGCACTATTCCTCCTTTGCTGCATCCATCACTCCCTCAAATAGACGAATTAACACAGAAATTGCGTCGCTATGAAAAACTATGGGTTCTAAGACTTCTCCTTCAAAATCTAGTAACGTTTCTATGGAAACGAGAGGATATTCTTTTGGGATGCGACTGTCTCCTTTCCGATGCACTATTCCTTCTTTACTGCAACCCTCGCTCCCGCACATTGAAGAATTAACAAACGAAATTGCGTCGCTATGAAATACTGTGGGTTCTAAGACATCTCCTTCAAAATCTAGTAACGTTTCCATGGAAACGATAGGATTTTCTTTTGGGATACGACTATCTCCTATCCGATGCACTATTCTTTCTTTACTGCATCCCACGCTCTCTCACATTGACAAATTAACTCATAAATTGCGTCACTATGATATACTATAGGTTCTATGACTTCTCCTTCTAAATCGCATAACGTTTGTATGGAAACAACAGGTTTTTCTTTTGGGATGCATGATTCCATCATAACTACATCCCTCGCTCCCTCACATTGTCGAATTAACACAGAAATTGCGTCGCTATGAAATACTGCGGCTTCTATGACTTCTCCTTCTAAACCGAGTAACGTTCCTATGGAAACGACTGGATTTTCTTTTGGAATACGACTATCTGTTCTCTGATGCACTATTACTTCTTTAGTGCATCCCTCGCTCCCTCACATTGACGAATGAACACAGAAATTGCGTCGCTATGAAATACTATATGCTCTATGACATCTGCATCTAAATCGAGTAACGTTTCTATGGAAACAACGGAATTCTCTTTTAGGATACGACTATCTCCTATCCGATGAACTATTCCTTCTTTACTCTATCACTCGCTCCCTCACATTGACGAATTAACACAGAAATTGCGTTGCTATGAAATACTGTGGGTTCTAAGACTTCTCCTTCTAAATCTACTAACGTTTCTTAGGAAACGACAGGACTTTCTTTTGGGATACGACTGTCTCCTTTCCGATGCACTATTCATTCTTTGCTGTATCCCTCCCTTCCTCACATTGACGAATTAACACAGAAATTGCGTCGCTATGAAATGCTATGTGTTTTATGACATCTCCATCTAAATCGAGTAACGTTTCTATGGAAACGACAGGCTTTTCTTTTGGGATACGACTACCTCCTTTCCGATGCACTATTCCTTCTTTACTGCATCCCTCGCTCCATCACACTGACAAATTAACACAGAAATTACGTCGCTATGAAATACTTTGCGTTCTACGAAATCTCCTTCTAAATCGAATAACGTTTCTATGGAATCGACAGAATTTTCTATTGGTACACGACTATCTCCTTTCCAATGCACTATTCCTTCTTTACTGCATCGGTCGGTCCCTCACATTAACGAATTAACACAGAAATTGCGTCGCTATAAATACTATGGGTTCTAAGACTTCTCCTCCTAAAACTAGTAACGTTTCAATGGAAACGACAGGATTTTTTTTGGGACACGACTATCTCCTTTTCGATGCACTATTCCTTATTTACTGCATCCTTCGCTCTTTCACGTTGAAGAATTAACACGGAAATTGCGTCGCTATGAAATACTATGGGTTCTAAGACTTCTCCTTCTGAAACTAGTAACGTTTCTATGGAAACGACAGGATTTTCTTTGGGATTCGACTATCTCCTTACCGATGCACTATTCCTTCTTTGCTGCATCCTTCGCTTCCTCACATTGACGAATTAACACCGAAATATCGTCGCTATGAAATGCTTTGGGTTCTATGACATCTCCATCTAAATCGAGTAACGTTTCTATGGAAACGACAGGCATTTCTTTTGGCACACGACGACCTCCTTTTCGATGCTCTATTCCTTCCTTACTGCATCCATCGCTCCCTCACATTCACGAATTACAACAGAAATTGCGTCGCTATTAAATACAGTGGGTTATATGACATCTCCTTCTAAATCGAATAACGTTTCTATGAAAACGACAGGATTTTCTATGGGATTCGACTATCTCCTTACCGATGCACTATTCCTTCTTTGCTGCATCCTTCGCTTCCTCACATTGACGAATTAACACAAAAATTGCGTCGCTATGAAATGCTATGTGTTCTATGACATCTCCATCTAAATCGAGTAACGTTTCTGAGGAGACGACAGGGTTTTCTTTTGGGATACGACTACCTCCTTTCCGATGCCCTATTCCTTCCTTACTGCATCACTCGCTCCCACACATTGACGATTAACACAAAAATTGCGTCGCTAAGAGATACTATGGGTTCTATGACATCTCCTTCTAAATAGATTGACGTTTCTATGGAAATGACAGGATTTTCTTTAGGGATACGACTATCACCTTTCCGATGCACTATTCCATCTTTACTGCATCCCTCGCTCCCTCACATTGAAGAATTAACACAGAAATTGCGTCGCTATGAAATACTATGGGTTCTATGACTTCTCCTTCTACATCGAGTAACGTTTCAAAGGAAACGACAAGATTCTCTTTTGGGAAACGACTATCTCCTTTCCGATGCACTATTCCTTCCTTACTGCATCCCTCGCTCCCTCATATTGACATATGAACACAGAGATTGCTTCGCTATGAAATACTGCGGCTTCTATGATTTCTCCTTCTAAATCAGGTAACGTTTCTATGGAAACGGCAGGATTTTCTTTTGGGACACGACTATCTCCTTTTCGATGCACTATTCCTTCTTTACTGCATCCCTCGCTCCCTCACATTGACGAATTAACACAGAAATTGCGTCTCTATGAATTACAATGTGTTCTATGACTTCTCCTTCTAAATCGAATATCGTTTCTATGCAAATGACAGGATTTTCTTTTGGGATACGACTATCTCCATTCCGATTCACTATTCCTTCTTTACTGCATCCCTCGCTCACATACATAGACGAATTAACACAGAAATTGCGTCGCTATTAAATACTATGGGTTCTATGACTTCTTTTTCTAATTCGAGTAACGTTTCTATGCAAAAGTCAGGATTTTCTTTTGGGATACGACTATCTCCTTTCCGAAGCACTGATCCTCCTTTACTGCATCCCTCCTTCCCTCACATTGACGAATTAACGCAGAAATTTGCGTCGCTATGAGATACTGTAGGTTCTATGTCTACTCCTTCTAAATCGAGTAAGGTTTCTATGGAAACGACAGGATTTTCTTTTGGTATACGACTGTCTTTTTTCCGATGCACTATCCCTTCTTTACTGCATCAATCACTCCCTCACATTGACGAATTAACACAGAAATTGCGTCGCTATGAAATACTATGGGTTCTATGACATCTCCTTCTAAATCGAGTAACGTTACTATGCAAACGACAACATTTTCTTTTGGGATACGACTATCTCCTTTCCGATGCACTATTCCTTCTTTACTGCCACCCTCGCTCCCGCACATTGAGTAATTAACAAAGAAATTGCGTCGCTATGAAATACTGTGGGTTCTAAGACTTCTGCTTCAAAATCTAGTAACGTTTCCATGGAAACGACAGGATTTTCCTTTAGGATGCGACTATCTCCTTTCCGATGCACTATTCCTTCTTTACTGCAACCATCGCTCCCGTACATTGACAAATTAAAAAGGAAATTGCGTCGCTAAGAAATACTGTGGGTTCTATGTCTTCTCCTTCTAAATCGAGTAACGTTTCTATGGAAACGATAGAATTTTCCTTGGGGATACGACTATCTCCTTTCCGATGCACTATTCTTTCTTTACTGCATCCCTCGCTCCCTGACATTGACAAATCTACACATAAATTGCGTCACTATCATATACTAAAGGTTCTATGACTTCTCCTTCTAAATCGAGTAACGTTTGTATGGAATCAACAGGATTTTCTTTTGGGATAAGACTATCACCTTTCCGATGCACTATTCCATCTTTACTGCATCCCTGGCTCCCTCACATTGACGAATTAACAAAGAAATTGCGTCGCTATGAAATACAATGGCCTCTATGACTTCTACTTCTAAATCGAGTAACGTTTCTATGGAAACGACAGGATTTTCTTTTGAGATATGACAATCTCGTTTCCGATGCACTATTCCTCCTTTGCTGCCTCCATCCATCCCTCACATTGACGAATTAACACAGAAATTGCGTCGCTATGAAATACTATGGGTTTTAAGACTTCTCCTTCAAAATCTAGTAACGTTTCTATGGAAACGACAGGATTTTCTTTTGGGGTGCGACTATCTCCTTTCCGATGCACTATTCCTTCTTACTGCAACCCTCGCTCCCGCACATTGAAGAATTAACAAAGAAATTGCGTCGTTATGAAAATCTGTTCTAAAACTTCTCCTTCAAAATCTAGTAACGTTTCCATGGAAACGATAGGTTTTTCTTATGGGATACGACTATCTCCTTTGCGATGCACTATTCCTTCTTTACTGCATCCCTCGCTCCCTCACATTGACGAATTAACACAGAAATTGCGTCGCTATGAAATACTATGTGTTCTATGACTTCTCCTTCTAAATCGAGTAACGTTTCTATGGAATCGACAGGATTTTTAATTGGTATACGACTACCTCCTTTCCGATGCACTATTCCTTCTTTGCTGCATCCCTCCCTTCCTCACATTGACGAATTAACACAGAAATTGCGTCGATATGAAATTCTATGTGTTCTATGACATCCCCATCAAAATCGAGTAGCGTTTCTATGGAAACGCCAGGCTTTTCTTCTGGGATACGATTACCTCCTTTCCGATGCACTATTCTTTCTTTGCTGCATCCCTCCCTTACTCACATTGACGAATTAACACAGAAATTTCGTTGCTATGAAATGCTATGGGTTCTATGACATCTCCATCTATATCGAGTAACGTTTCTATGGAAACGACAGGTATTTCTTTAGGGATACGGCTACCTCCTTTTCGATGCACTATTCCTTCCTTACTGCATCCCTCGCTCCCTCACATTGACATATTAACACAGAGATGGCTTCGCTATGAAATACTGCGGCTTCTATGATCTCTCCTTCTAAATCGAATAACGTTTCTATGGAAACGACACGATTTTCTTTTGGGATACGACTATCTCCATTCCGATGCACTTCTCCTTCTTAACTGCAAACCTCGCTCGATCTCATAGACGAATTAACACAGAAATTGCGTCGCTATGAAATACTGCGGCTTCTATGATTTCTCCTTCGAGTAACGTTTCTATGGAAACGAAGGGTTTTCTTTTGGGATACGACTATCTCCTTTCCGATGCACTATTCTTTCTTAACTGCAACCCTCGCTCGATCTCATTGACGAATTAACACAGAAATTGCGTCAATATGAAATACTGTAGGTTCTACGTCTACTCCTTCTAAATCGAGTAACGTTTCTATGGAAACGAAAGGATTTTCTATTGGGAAACGACTATCTCCTTTCCGATGCCGCATTCCATCTTTACTGCATCCCTCGCTCCCTTGTATTGACGAATAACCACAGAAATTGCGTCGCTATAAAATACTATGTGTTCTATGACTTCTCCTTCTAAATCGAGTAACGTTTCTATGCAAACGACAGGGTTTTCTTTTGGGATACGACTATCTCTTTTCCGATGCACTATTCCTTCTTTACTGCATCCCTCGCTCCCTCACATTGACGAATTAACACAGATATTGCGACGCTATGAAAGACTATGTTTTCTATGTCTTCTCCTTCTACATCGAGTAACGTTTCAATGGAAACGACAAGATTTTCTTTTGGGATACGACTATTTCCTTTCCGATGCACTATTCCTTATTTACTGCATCCCTCGCTCCCTCACATTTACGAATTAACACTGAGATTGCTTCGCTATGAAATACTGCGGCTTCTATGATTTCTCCTTCTAAATCGAGTAACGTTTCTATTGAAACGACACGATTTTCTTTTGGGATACAACTATCTCCATTCCGATGCACTATTCCTTCTTAACTGCAAACCTCGCTCGATCTCATAGACGAATTAACACAGAAATTGCGTCGTATGAAATACTGCAGCTTCTATGATTTCTCCTTGTAAATCGAGTAACGTTTCTATGGAAACGACAGGATTTTCTTTTGGGATACGACTATCTCCTTTCCGATGCACTATTCCTTCTTTACTGCATCCCTCGCTCCCCTACATTAACGAATTAACACAGAAATTGCGTCGCTATGAAATACTATGGGTTCTATGACTTCTCTTTCTAAATCGAGTAACGTTTCTATGCAAACGACAGGATTTTCTTTTGGGATACGACTATCTCCTTTCCGATGCACTATTCCTTTTTTACTGCATCCCTCGCTCCCTCACATTGACGAATTAACACAGAAATTGCGTCGCTATGGAATACTGTAGGTTCTATGTCTACTCCTTCTAAATCGAGTAACGTTTCTATGGAAACGACAGGATTTTCTTTTGGGATACGACTATCTTGTTTCCGATGCGCTGTTCCTTCTTTACTGCATCCCTCGCTCCCTCACATTGACGAATTAACACAGAAATTGCGTCGCTATGAAATACTATGGATTCTATGACATCTCCTTCTAAATCGAGTAACGTTTCTATGGAAACGACAAGATTTTCTTTTTTGATACGACTATCTCCTTTCCGATCCACTATTCCTTCTTTACTGTATCCCTCGCTCCCTCACATTGACGAATTAACACAGAAATTGTGTCGCTATGAAACACTGTGGGTTCTATTACTTCTCCTTCTAAATCGAGTAACGTTTCTATGGAAACGGCAGGATTTTCTTTTGGGTTACGACCATCTCCTTTCCGATGCACTATTCCTACTTTACTGCACCCCTTGCTCCCTCACATTGACGAATTAACACAGAAATTTCGTCGCTAGGAAATACTGTGGGTTCTATGACTTCTCCTTCTACTTCGAGTAACGTTTCAATGGAAACGACAAGATTTTCTTTTGGGATACGACTATCTCCTTTCCGGTGCACTATTCCTTCTTTACTGCATCCCTCGCTCCCTCACATTGATGAATTGACACAGAAATTGCGTCGCTATGAAATACTATGGGTTCTATGACTTCTCCTTCTAAATCGAGTAACGTTCCTATGGAAACGAAATGATTTTCTTTTGGGATACGACTATCTCCTTTCCGATGCACTATTTCTCATTTACTGCGTCCCTCGCTCCCTCACATTGACGAATTAACACAGAAATTGCGTCGCTATGAAATACTATGGGTTCTATGACTTCTCCTTCTAAATCGAGTGGCGTTCCTATGGAAACGAAATGAATTTCTTTTGGGATACGACTATCTCCTTTCCGATGCACTATTTCTCATTTACTGCATCCCTCGCTCCCTCACATTGACGAATTAACACAGAAATTGCGTCGCTATGAAATACTATGGGTTCTATGAGGTCTCTTTCTAAATCGAGTAACGTTTCTATGGAAACGTCAGGATTTTCTTTTGGGATACGACTATCTCCTTTCCGATGTACTATCTATCTATATCCGAATCCCGCTCCAGCTACTGCCGGGTCGGGGTGCTGACGAGTCCTCTCCACTTGGCTCGGTCCTCCCACCACTTTTCTTCCTCCACTTGCTGCCAGGTCACACCTCTCCTTTCAACAGATATTCTCACTCCCATTTTCCACCATGTTCTTGGCCGCCCTCTAGGTCGTTTCATAACTTTGGGGAGTCCATGCCCATGCATCCTCTTAACATGCCCATACCATCTTAATCTCTTTCTTTCAATTTCTTCTCTCATACTTTCTTGTTTGAGGTCCTTTCTAATCTCTACATTCCTTACTCTGTCCATTCTTGTTTTTCCCTTAACTGCTCTGAGAAATTTCATTTCCCCTGCTTGCAGTCTGCTCCAGTCCCTTTCTTTCATTGTCCATGTTTCTCCACCATAGGTGACAATAGGGAAGTAATAATTCTTATAGGTCAGGAGTTTTGCTCTTTCTGAAACTTCATTATTCCAAATCAGATGTTTTATTGTTTGGTAGAAATTGCCTCCCTTCTGTAACCTCCTATTAATTTCGTTAGTTATTCTTCCATCCCTAGATATTTCACTCCCTAAATAAGTGAAACTTTCTACCACTTTGAGGGGTTCTCCATTCAAGGTAATATTTCCATTGATTCCTTACTCTCTTCCAAATACCATTACTTCACTCTTATCTTTATTTATTCTTAATCCAAACCTTTTCATTATTTCCTTCCACACATCAAGCTGTAATTGTACATCTACCTCTTTATCACCCCATATTACCATATCATCTGCAAAAATCATCTTTTTGTCTTTTTCTTTTACTATATCTTTAACTGCCCTATTGATTCCCTCCATCACAACATTAAAAAGCGCAGGAGATAGAATACTTCCTTGCTTAAGTCCTTGTCTTATTTCGATGTATTCAGAGTTCCCCAATGGTGTTCTAATTCTACAATTGTGGCCTCTGTACATTGTCTTTATAACATTAATGTATCCATCTTCTATATCTATCTTCCTCAGTTCTTCCCAGAGTCTTTCCCTGTCAACTGAGTCATATGCCTTTTCTATGTCTATAAAAACCCTTATCACCCTTGTGTTATACTCCCAACATTTTTCCATCAGTTGACGGATAGAAAATATCAGGTCGATTGTGCTCCTTTCTTTCCTAAACCCATGCTGTTCTTCACTCAGCTCCTTTTCTATCTTTTCACTTCTTCGATTTAGTAAAATTCTTTCAAAAATCTTGGCTGTATGACTCATGAGGGTTATTCCTCTGTAGTTTTTACAAAGTCTTTTATTGCCTTTCTTGAAGATGGGAACAATGTCACCTGTTCTCCAGTCGCCAGGTATTTTACTATTTCTCCACACGCTTGATAGTACTCTGTACAGCCACTGCATTCCCACTGGACCTGCTGCTCTTATCATGTCCACTGATACTTAATCAGGTCCTGTGGCTTTCCCCCCATTCATCTTCTTCACAGCTTTTTCCATTTCTTCCTGTGTATTTTGTCCTAATTCTGCTTCCCAACTTCTCCCAATTTCTCCATTGTTTGTTGTTTCCTCATGTACCTGGTCCTCAGCAGTTAACAGCTTCTTAAAATGTTCTTTCCAGAGATCTTTTATATTCCCTGGATCTTCAATAATGGTACCGTCCTCTATTTCCATCTTTACTGGTACTTCAGAAGTCTTCCTTTTATTTTTCATCATTTTATACCACATTTTCTTATTGCTCTTCACATCTTCTTTAAGTATTTTTGTAAACTCTTCCCATGCCTTTTTCTTTGCTGTTTCCACTATTTCTTTGCACTTCTTCTTTTCCTGTATATATCTTTTATGGTCTTCGTCATTTTTAGTTTTCCACCATTTTCTCCTTGCTCCATTTTTTCTTCTAACTGCTTGGATTGTGGTATCATCCCACCATCCGATGTACTATTCCTTCATTATTGCAACCCTCGCTCCATCACATTGACGAATTAACACAGAAATTGCGTCGCTATGAAACACTGCGGCTTCTATGATTTCACCTTCTAAATCGAGTAGCGTTTCTATGGAAACAGCAGGATTTTCTTTTGGGATACGACTATCTCCTTTCCGATGGACTATTTCATCTTTACTGCATCCCTCGCTCCCTCACATTGTCGAATTAACACAGAAATTGCGTCGCTATGAAATACTATGGGTTCTATGACTTCTCCTTCTAAATCGAGTAACGTTTCTATGGAAACGACAGGATTTTATTTTGGGATACGACTATCTCCTTTCCGATGCACTATTCCTTCTTTTCTGCATCCCTCGCTCCCTCACATTGACGAATTAACACAGAAATTGCGCCGCTGTGAAATAATATGGGTTCTATGACTTCTCCTTCAAAATCGAGAAACGTTTCCATGCAAACGAAAGGATTTTCTTTTGGGATACGACTATCTCCTTTCCGATGCACTATTCCTTCTTTACTGCATCCCTTGCTCCCTCACATTGACGAATTAACACAGAAATTGCGTCGCTATGAAATACTGTGGGTTCTATTACTTCTCCATCTAAATCGAGTAACGTTGCTATGGAAACAAAAGGATTTTCTTTCTGGATAGATCTATCTCCTTTCCGATGCACTATTCCTTCTTCACTGCATTCCTCGCTCCCTCACATTGACGAATTAACACAGAAATTGCGTCGCTATGAAATACTGTGGGTTCTATTACTTCTCCATCTAAATCGAGTAACGTTTCTATGGAAACAAAAGGATTTTCTTTCTGGATAGATCTATCTCCTTTCCGATGCACTATTCCTTCTTCACTGCATTCCTCGCTCCCTCACATTGACGAATTAACACAGAAATTACGTCGCTATGAAATACTATGGGTTCTATGACTTCTCCTGCTAAATCGAGTAACGTTTCTATGCAAACGACAGGATTTTATATTGGGATACATCTATCTCCTCTCCGATGCACTATTCCTTCTTTACTGCATCCCTCGCTCCCTCACATTGATGCATTAACACAGAAATTGCGTCGCTATGATATACTATGGGATCTATGACTTCTCCTTCTAAATCGAGGAATGTTCCTATGGAATCGAAATGATTTTCTTTTGGGATACGACTATCTCCTTTCCGATTAACTTTTCCTTATTTACTGCATCCCTTGCTCCCTCACATTGACGAATTAACACAGAAATTGCGTCGCTATGAAATACTATGGGTCCTATGACTTCTCCTGCTAAATCGAGTAACGTTTCTATGCAAACGACTGGATTTTCTTTTGTGATACGACTATCTCCTCTCCGATGCACTATTCCTTCTTTACTGCATCCCTTGCTCCCTCACATTGACGAATTAACACAGAAATTGCGTCGCTATGAAATACTATGCGTACTATGACTTCTCCTGCTAAATCGAGTAACGTTTCTATGCAATCGACAGGATTTTTTTTTGGGATACGACTATCTCCTCTCCGATGCACTATTCCTTCTTTACTGCATCCCTGCTCCCTCACATTGACGAATTAACACAGAAATTGCGTAGCTATGAAATATTGTGGGTTCTATGACTTCTCCTGCTAAATCGAGTAACGTTTCTATGCAAACGACTGGATTTTCTTTTGTGATACGACTATCTCCTCTCCGATGCATTATTCCTTCTTTACTGCATCCCTTGCTCCCTCACATTGACGAATTAACACAGAAATTGAGTCGCTATGAAATACTATGCGTACTATGAGTTCTCCTGCTAAATCGAGTAACGTTTCTATGCAAACGACTGGATTTTCTTTTGTGATACGACTATCTCCTCTCCGATGCACTATTCCTTCTTTACTGCATCCCTGCTCCCTCACATTGACGAATTAACACAGAAATTGCGTAGCTTTGAAATATTGTGGGTTCTATGACTTCTCCTTCGAAATTGAGGAACGTTTATATGGAAACGACTGGATTTTCTTTTGGGATACGACTATCTCCTTTCCGATGCACTATTCCTTCTTTACTGCATCCCTCGCTCCCTCACATTGACGAATTAACACAGAAATTGCGCCGCTATGAAATACTATGGGTTCTATGACTTCTCCTTCGAAATCGAGTAACGTTTCTATGCAAACGAAAGGATTTTCTTTTGGGTTCGACTATCTCCTTTCCGATGCACTATTCCTTCTTTACTGCATCCCTTGCTCCCTCACATTGACGAATTAACACAGAAATTGCGTCGCTATGAAATACTATGGGTTCTATGACTTCTCCTGCTAAATCGAGTAACGTTTCTACGCAAACGACAGGATTTTTTTTGGGATACGACTATCTCCTCTCCGATGCACTATTCCTTCTTTACTGCATCCCTCGCTCCCTCAAATAGACGAATTAACACAGAAATTGCGCCGCTATGAAATATTATGGGTTCTATGACTTCTCCATCGAAATCGAGTAACGTTTCTATGCAAACGACAGGATTTTCTTTTGGGATACGACTATCTCCTCTCCGATTCACTATTCCTTCTTTACTGCATCCCTCCCTCCCTCACATTAACGAATTAACACAGAAATTGCGTCGCTATGAAATACTATGCGTACTATGACTTCTCCTGCTAAATCGAGTAACGTTTCTATGCAATCGACAGGATTTTTTTTTGGGATACGACTATCTCCTTTCCGATGCACTTTTCATTCTTAACTGCAAACCTCGCTCGATCACTTTGACGAATTAACACAAAAATTGCGTCGCTATGAAATGGTGTGGGTTCTACGTCTACTCCTTCTAAATCGAGTAACGTTTCTATGGGAACGACAGGATTTTCTTTTGGGATACGACAAACTCCTTTCCGATGCACCATTCCTTCTTTACTGCATCCCTCGCTCCCTCACATTGATGATTTAACACAGAAATTGCGCCGCTATGAAATACTATGGGATCTATGACTTCTCCATCTAAATCGAGAAACGTTCCTATGGAATCGAAATGCTTTTCTTTTGGGATACGACAATCTCCTTTCCGATGCACTATTCCTTATTTACTGCATCCCTCGCTCCCTCACATTGACGAATTAACACAGAAATTGCGTCGCTATGAAATACTGTGGGTTCTATTACTTCTCCATCTAAATCGAGTAACGTTTCTATGGAAACAAAAGGATTTTCTTTCTGGATAGATCTCTCTCCTTTCCGATGCAGTATTCCTTCTTCACTGCATTCCTCGCTCCCTCACATTGACGAATTAACACAGAAATTGCGTCGCTATGAAATACTGTGGGTTCTATTACTTCTCCATCTAAATCGAGTAACGTTTCTATGGAAACAAAAGGATTTTCTTTCTGGATAGATCTATCTCCTTTCCGATGCACTATTCCTTCTTCACTGCATTCCTCGCTCCCTCACATTGACGAATTAACACAGAAATTGCGTCGCTATGAAATACTATGGGTTCTATGACTTCTCCTGCTAAATCGAGTAACGTTTCTATGCAAACGACAGGATTTTATATTGGGATACGACTATCTCCTCTCCGATGCACTATTCCTTCTTTACTGCATCCCTCGCTCCCTCACATTGATGCATTAACACAGAAATTGCGTCGTTTTGAAGTACTATGGGATCTATGACTTCTCCTTCTAAATCGAGGAATGTTCCTATGGAATCGAAATGATTTTCTTTTGGGATACGACTATCTCCTTTCCGATTAACTATTCCTTATTTACTGCATCCTTCGCTCCCTCACATTGACGAATTAACACAGAAATTGCGTCGCTTTGAAATACTATGGGTTCTATGACTTCCCCTTCTAAATCGAGTAACGTTTCTAACGAAACAAAAGGATTTTCGATCGGGATACGAGTATCTCCTTTTGATGCACATTTCCTTCTTTACTGGAACCCTCGCTCGATCTCTTTGACGAATTAACACAAAAATTGCGTCGCTATGAAATAGTGTGGGTTCTACGTCTACTCCTTCTAAATCGAGTAACATTTCTATGGAAACGACAGAACTTTCTTTTGGGATACAACTATATCCTTTCCGATGCACTATTCCTTCTTTACTGCATCCCTGCTCCCTCACATTGACGAATTAACACAGAAATTGCATAGCTTTGAAATATTGTGTGTTCTATGACTTCTCCTTCGAAATTGAGGAACGTTTATATGGAAACGATTGGATTTTCTTTTGGGATACGACTATCTCCTTTCCGATGCACTATTCCTTCTTTACTGCATCCCTTGCTCCCTCACATTGACGAATTAACACAGAAATTGCGTCGCTATGAAATACTGTGGGTTCTATTACTTCTCCATCTAAATCGAGTAACGTTTCTATGGAAACAATAGGATTTTCTTTCTGGATAGATCTATCTCCTTTCCGATGCACTATTCCTTCTTCACTGCATTCCTCGCTCCCTCACATTGACGAATTAACACAGAAATTGCGTCGCTATGAAATACTGTGGGTTCTATTACTTCTCCATCTAAATCGAGTAACGTTTCTATGGAAACAATAGGATTTTCTTTCTGGATAGATCTATCTCCTTTCCGATGCACTATTCCTTCTTCACTGCATTCCTCGCTCCCTCACATTGACGAATTAACACAGAAATTGCGTCGCTATGAAATACTGTGGGTTCTATTACTTCTCCATCTAAATCGAGTAACGTTTCTATGGAAACATAAGGATTTTCTTTCTGGATAGATCTATCTCCTTTCCGATGCACTATTCCTTCTTCACTGCATTCCTCGCTCCCTCACATTGACGAATTAACACAGAAATTGCGTCGCTATGAAATACTATGGGTTCTATGACTTCTCCTGCTAAATCGAGTAACGTTTCTATGCAAAAGACAGGATTTTATATTGGGATACGACTATCTCCTCTCCGATGCACTATTCCTTCTTTACTGCATCCCTCGCTCCCTCACATTGACGCATTAACACAGAAATTGCGTCGCTATGAAGTACTATGGGATCTATGACTTCTCCTTCTAAATCGAGGAATGTTCCTATGGAATCGAAATGATTTTCTTTTGGGATACGACTATCTCCTTTCCAATTAACTATTCCTTATTTACTGCATCCTTCGCTCCCTCACATTGACGAATTAACACAGAAATTGCGTCGCTTTGAAATACTATGGGTTCTAAGACTTCCCCTTCTAAATCGAGTAACGTTTCTAACGAAACAAAAGGATTTTCTTTCGGGATACGAGTATCTCCTTTTGATGCACTTTTCCTTCTTTACTGGAACCCTCGCTCGATCTCTTTGACGAATTAACACAAAAATTGCGTCGCTCTGAAATAGTGTGGGTTCTACGTCTACTCCTTCTAAATCGAGTAACATTTCTATGGAAACGACAGAACTTTGTTTTGGGATACGACTATATCCTTTCCGATGCACTATTCCTTCTTTACTGCATCCCTGCTCCCTCACATTGACGAATTAACACAGACATTGCATAGCTTTGAAATATTGTGGGTTCTATGACTTCTCCTTCGAAATTGAGGTACGTTTATATGGAAACGACTGGATTTTCTTTTGGGATACGACTATCTCCTTTCCGATGCACTATTCCTTCTTTACTGCATCCCTTGCTCCCTCACATTGATGATTTAACACAGAAATTGCGTCGGTATGAAATACTATGGGATCTATGACTTCTCCTTCTAAATCGAGTAACGTTTCTATGCAAACGACAGGATTTTATATTGGGATACGACTATCTCCTCTCCGATGCACTATTCCTTCTTTACTGCATCCCTCGCTCCCTCAAATTTTCGAATTAACACAGAAATTGCGCCGCTATGAAATATTATGGGTTCAATGACTTCTCCTTCGAAATCGAGTAACGTTTCTATGCAAACGAAAGGATTTTCTTTTGGGGTACGACTATCTCCTTTCCGATGCACTATTCCTTCTTTACTGCATCCCTTGCTCCCTCACATTGACGAATTAACACAGAAATTGCGTCGCTATGAAATACTATGGGTTCTATGACTTCCCCTTCTAAATCGAGTACGTTTCTAACGAAACAAAAGGATTTTCTTTCGGAATACGAGTATCTCCTTTTCCATGCACTTTTCCTTCTTTACTGGAAACCTCGCTCGAACTTTTTGACGAATTAACACAAAAATTGCGTCGCTATGAAATAGTGTGGGTTCTACGTCTACTCCTTCTAAATCGAGTAACGTTTCTATGGAAACGACAGAACTTTCTTTTGGGATACGACGATATCCTTTCCGATGCACTATTCCTTCTTTACTGCATCCCTGCTCCCTCACATTGACGAATTAACACAGAAATTGCGTAGCTTTGAAGTATTGTGGGTTCTATGACTTCTCCATCTAAATTGAGGAACGTTTATATGGAAACGACAGGATTTTCTTTTGGGATACGACTATCTCCTTTCCGATGCACTATTCCTTCTTTACTGCATCCCTCGCTCCCTCACATTGACGAATTAACACAGAAATTGCGCCGCTATGAAATACTATGGGTTCTATGACTTCTCCTTCTAAATCGAGTAACGTTTCTATGGAAACGACAGAACTTTCTTTTGGGATACGACTATCTCCTCTCCGATGCACTATTCCTTCTTTACTGCATCCCTTGCTCCCTCACATTGACGAATTAACACAGAAATTGCGTCGCTATGAAATACTATGGGTACTATGACTTCTCCTGCTAAATCAAGTAACGTTTCTATGCAAACGAGAGGATTTTCTTTTGGGATACGACTATCTCCTCTCCGACGCACTATTCCTTCTTTACTGCATTCCTCGCTCCCTCAAATTTTCGAATTAACACAGAAATTGCGCCGCTATGAAATATTATGGGTTCTATGACTTCTCCTTCGAAATCGAGTAACGTTTCTATGCAAACGAAAGGATTTTCTTTTGGGGTACGACTATCTCCTTTCCGATGCACTATTCCTTCTTTACTGCATCCCTTGCTCCCTCACATTGACGAATTAACACAGAAATTGCGTCGCTATGAAATACTATGGGTTCTATGACTTCCCCTTCTAAATCGAGTAACGTTTCTAACGAAACAAAAGGATTTTCTTTCGGGATACGAGTATCTCCTTTTCGATGCACTTTTCCTTCTTTAC
Organism: Schistocerca cancellata; assembly: GCF_023864275.1. NCBI lineage: Eukaryota > Metazoa > Arthropoda > Insecta > Orthoptera > Acrididae > Schistocerca > Schistocerca cancellata. The sequence continues at coordinate 172,800,286 of NC_064636.1, read as the reverse complement.
TGGAACCCTCGCTCGATCTCTTTGACGAATTAACACAAAAATTGCGTAGCTTTGAAATATTGTGGGTTCTATGACTTCTACTTCTAAATTGAGGAACGTTTATATGGAAACGACTGGATTTTCTTTTGGGATACGACGATCTCCTTTCCGATGCACTATTCCTTCTTTACTGCATCCCTCGCTCCCTCACATTGACGAATTAACACAGAAATTGCGCCGCTATGAAATACTATGGGTTCTATGACTTCTCCTTCTAAATCGAGTAACGTTTCTATGGAAGCGACAGAACTTTCTTTTGGGATACGATGATATCCTTTCCGATGCACTATTCCTTCTTTACTGCAACCCTGCTCCCTCACATTGACGAATTAACACAGAAATTGCGTAGCTTTGAAATATTGTGGGTTCTATGACTTTTCCTTCTAAATTGAGGAACGTTTATATGGAAACGACTGGATTTTCTTTTGGGATACGACTATCTCCTTTCCGATGCACTATTCCTTCTTTACTGCATCCCTCGCTCCCTCACATTGACGAATTAACACAGAAATTGCGCCGCTATAAAATACTATGGGTTCTATGACTTCTCCTTCGAAATCGAGTAACGTTTCTATGCAAACGAAAGGATTTTCTTTTCGGATACGACTATCTCCTTTCCGATGCACTATTCCTTCTTTACTGGATCCCTTGCTCCCTCACATTAACGAATTAACACAGAAATTGCGTCGCTATGAAATACTATGGGTTCTATGACTTCTCCTGCCAAATCGAGTAACGTTTCTATGCAAACGACAGGATTTTCTTTTTGGATACGACTATCTCCTCTCCGATGCACTATTCCTACTTTACTGCATCCCTCGCTCCCTCAAATTGACGTATTAAAACAGAAATTGCGCCGCTATGATACACTATGGGTTTCAATGACTTCTCCTTCGAAATCGATTAACGTTTCTATGCAAACGAGAGGATTTTCTTTTGGGATACGACTATATCCTTTCCGATGCACTATTCCTTCTTTACTGCTTCCCTGCTCCCTCACATTGACGAACTAATACAGAAATTGCGTAGCTTTGAAATATTGTGGGTTCTATGACTTCTCCTTCTAAATTGAGGAACGTTTATATGGAAACTACTGGATTTTCTTTTGGGATACGAATATCTCCTTTCCGATGCACTATTCTTTCTTTACTGCATCCCTCGCTCCCTCACATTGACGAATTAACACAGAAATTGCGTCGCTATGAAATACTATGGGTTCTATGACTTCTCCTGCTAAATCGAGTAACGTTTCTATGCAAACGAAAGAATTTTCTTTTGGGATACGACTATCTCCTCTCCGATGCACTATTCCTTCTTTACTGCATCCCTTGCTCCCTCACATTGACGAATTAACACAGAAATTGCGTCGCTATGAAATACTATGGGTACTATGACTTCTCCTGCTAAATCGAGTAACGTTTCTATGCAAGCGACAGGATTTTCTTTTGGGATACGACTATCTCCTCTCCGATGCACTATTCCTTCTTTACTGCATCCCTCGCTCCCTCAAATTGACGAATTAACACAGAAATTGCGCCGCTATGAAATACTATGGGTTCTATGACTTCTCCTTCGAAATCGAGTAACGTTTCTATGCAAACGAAAGGACTTTCTTTTGGGGTACGACTATCTCCTTTCCATTGCACTATTCCGTCTTTACTGCATCCCTTGCTCCCTCACAATGACGAATTAACACAGAAATTGCGTCGCTATGAGATACTATGGGTTCTATGACTTCTCCTGCTAAATCGAGTAACGTTTCTATGCAAACGACAGGATTTTCTTTTGGGATACGACTATCTCCTCTCCGATGCACTATTCCTTCTTTACTGCATCCCTCGCTCCCTCAAATTGACGAATTAACACAGAAATTGCGCCGCTATGAAATATTATGGGTTCTATGACTTCTCCTTCGAAATCGAGTAACGTTTCTATGCAAACGAAAGGATTTTCTTTTGGGGTACGACTATCTCCTTTCCGATGCACTATTCCGTCTTTACTGCATCCCTTGCTCCCTCACATTGACGAATTAACACAGAAATTGCGTCGCTATGATATACTATGGGTTCTATGACTTCCCCTTCTAAATCGAGTAACGTTTCTAACGAAACAAAAGGATTTTCTTTCGAGATACGTGTATCTCCTTTTCGATGCACTTTTCCTTCTTTACTGGAACCCTCGCTCGATCTCTTTGACGAATTAACACAAAAATTGCGTCGCTATGAAATAGTGTGGGTTCTACGTCTACTCCTTCTAAATCGAGTAACGTTTCTATGCAAGCGACAGGATTTTCTTGTGGGATACGACTATATCCTCTCCGATGCACTATTCCTTCTTTACTGCATCCCTTGCTCCTTCAAATTGACGAATTAACTCAGAAATTGCGCCGCTATGAAATACTATGGGTTCTATGACTTCTCCTGCTAAATCGAGTAACGTTTCTATGCAAACGACAGGATTTTCTTTTGGGATACGACTATCTCCTCTCCGATGCACTATTCCTTCTTTACTGCATCCCTCGCTCCCTCAAATTGACGAATTAACACAGAAATTGCGCCGCTATGAAATACTATGGGTTCTATGACTTCTCCTTCGAAATCGAGTAACGTTTCTTTGCAAACGAAAGGACTCTCTTTTGGGGTACGACTATCTCCTACCCATTGCACTATTCCGTCTTTACTGCATCCCTTGCTCCCTCACAATGACGAATTAACACAGAAATTGCGTCGCTATGAAATACTATGGGTTCTATGACTTCTCCTGCTAAATCGAGTAACGTTTCTATGCAAACGACAGGATTTTCTTTTGGGATACGACTATCTCCTCTCCGATGCACTATTCCTTCTTTACTGCATCCCTCGCTCCCTCACATTGACGAATTAACACAGAAATTGCGTCGCTATGAAATACTATGGTTTCTATGACTTCTCCTTCTGAATCGAGTAAAGTTTCCCTGCAATCGACAGGATTTTCTCTTCGGATACGACTATCTCCTCTCCGATGCACTATTCCTTCTTTACTGCATCCCTCGCTCCCTCACATTGACGAATTAACACAGAAATTGCGTCGCTATGAAGTACTATGGGTTCTATGACTTCTCCTTCTAAATCGAGTAACGTTTCTATGCAAACGACTGGATTTTCTTTTGGGATACGACTATCTCCTCTCCGATGCACTATTCCTTCTTTACTGCATCCCTTGTTCCCTCACATTGACGAATTAACACAGAAATTGCGTCGCTATGAAATACTATGGGTACTATGACTTCTCCTGCTAAATCGAGTAACGTTTCTATGCAAACGACAGGATTTTCGTTTGGGATACGACTATCTCCTCTCCGATGCACTATTCCTTCTTTACTGCATTCCTCGCTCCCTCAAATTTTCGAATTAACACAGAAATTGCGCCGCTATGAAATATTATGGGTTCTATGACTTCTCCTTCGAAATCGAGTAACGTTTCTATGCAAACGAAAGGATTTTCTCTTGGGGTACGACTATCTCCTTTCCGATGCACTATTCCCTCTTTACTGCATCCCTTGCTCCCTCACATTGACGAATTAACACAGAAATTGCGTAGCTTTGAAATATTGTGGGTTCTATGACTTCTCCATAAATTGAGGAACGTTTATATGGAAACGACAGGATTTTCTTTTGGGATACGACTATCTCCTCTCCGATGCACTATTCCTACTTTACTGCATCCCTCGCTCCCTCAAATTGACGAATTAACACAGAAATTGCGCCGCTATGAAATACTATGGGTTCTATGACTTCTCCTTCGAAATCGAGTAACGTTTCTATGCAAACGAGAGGATTTTCTTTTGGGATACGACTATATCCTTTCCGATGCACTATTCCTTCTTTACTGCATCCCTGCTCCCTCACATTGACGAATTAATACAGAAATTGCGTAGCTTTGAAATATTGTGGGTTCTATGACTTCTCCTTCTAAATTGATGAACGTTTATATGGAAACGACTGGATTTTCTTTTGGGATACGAATATCTCCTTTCCGATGCACTATTCCTTCTTTACTGCATCTCTCGCTCCCTCACATTGACGAATTAACACAGATATTGCGTCGCTATGAAATACTATGGGTGCTATGACTGCTCCTGCTAAATCGAGTAACGTTTCTATGCAAACGACAGGATTTTCTTTTGGGATACGACTATCTCCTCTCCGATGCACTATTCCTTCTTTACTGCATCCCTCGCTCCCTCAAATTGACGAATTAACACAGAAATTGCACCGCTATGAAATACTATGGGTTCTATGACTTCCCCTTCTAAATCGAGTAACGTTTCTAACGAAACAAAAGGATTTTCTTTCGGGATACGAGTATCTCCTTTTCGATGCACTTTTCCTTCTTTACTGGAACCCTCGCTCGATCTCTTTGACGAATTAACACAAAAATTGCGTCGCTATGAAATAGTGTGGGTTCTACGTCTACTCCTTCTAAATCGAGTAACGTTTCTATGGAAACAACAGAACTTTCTTTTGGGATACGACGATATCCTTTCCGATGCACTATTCCTTCTTTACTGCATCCCTGCTCCCTCACATTGACGAATTAACACAGAAATTGCGTAGCTTTGAAATATTGTGGGTTCTATGACTTCTCCTTCTAAATTGAGGAACGTTTATATGGAAACGACTGGATTTTCTTTTGGGATACGAATATCTCCTTTCCGATGCACTATTCCTTCTTTACTGCATCCCTCGCTCCCTCACATTGACGAATTAACACAGATATTGCGTCGCTATGAAATACTATGGTTTCTATGACTTCTCCTGCTAAATCGAGTAACGTTTCTATGCAAACGACTGGATTTTGTTTTGGGATACGACTATCTCCTCTCCGATGCACTATTCCTTCTTTACTGCATCCCTCGCTCCCTCACATTGATGAATTAACACAGAAATTGCGTCGCTATGAAGTACTATGGGTTCTATGACTTCTCCTTTTGAATCGAGTAACGTTTCTATGCAATCGACAGGATTTTATTTTGGGATACGACTATCTCCTCTCCGATGCACTATTCCTTCTTCACTGCAACCCTCGCTCCCTCACATTGACGAATTAACACAGAAATTACGTCGCTATGAAGTACTATGGGTTCTATGACTTCTCCTTCTAAATCGAGTAACGTTTCTATGCAAACGACTGGATTTTCTTTTGGGATACGACTATCTCCTCTCCAATGCACTATTCCTTCCTTACTGCATCCTTTGCTCCCTCACATTGACGAATTAACACAGAAATTGCGTCGCTATGAAATACTATGGGTACTATGACTTCTCCTGCTAAATCGAGTAACGTTTCTATGCAAACGACAGGATTTTCTTTTGGGATACGACTATCTCCTCTCCGATGCACTATTCCTTCTTTACTGCATCCCTCGCTCCCTCAAATTTTCGAATTAACACAGAAATTGCGCCGCTATGAAATATTATGGGTTCTATGACTTCTCCTTCGAAATCGAGTAACGTTTCTATGCAAACGAAAGGATTTTCTTTTGGGGTACGACTATCTCCTTTCCGATGCACTATTCCTTCTTTACTGCATCCCTTGCTCCCTCACATTGACGAATTAACACAGAAATTGCGTCGCTATGAAATACTATGGGTTCTATGACTTCCCCTTCTAAATCGAGTACGTTTCTAACGAAACAAAAGGATTTTCTTTCGGAATACGAGTATCTCCTTTTCCATGCACTTTTCCTTCTTTACTGGAACCCTCGCTCGAACTTTTTGACGAATTAACACAAAAATTGCGTCGCTATGAAATAGTTGGGTTCTACGTCTACTCCTTCTAAATCGAGTAACGTTTCTATGGAAACGACAGAACTTTCTTTTGGGATACGACGATATCCTTTCCGATGCACTATTCCTTCTTTACTGCATCCCTGCTCCCTCACATTGACGAATTAACACAGAAATTGCGTAGCTTTGAAGTATTGTGGGTTCTATGACTTCTCCATCTAAATTGAGGAACGTTTATATGGAAACGACAGGATTTTCTTTTGGGATACGACGATCTCCTTTCCGATGCACTATTCCTTCTTTACTGCATCCCTCGCTCCCTCACATTGACGAATTAACACAGAAATTGCGCCGCTATAAAATACTATGGGTTCTATGACTTCTCCTTCGAAATCGAGTAACGTTTCTATGCAAACGAGAGGATTTTCTTTTGGGATACGACTATATCCTTTCCGATGCACTATTCCTTCTTTACTGGATCCCTTGCTCCCACACATTAACGAATTAACACTGAAATTGTGTCGCTATGAAATACTATGGGTTCTATGACTTCTCCTGCTAAATCGAGTAACGTTTCTATGCAAACGACAGGATTTTCTTTTTGGATACGACTATCTCCTCTCCGATGCACTATTCCTACTTTACTGCATCCCTCGCTCCCTCAAATTGACGAATTAACACAGAAATTGTGCCGCTATGAAATACTATGGGTTCTATGACTTCTCCTTCGAAATCGAGTAACGTTTCTATGCAAACGAGAGGATTTTCTTTTGGGATACGACTATATCCTTTCCGATGCACTATTCCTTCTTTACTGCATCCCTGCTCCCTCACATTGACGAATTAATACAGAAATTGCGTAGCTTTGAAATATTGTGGGTTCTATGACTTCTCCTTCTAAATTGAGGAACGTTTATATGGAAACGACTGGATTTTCTTTTGGGATACGAATATCTCCTTTCCGATGCACTATTCCTTCTTTACTGCATCCCTCGCTCCCTCACATTGACGAATTAACACAGATATTGCGTCGCTATGAAATACTATGGTTTCTATGACTTCTCCTGCTAAATCGAGTAACGTTTCTATGCAAACGACTGGATTTTGTTTTGGGATACGACTATCTCCTCTCCGATGCACTATTCCTTCTTTACTGCATCCCTCGCTCCCTCACATTGATGAATTAACACAGAAATTGCGTCGCTATGAAGTACTATGGGTTCTATGACTTCTCCTTTTGAATCGAGTAACGTTTCTATGCAATCGACAGGATTTTATTTTGGGATACGACTATCTCCTCTCCGATGCACTATTCCTTCTTCACTGCAACCCTCGCTCCCTCACATTGACGAATTAACACAGAAATTACGTCGCTATGAAGTACTATGGGTTCTATGACTTCTCCTTCTAAATCGAGTAACGTTTCTATGCAAACGACTGGATTTTCTTTTGGGATACGACTATCTCCTCTCCAATGCACTATTCCTTCCTTACTGCATCCTTTGCTCCCTCACATTGACGAATTAACACAGAAATTGCGTCGCTATGAAATACTATGGGTACTATGACTTCTCCTGCTAAATCGAGTAACGTTTCTATGCAAACGACAGGATTTTCTTTTGGGATACGACTATCTCCTCTCCGATGCACTATTCCTTCTTTACTGCATCCCTCGCTCCCTCAAATTTTCGAATTAACACAGAAATTGCGCCGCTATGAAATATTATGGGTTCTATGACTTCTCCTTCGAAATCGAGTAACGTTTCTATGCAAACGAAAGGATTTTCTTTTGGGGTACGACTATCTCCTTTCCGATGCACTATTCCTTCTTTACTGCATCCCTTGCTCCCTCACATTGACGAATTAACACAGAAATTGCGTCGCTATGAAATACTATGGGTTCTATGACTTCCCCTTCTAAATCGAGTACGTTTCTAACGAAACAAAAGGATTTTCTTTCGGAATACGAGTATCTCCTTTTCCATGCACTTTTCCTTCTTTACTGGAACCCTCGCTCGAACTTTTTGACGAATTAACACAAAAATTGCGTCGCTATGAAATAGTGTGGGTTCTACGTCTACTCCTTCTAAATCGAGTAACGTTTCTATGGAAACGACAGAACTTTCTTTTGGGATACGACGATATCCTTTCCGATGCACTATTCCTTCTTTACTGCATCCCTGCTCCCTCACATTGACGAATTAACACAGAAATTGCGTAGCTTTGAAGTATTGTGGGTTCTATGACTTCTCCATCTAAATTGAGGAACGTTTATATGGAAACGACAGGATTTTCTTTTGGGATACGACGATCTCCTTTCCGATGCACTATTCCTTCTTTACTGCATCCCTCGCTCCCTCACATTGACGAATTAACACAAAAATTGCGCCGCTATGAAATACTATGGGTTCTATGACTTCTCCTTCTAAATCGAGTAACGTTTCTATGGAAGCGACAGAACTTTCTTTTGGGATACGATGATATCCTTTCCGATGCACTATTCCTTCTTTACTGCAACCCTGCTCCCTCACATTGACGAATTAACACAGAAATTGCGTAGCTTTGAAATATTGTGGGTTCTATGACTTTTCCTTCTAAATTGAGGAACGTTTATATGGAAACGACTGGATTTTCTTTTGGGATACGACTATCTCCTTTCCGATGCACTATTCCTTCTTTACTGCATCCCTCGCTCCCTCACATTGACGAATTAACACAGAAATTGCGCCGCTATAAAATACTATGGGTTCTATGACTTCTCCTTCGAAATCGAGTAACGTTTCTATGCAAACGAAAGGATTTTCTTTTCGGATACGACTATCTCCTTTCCGATGCACTATTCCTTCTTTACTGGATCCCTTGCTCCCTCACATTAACGAATTAACACTGAAATTGCGTCGCTATGAAATACTATGGGTTCTATGACTGCTCCTGCCAAATCGAGTAACGTTTCTATGCAAACGACAGGATTTTCTTTTTGGATACGACTATCTCCTCTCCGATGCACTATTCCTACTTTACTGCATCCCTCGCTCCCTCAAATTGACGTATTAAAACAGAAATTGCGCCGCTATGATACACTATGGGTTCTATGACTTCTCCTTCGAAATCGATTAACGTTTCTATGCAAACGAGAGGATTTTCTTTTGGGATACGACTATATCCTTTCCGATGCACTATTCCTTCTTTACTGCTTCCCTGCTCCCTCACATTGACGAATTAATACAGAAATTGCGTCGCTATGAAATACTATGGGTTCTATGACTTCTCCTGCTAAATCGAGTAACGTTTCTATGCAAACGACTGGATTTTCTTTTGGGATACGACTATCTCCTCTCCGATGCACTATTCCTTCTTTACTGCATCCCTTGCTCCCTCACATTGACGAATTAACACAGAAATTGCGTCGCTATGAAATACTATGGGTACTATGACTTCTCCTGCTAAATCGAGTAACGTTTCTATGCAAGCGACAGGATTTTCTTTTGGGATACGACTATCTCCTCTCCGATGCACTATTCCTTCTTTACTGCATCCCTCGCTCCCTCATATTGACGAATTAACACAGAAATTGCGCCGCTATGAAATACTATGGGTTCTATGACTTCTCCTTCGAAATCGAGTAACGTTTCTATGCAAACGAAAGGACTTTCTTTTGGGGTACGACTATCTCCTTTCCATTGCACTATTCCGTCTTTACTGCATCCCTTGCTCCCTCACAATGACGAATTAACACAGAAATTGCGTCGCTATGAAATACTATGGGTTCTATGACTTCTCCTGCTAAATCGAGTAACGTTTCTATGCAAACGACAGGATTTTCTTTTGGGATACGACTATCTCCTCTCCGATGCACTATTCCTTCTTTACTGCATCCCTTGCTCCCTCACATTGACGAATTAACACAGAAATTGCGTAGCTTTGAAATATTGTGGGTTCTATGACTTCTCCTTCTACATTGAGGAACGTTTATATGGAAACGACTGGATTTTCTTTTGGGATACGACTATCTCCTTTCCGATGCACTATTCCTTCTTTACTGCATCCCTCGCTCCCTCACATTGACGAATTAACACAGAAATTGCGCCGCTATGAAATACTATGGGTTCTATGACTTCTCCTTCGAAATCGAGTAACGTTTCTATGCAAACGAAAGGATTTTCTTTTGGGATACGACTATCTCTTTTCCGATGCACTATTCCTTCTATACTGCATCCCTTGCTCCCTCACATTGACGAATTAACAGTGAAATTGCGTCTCTATGAAATACTATGGGTTCTATGACTTCTCCTGCTAAATCGAGTAACGTTTCTATGCAAACGACAGGATTTTCTTTTGGGATACGACTATCTCCTCTCCGATGCACTATTCCTTCTTTACTGCATCCCTCGCTCCCTCAAATTGACGAATTAACACAGAAATTGCGCCGCTATGAAATATTATGGGTTCTATGACTTCTCCTTCGAAATCGAGTAACGTTTCTATGCAAACGAAAGGATTTTCTTTTGGGGTACGACTATCTCCTTTCCGATGCACTATTCCGTCTTTACTGCATCCCTAGCTCCCTCACATTGACGAATTAACACAGAAATTGCGTCGCTATGATATACTATGGGTTCTATGACTTCCCCTTCTAAATCGAGTAACGTTTCTAACGAAACAAAAGGATTTTCTTTCGAGATACGTGTATCTCCTTTTCGATGCACTTTTCCTTCTTTACTGGAACCCTCGCTCGATCTCTTTGACGAATTAACACAAGAATTGCGTCGCTATGAAATAGTGTGGGTTCTACGTCTACTCCTTCTAAATCGAGTAATGTTTCTATGGAAACGACAGAACTTTCTTTTAGGATACGACGATATCCTTTCCGATGCACTATTCCTTCTTTACTGCATCCCTGCTCCCTCACATTGACGAATTAACACAGAAATTGCGTCGCTATGAAATATTGTGGGTTCTATGACTTCTCCTGCTAAATCGAGTAACGTTACTATGCAAACGACTGGATTTTCTTTTGGGATACGACTATCTCCTCTCCGATGCACTATTCCTTCTTTACTGCATCCCTTGCTCCCTCACATTGACGAATTAACACAGAAATTGCGTCGCTATGAAATACTATGGGTACTATGACTTCTCCTGCTAAATCGAGTAACGTTTCTATGCAAGCGACAGGATTTTCTTTTGGGATACGACTATATCCTCTCCGATGCACTATTCCTTCTTTACTGCATCCCTTGCTCCTTCAAATAGACGAATTAACTCAGAAATTGCGCCGCTATGAAATACTATGGGTTCTATGACTTCTCCTGCTAAATCGAGTAACGTTTCTATGCGAACGACTGGATTTTCTTTTGGGATACGACTATCTCCTCTCCGATGCACTATTCCGTCTTTACTGCATCCCTTGCTCCCTCACATTGACGAATTAACACAGAAATTGCGTCGCTAAGAAATACTATGTGTACTATGACTTCTCCTGCTAAATCGAGTAACGTTTCTATGCAAACGACAGGATTTTCTTTTGGGATACGACTATCTCCTCTCCGATGCACTATTCCTTCTTTACTGCATCCCTCGCTCCCTCAAATTGACGAATTAACACAGAAATTGAGCCGCTATGAAATACTATGGGTTCTATGACTTCTCCTTCGAAATCGAGTAACGTTTCTTTGCAAACGAAGGACTTTCTTTTGGGGTACGACTATCTCCTACCCATTGCACTATTCCGTCTTTACTGCATCCCTTGCTCCCTCACAATGACGAATTAACACAGAAATTGCGTCGCTATGAAATACTATGGGTTCTATGACTTCTCCTGCTAAATCGAGTAACGTTTCTATGCAAACGACAGGATTTTCTTTTGGGATACGTCTATCTCCTCTCCGATGCACTATTCCTTCTTTACTGCATCCCTCGCTCCCTCACATTGACGAATTAACACAGAAATTGCGTCGCTATGAAATACTATGGTTTCTATGACTTCTCCTTCTGAATCGAGTAAAGTTTCCCTGCAATCGACAGGATTTTCTTTTCGGATACGACTATCTCCTCTCCGATGCACTATTCCTTCTTTACTGCATCCCTCGCTCCCTCACATTGACGAATTAACACAGAAATTGCGTCGCTATGAAGTACTATGGGTTCTATGACTTCTCCTTCTAAATCGAGTAACGTTTCTATGCAAACGACTGGATTTTCTTTTGGGATACGACTATCTCCACTCCGATGCACTATTCCTTCTTTACTGCATCCCTTGTTCCCTCACATTGACGAATTAACACAGAAATTGCGTCGCTATGAAATACTATGGATACTATGACTTCTCCTG